>NW_016690326.1:532210-775947 GCF_001604755.1 Lepidothrix coronata
TAGTGAAAAAGAGACAGTGCTTCTACAGTAAGGATTTGCTAGCACCAGCTACACAAGTACCTCTGTCAGCCAGTTGTTCCATATATTATCATGCTTTTCACAAGCAAGAGAAAAACTAAAAATCAAAGGAAGAGTTGATAAAAAACTTCTCTATACCAATTTTGTGTCTCTGGGCTTTACTCTAGAATCAAGCAGGGAAAATCAAACACGGCTTTCTATGAAAATAGTGCAGCAATAACGCTTTGGATGAACTAAGTACTGCGTGCTGCCCTTTCTCTTAAACTCTTCAGTTATTCTAAGAAAGCTCAGTAGTGCTGTGCACTGTGAAACAAAGTACCATATCCTTTTATTAAATGAAGTGACTGCGCTGGGATAAGAACTTTGCCAAAGACAGCTCAATTTGAACAGCACTAACAGCAGACCCACAAGGTCCTAAAGATCAGCCTTATGGATGATCGTAGAAACTATTTCCACCACAAGCTTTGAAACCCAGACCCAAGAGCAGATTTACCACAATGGTACTCAGACAAGAGCACACCTCTGTACTCACCTTTCCTTATCACAACCTCGAGATTAGTTTTTTGATCGTTGAACCAGCCCCGGTGCTCCACACGGCAGCAGTAAGTCCCACTGTCTGCTTCCTCGGCGTTCACAATCGTGAGGGAAACGTCGCCCTCCTGCAGTTTCCCTTGCAATAGGTACCTGCTGCTGTACTGCTCTGTCACCCTCCATCCATCTGTCCAGATAATAGGCCGAGAACACTGTGAATTAGGGCAACTATCCCGACCCCAGCACATGGATGTGATGTCTCGTGTCGTCTGGACGCTGTAGGAGCAGGGCACGGTGACGTTCTGACCAACCTCTCCGATCACTAATTCCGATACTGTGGGGCCTGTGGACAAAACAACAGAGCTGCTGAGTACAGGGCATGCAAGGTGGAGCTTCTTGTGCATCTTGCCTGTCCTGACACTTCTCATCTCTCAACCACCACCAGGCATTGCTGGAGCAGATTTTCCACAAATAGATTTGTCCCGGCAGGAATGATGCAGTGAGGGATAACAATCAGGCCAATTACATGTTCAGAACGTGTCCCTCATCACAGAAAGAAGAAATACACTTTCTTCAGCCTCTGCAGGTAGGCAGTGAGGTGAAGAGACAACAGTGTTTGGATCTGCTCAACTCTGTGGCTTCTCTTGAGCCAGGTGCAGTCTGTCAGCTCTTTTCCTTCCTTTAGATTTAATCCAAGCCACACAGAGGGGAGCAGTAAGACACTGACTTTCATCAAAACCACTGTGGGAAACTCTTCTTCCCTTTCAATGAAGAGGCACTAAAAGGAAGGTTTCATCAGAATGATTACTATTGAATGAATTTCTGGTTTTCTTTTCCAAAGTCAGGTTTTGCCCATTCTGATCAGAAGGGATTTTTCAGAGCTTTTCTGAGAAATTTTATACTCTTTTTTTTTCACTACCTTATTTTCTCTTCTCACTCTTATGCAGGTTCTAACTTGTTTGGTTCCCCTTAAAGGTAATTTTTCATGTTTCCAGAAGGCTGTGTCACACTACTCAGGTGAACACAGTGAGCCCTAGCACTCATTCATTACAGTGAGATAGTTTCTTTTGTGTATCTAGATCACTCCAGTCAATATTCCCTTTTGAAGGTTTTTATTAAAAGCTAGTTAAGTACCACTCAAAATGATTTGTGCTCTGGGGATCCAGTCACAGTCATCCTGTAACCACTTTCTTCTAAAAGGGTATGCAGTGAGGCTCCCAAAGTGCACACATTGTTTGTACTTCAAAGAAAACCATTTTCTATATACTAACTACTGCCCATTCTTATCAAATTCAGTAACATGGGATCACATGTGTAAATATTTTGATCCATCCATATTAACATTTCAGGAATAGAGTTCTGTGCAGCAAGAACAGGCAACAAATTATCTCCATTGAAAGTCCAGTCTGGTTTATAATTTTTATTTAATATAAAAAGGAAGCTTGAAATGAATCTCATCATAAAAGATTGTATAAAGAACTACAAGATAGAGTATCTGTAATATCCCTTTTCTTTCTACTGAATTTATCTTACCACCAAGTTTTTAATGTCTGTCTTTATTAGTACCACTTTACAACCTGTTGTTTTCAGTGCTGTTGCCTTTAACAATCTAGGACTGGTTTCTCAGATTAAAAAAAAAAAAAAAAAAAAGAAGCAATTACCAATTTGTCCCAATACAATTTCATACTAGCTAAAAAACACCAGAAACCACAGTTGGCCTTTTCCCTGTCTTCCTAAGTACTCATCTTCACAAAGTCTGCCAAAGTGAAATACCCTTGTTTTACAACTTCTCTAAAATGATTTATAGTTCTCTGCTCATCTCAGATCATTGTTTTTAAAAGCCCACTAATCAGACTAGCAGGAGCCAAGACTACCTCAAGAAGGAGCATCTTTAAAACCATCATACCCTCAAACATGATTTTGTCTTAAAAAAGGTGATAAGGCCACTAGAACACTATTGAGTCACTGTGATAGAAGTCTAACACAAAGCTGCAGTGTCTGTGATATGTGGCCACTCTTTCTGTTGTAAGATAAAATTTCTCACTTTGCAACCCTCAGAATCCCTGATGCATGATACCTCCATCCACCTCCATCTAGTTGCTTAGGCCCACTTAGTTACCTGTAAACAGGACCAGAAGAATCCAGTTCATGCAGACATAAGACAACATTGTGGCTGAAGATGAGGAACACTCCTGCTCACCCTCCTCATTCAAGAAAACTTATCTTCTAGGTAAACTTCTTTGTTTACTTCTTAGCACACCATGTCCAGACACAGCTGTGGGTGCCCTTCAGTCCAGTCTGATCTTTTTGCCCGTGGTTGGGCTGTTTGTCTCCCGCAGCACAGGCAGAGGCGCAGGCAAGGTACAAGTGTACAGGGCTGAGCTGCCGCTGCCGGGGTGTGACTGAGAGGCGGCACTTCGCAGCACCACAGAAATCTAGTTCTCTTTTTTCCAGATCCGCTTGATTACCATAAGTGAAACTTGTCAGCAACACTGAGCTCACACAACTACCAGAACCATTGCCCCAGACTGCTTCCCACACCTGCTTTTGCCATAGTAGACAGCAACTGGATAAAAGGTTACATAGGATATGGAGTACTGTGGTAAGTAGAAAGGACTTGGCAAAATAAAAAGATTCCTAGGAAGAACTACTCAAGCTTTTAATTATAAATTTCTGGTTCTAATACTTAGAAGCAGCTCAGAGCATCTTTTGGCAAATTTTCCTTGGCAGCAATAATTTGGTAGTATTGGAAAACTGTCCTACTGTTACACAGTTGAGCCAAATAGAGTTGCAGTCTCTTTTCATCTGACTCTTAAAAATTCCATATGCACCTGGGCTTTTGCAATATAGACAAAACATCCAGAATGCAGAATCAGTTTAAAAAGTAGTGTGGAAACTGTCTCAAGGCCAGACTTAAGGCTCACTCTGACAAAATTCTGAAATACAGCTTTTGAGAAAGGCTGTTCCCTGGCCACTCTCCCTGTGTCCCTGGATCACCAAACTCTTTTCAAGGATATCTTGTCTTTTTATATTGTTTGGACTAGAACTGCAGCTGTGATCAAGGGTATTTGATCTAGAGCCAAGAAGTGCTCTTTGCTGAAGCTACTAGTCTACCTCACAGTGTTTTATACAGATGAAATTAAGTACTAAGGAGTTAGAACCAACAGAGCTGTCTCGCACTGGATACCTTAGAGAGCAGAGGCACCAAAGTGACAGTTTCTTTAAGCGAAAATCAGGAAAACCAAGGGATTAATCCAGCTGAGAGACAAACACTAGCAACACACTTGCAGGAGAGAAGTGAGAGTAAGAGGGATGAAGGGTGACTTTTGCATGCAGCATGACTTTTGTGTGCAGCAGCTGGAAGCAGGACACTAAGAAAAGCGTTTCCTCTTCGCTCCTGGTGTTTCTTTGGAAACAGGAAACTGCAGACAGCTGCTAAAGGAACAATTCTGATAATGGCCAGCAGGATCCTGGCAAGCTGGCTCTGGCAGGAGGCGGGTGACTGCATTCCCCACAGTGCCTGGCACGGGCTGGTGAGCTCTGGTGGTTCAGTGTGCAGCAAACACCCACCTGCACACCAGGACACGGCCCTTCCCACAGTCCCCTGCAAAACATGTGCTGTGCACGGGTCTACACAGGTTCCTCCCTTGCATGAGCCACATCTGAGCTCTGAAATAAATAAACAGGATGAGAAAATAAAGGAATTCTTATCCCAGAGCTCTGTCTGTGTCCATTTTACTCACTTCGCCCAGGCTATTCCGTTCACACATTAGTCAACAGCTGTTTGAGTGCTGTCTGTATCCCGGGAAAGCTGTTCTGGTCACACAGTAAGAGAATGGGAGAGCTACAGTTCAACAGTTAACCCACTTGCTTTAGATTTCACCTCAAACACAGACTATAAGGAATCCCTTGGTGCAATTTGAGTTTCTACGTGCCTGTTTTCCAAGTTCCTGTGTTCTGCTTGTGCAAGAAACAAGCACCACTTCTGTAGAAATTTTTTCTTGACTCAGAGCACATAGAACCATAGAATGGCATACCCAAAAATCAGAGAGATGAACCCAAAATACGCAGGAAGTGACAAATGAAAGTATGACAGAAAAAGTCAACTTTAATCTGTGCCTACCACCTCATGGTACATTTCACAAAAATTATACTTTTTTCTTTCTACCAAAAAAACACAGGTCACAAAATATCAAACACTTTCATCTGCCCAGTCACTCACAACCTCCAACACATGCACAAGAAAAGCTTTATCTGCTTGTACAACAGCAAAACAAACTATGTGTAGCCTCAGAATACATGCTGCCTCTCCCTGTGGTGCATTAACAAAGCAAGGTGTTTTCTTCATGTCATTTCGTCAATAATGCTGCACATCGCTGCATCCTTGTCTAAAACCTGATCTCTCTTGCCACCTGAACGCTCTCTCTGCTTTTCGCTCTGTCCGATGCAGTTGCTGCCATCATCAGTATCCATGGGCTCCACTTTCACTCTCAGTCCTCCCTCTGCATGAGGCAGATCATCAGGCAAGGAAGCCAGGCAGTTCTGGATCATCTCCACAACCCGCTCCAGGTGCTTCTGGAATCGCTCCGCGGTCTCCAGGCGCTGACGCTTCTGCACCTCCATCATGACTCTCAGTGTCTCCCTGGCTTGGTGAGGGCGATACTCATTTATAAGGTGATGGACATGGACAAAAAGCAGTTTCAAGTCTTCCAGTTTCTCCTCTCGCTTTATGCTCCCTGGGCTCCTTATCAAGATATCCAAGAGGTCCAAAAAGTTGACCAGGATAGACATATTAAGTTTTCTTAATTCCTTCTTGTGATCAAACTGCATGGGATGCAGCCGTTCAATACCCTGGCTCTCCAAGGGCCGAATGATCAGGTCATCACACTGAAACTGATTTCCAAACATCATGTAGCTGTCCTTCACAGGGGGAGGTGGCTTTGGAGCCAGGCCCTTACGGATATTTTCATCAGTATATTCTTTTATATACTGCATTGGAGGTGGAGGAAGGGCACTCACTTGCTGAGGTTCACCCATTTTTGCCAGACGAAAATACCTATGGGAATGTCCCAAGAAACATATGTTAACAAGAAAGATATGTTAACAATTTGTGTCACAAGATTAATATATAAATATAAATAAAGACAATACAAGAGAAGTGGCCTTGAGAAAATGAGCCAGAAGAAAGACAACCCAACGTGTAGAATACAGGAAACTACTGATAAATCCATGTTACTTTTCACTAAGGTTTACTTACAGCAGGATCAACTACAGTAGCGCACAGAACACTCATTTCCCAAAATATGAAAGACCAGCCTGTAAACTGAGCAGCCACAGGGAGGGGGAGACCCCTTCCCTAGCTGGAGCCCAGTCTGTGAACCCCACAGAATATCCTGAGTTGGAAGGGACCCACGAGGATCATCAAAGTCCAACTCCAGGTCATGAACAGGACAACCCAGCAAACCCATGTGCCTGAGAGCATTGTCCAAATGCTTCTTGAGTTCTGTCAGGTTTGGGGCCGTGACCACTGCCCTGGGGAGCCTGTTCGGTGCCCGACCATCCTCTGGGTGAAGAACCTTTTCTTAATATGTACCTAACCCTGTCCTGACAACTCCAGCCATTCCCTCGGGTCCTGTCACTGGTCACGGAGAGCACAGATCGGTGCTGCCCCTCGTCAGGAAGCTGCAGACCATGGTGAGGTCTGCCCTTAGTCTCCTGCTTCTTCAGGCTGAACAGACCAAGTGCCCTCAGCCGCTCCTCGTGTGGCTTCCCCTCTTCACACGCGACCCACGAGAGAAACCGGCCCGGGCCCACACCCGCCCGCACCGAGCTTCGCTGCCCTGCTCCGGGCTGGGCCGGGCTCTGGGCCGCAGGGCTCTTCAGACCAGTGCTGAGGAGAGAAGAGATGTGACCAGGTACTGGCGGAGGGGACAGAACCCATCCGGGGCCCGCGGGGACCTGCCCGCCCCCACCTTCCCTTACTCACCCTCACTGCCCTCACCGCCCGCCGCGTTCCCTCAGCGCCGCCGCTTCCGGACAGAGGCCCCTCCCCCTGCCTTCCATTGGCTCGCAGCCTCTCGGTGCCGCACTATGATTGGCTCTCGTGAACATCAGTCAGACGCTCTCTCCACTCAGCTCCCTCGGGGGGCGGTGCCAAGCGCGAATTGGGCACCGGGGGGTGCGCGCTGTGGCGGGGGTGGAGGGGGTTGCGGGGCTATCCTGTCCCGTCGCTATGACCGCTCAGGGCTGCGGGGCTTCCTCGCCAGAAACCGCTCCTGAGGCGGAAGAACCGGGAGGGGAGGGACCGGCCTGGCGTCCATGCGGGGACGGGGTTCGGTGAGGGTGGCCCTGCTGCTGGGAGACACAGAATCGTAGGAATCACGGAGTCACTTGGGTTGGGAAAGACCTCTGAGATCATCGAGTCCAACCTGTGGCCGAACAACCAGACTAGGGCACTGAGTGCCACGTCCAGCCTTTCCTTACACACCTCCAGGGACGGTGTCCACACCACCTCCCTTCCAGTGCCTAAACACCCCTTCTGTGAAGAATTTCTTCCTAATGTCCAGCCTGAACCTCCCCTGGCGCAGCTTCAGACCATTCCCTCTTGTCCTGTCGCTGGTTGCGGGGAACAGAACCCGCCCGCCGCTTGGCTGCAGCCACGGGCTGAGCTGGAGGGGCGCGTTTAGATCGGGCTCTGCCAGTGCGATTGTTGCACGTTAAACACTGAATTACGCAGTGATTGCATTTAATGTGACCATGTGTGTGGTGATCACATGGTACCAGGAGCTTCCACGCATCCAAATATACCGCGGGCATTAACACTGACCCTGGAATCACAGCATCACCCTGGAAGCGTTCCCAGCGTTCCTGAGCATATTCTAATAAACGGTTCGGCTCCGTCGCTCTTCTTTCAGTTTTGTTCTAAAGGGAGTTGAAGTAAAACCTGTGGATTTTAGTTTTTCACCTTGTGGGTCAGGTGGAGCTGGGCTTTCTGGCATCGCCTCTGCAGGAATCTCTCCCTGGAATGGCCAACAGGGAGTATTTTTTTGACACTTGGCCGTTCCTGTGCCGTTCTCTCTCCCTCAGCAGATGGCAGCAATGGCCTTGGTGTGACAGGGACCCATCGCGTGCACACGCACTGTCATTTACAGATCCACGCTTCGAGATCGATCATGTCACCAAAAAAGTTTCAATTGAATGATAACTAGCTTGGATCCTGTTAATTATTTCTAACACGATTCAAAGAAGACCTAGAATAGATTTATTTGATTAGAAAGCCTGAAATGATGTATAGATATTTTACAGAATAGTTGAATATTTATATATTCCAAACAAATATACTTTACAGTTGACAGTGAGTACAGCCCTGGTGGTGAAATAGGCTGATCTGGTTTCGTTTGTAAGCAAAATATATTTTGAAGAGGAAATGACCCCCTTTGAGACATTCATTCTCAGTGAGTGTCTGTCACATAGCAGGGAATTTCAGTGAACTTGCTGAAGAAGTCTTACCCTAAGTGAAGTTCAATGTCCTTGTTCTCTGACAGTGCTGTACAGTATTTACACAGTTTACGTTCTGCTGATGATGATTTTAATTATTACATTGTTTCTTAATCTCGTATCGTTTCATTCCTTAGCCTGAGTTAAAAGTTTTCCTTTTCACTGATGCCATCATAATTTAGTATTTATCCACATTCATGTATATATGGATGTGGACTATGTTATATTTTCAAACGTGGAGTTGAGGATTTTCTTTTTAAATAACTAGAGCTCAATTTATGCATATTGTCCAAAGGAGAGTATCCTTGCCATTTGGTAATGACTCACAACTTCAGGGAAAGACAGGAAATTGAGCTGGGCTCAATCTGTGTTTATCAATAATTTGTAGACTGCCAGATCTGATACTGCCTGATATCTGAAGTCGTTTTTCACATTTTCTGCTCTTGAATGCCATTACTTTGACTTAGAAAATGGAACAAAGGTCCTTACATTAAGGATATTGTGGTGCCCCAAGATGTGAGTTAATCTAGTGTTCTTTTCAGAAACATCGATACAGACTGAAGTGTCTTGGGTGTGAATGGATTGCTCAGACCCAAGAGGTTGGGTACAGAAGGTGCTCATCCTTTGTGCATAAATATCCTAATGGGAAGCCACAGTGGGCAGCACAATGCAGAAGAAACACAACAGGATAAGGTGGTTTGCACATGTCGTGTTCAGTTTTTAGCATTTCAGCTCTGAATGTGGGCTAACCATCCCTTGGAAATGGAGTTGTGCTAGTACACAATCTGTTAGTAAGAGCCACCTTTAAGAAAACTGGAAAGCACAAAAAGTACTTTGTTTGTTTGTTTGTTTGTTTGTTTATTTAATGTGGTGTTTGTCAAATACTACTTTAATGCATGAAATAATCATTTTGAAGAAGGGAATGTACTCCAGGATGGAGATGCAGATCTTATCAAGGCAGATAAACATGGAACTGAGATCACGGTTGCCAAATACAGGCAAGAGTGCAGTTCCCTGCTGCAACTAAACTGTTTTCTGCTTTGGAAAGGGAGGTCTTGTTCCTTTACCCCTACTCCTTCCTCCTGATCCCTCTCTCCTTTCTTCCCTCAGTGCTCCTCCAGTCCCCCACTTCTGGCTGTGCAGTCCTTTATTCTCAGCACTTTGTATTGTCACCGTCAAGCATTGGATTGCAAAGGACACAGATGCAGCTCCAAACCACACAGAAAACCTTACTGCCATTTTTCTGGATTAAGTTTTCAGCTCTTCTAGAGAGTTAAGTCAACGTGTGTTATCTACCCTGTGAGCATCAGGGTGAGCTTTTAAGAGAGGAGAGTGCATAGACAGGAGGAAAGGAGGAGGTTGGGGAGATGAGGAGGGGAACAGTTCTCCTCATTTCTGTGGCAGCAAGCTCTTAAATCATCGTTACATCATACTCGGAAAGACAGGCAAAGAATAAAAAGCATCACCTCCAGACATGCATGAGATAACCCATGTAGAAGGAGGTACTAATACACCTTTGGTTTTATTGGACTTTCCAGACTTTGATTTCACATTCTTTTAACAGGAGCTGAGCTTGATTCTCTAGTGCCTTGCACTCAGTGATCTGTGCAGCAAGGATGTAAAACGCCCTGACTTCAAACAGGAGAAGACAGTGAGGGCCAAGCACTTGTTTTTTACACAATCTCGGTGATCTTCATGACTCATTTTCTCAGTCTGTATGATAGTGGCCAAGACAGAGGGGATATAACGTCGACTAAAGTTTTTCAGTCTCATTCTTGGTAGCATGGCTGGTTCTCAGAAGACCCATGGATGACCCTTTCCAGCCTATGGGAAGCTGTGAACATTTCTCCTTACAGTGGTTCTAAATGAGAAATTAAGAGTGATAGTGAGTGTTATGAGGAACACTCTCCAATTTGCTTTCTGCTACATTTCAGCTCTTTTCTGAAATAAGGATGCTGTCCAGTACAAACCTACCACTGATAATGCATCACAATTCCTACAGCATCTCCAGATTGTGGGACTGAATCTGGACACCCCTTCAGCAGATGGTGAATCAGTACAATGATATTCTTCACCTCAAAGACACAACATCTTAATTTACTGCTTAAGTTTATGTTCGTTTTCTTCATAACTAATTTTAGACAAATTGGCATGTTTCAGTATCAGACACTCCAGTTCTATTAATTCAGCAGCAGTGTGTACAGTGTGTACCATTGCAGTATGCTGTTATTTTAGCACAATTTGAATCCAAACATTGTGGAAGCACAGTAAATATAAACCCCGTTTTCAATCATTTTTTTAGAAGAGCGCTGCTCTCTTCTGTGGTACAACATATTTCTTCCATTTTTGACTGCTACTTCACTCTGAATAATAAATAAATGTGTGTGTGCTTTTCTCATGTTGTCTGAAAAAGTAAACCCAAAATGAAACTCAGTTCCAGTCTCTTGTTGGGTTTAGGTGAGTGTTATATCTTACATCTGCTTAAGCAATGAGCTCAGGAATTCCTTTTTTGGTGATTGTTACAGGCTTTGTTGTAGAATATACCAGGGAGGAGGGGAAGAGAAAAGGAGCCCGTTGGTGGTGAAGGGGACTTAAACAAGCTTTATGTCTCCATCTGCTGTGGTTAATTCCCATCTCCCTGTCTCCTGCTGTGGCTGTGGGAATTAATGAATTTGCAGTGCAGTACTGTGCAGCTTTTTCTTCCTGACTCCTCAGACTAAAATATCAGCTGCAGCCTGTTGGCACACCTACTAATGTAGGAAAGAAGTTTAATGTTCCTACCATGTAAAAATTGGGCAGTGCTTATGGGAGTTGCACATGACAGTTGACCTGTTTCTTACTAAACAGCCTGTTAGCAGATTCAAACAGATTCAAAGCTCGGCACAGAGCTTGAATGGCTATTTAGCAATAAAACAGGTATCTCACTCCTGGTTAATAAATTGACATGCTTCAAAATCCACACACATTTTGATAGAATCGTCCAATAGTCTTTTCTGTGCTCATAGTCATAATGTTGTTTCTGAAAGCAGCTCCCCAACATGATTTTTAATGCTGTGTGTTTTCTTGGTCACATGCCTGCTGTGACAACCTATTCTAACATGTAAGTGAACATGTCTCAAAAAATGCATCTCTATGGCATGAAGAAGTAATCCCTGTCCATCCATCAGCAACCTGGGTAGCAGCAAACATGTCATAATGCCAGAATAAACCCTGGCACTGCCATTTTGCCAGCAGTGTGTGTCATGCCTGTGTCTTCAGAGGGAGACAGTAACAGAAAGAAACCATGATAGGCAGGCACTGATAAAAGGAGCTGGAACGGATTCCCAGTTTGGGTACAACCCCATGAAACTAGGTTTCCCTTTCTGCATTTTTCTCTAAGAGAACAGCTGAGGACAGAATTAATTGTCCCTTCATCACAGAAGAGCCTGTCCTAACCCTTTGCAAGTTCTCCAGTATAAAGCATGTTGTCAGTGTTACTGCCAACATCAGTAAGCCTGGGAGTGATTCGCTTCAGGCATTCAAATGATGGATAATTCACTACATCCTCCTAGCAATGCTCAGAACAAGGCATCTGCTTTCCCAGGGGTCCCAGACAGTTCATAGGAGAATCTTGCTCTGGTTCTACAAGAGCAACTCCCTTGGTCACTGGGAGCAGCAGTGTGAGCAGATTCAAAGGTGCAATTGTGAGACCTAGGAGAAAGCTGGATGCATCTGGCTCAGAAAGACCAGGCTAATTCTTCCCTTTTTCTGCAGCTTTCTGTCTTGTTCTTTGGGTCTACTGGAGACATGTTTATTGGGGTGATAATGAACTGCCAAAGCAGCAAGACAGCTGAGTAACCTAAATAAGAGTTTCTCACGCTCTAAGCTAAGTAGCAAAATGGGTTGAATTATGGAAGTTTAGAAGTGGAGTAATAATCATCGTATTGAGCAGCTGGTGTAAAGGAAGAGCTGGCACCCAGGCAGTAAACCTTACCTAAATATTACACATGATAGAAGTATATAGGTCAATTTATGAGAGTGAAGAGAGAGTTGCAGCCTTGTGGACTGTTTTTTTTTTTTTTTTTACAAAAACAAAAATAATCTATATTTAACTTGATACATTTCTCTGCCGCCTTCAGGACATAAGCATTGGTATCAGAGCAGGATGTGCGGGTGGGGAGATTTTTGCAGTCAGCAGTAATCAAAGTGTGAACTGCATAATCTGGGTAAATCCCCTACGAAAAAATCCAATCCCTAAAATAACATTTTTTAAAGCAGAAATAGAGCAGTTTGCAGGAGGTAGCAAGGAATGAACTAAGGTGATTAAAAGAAAAAAAAGGAGTCCACTGAGGCCACAGTTGATAAGAATAACTTTATCTGTAACCTCAACTTACCCAGCACAGAGGAGTGTTTAGAGCACACAGCAGCTCAAACTTAAATCTGAATCATTTAAAGTATTTCAGATTTTCCTGAATATGGATGACAAAGTGTCAAAGGATACATGGTAGCAGGCTTTATAAAAGCACTTAAGCAGAGAATATGTAGGATACCTAAAAAATTCATCATCCCTTGAAGGATAGTCTTAGAGTGGTTCTAAGATATTTAGGACAGTTATATTTAAGTATTTTTTATTAAGGATACAGAATTTCTGTACCATGCAAATATATAGTGGTGCCAGAAGTCTTGAAAGGAGCGTGCTCATATATTTGGTGTAAAACTGTATCACAATACAGCGTCAGCTTCCAGAAATGAGATACTTGTGTTAATGGGATATTCCAGCTCTCCTGAGGAGAACCCTTTGAGGAAGACTCTGTACTTTGTGTGTAGAGCTCTGCAGATATCCTCACATATTCCAGCTCTGCAGCCCACTTGGTCCTAGACAAGTGGTGTATTTCTACTTAAATAAATATAGACATATATACCTACATCCTACTCTACTGTAGAAAGGTCCTGAACCCTTTAAATGTCTGAGGCTTTCTTTAAAAGGGTTATAACCTGTTAGTCACCCAGATAGATAATGACAAATGATTTTTGTCTACAGTTCATGTTTTGAAAGAAACAATTTATTTTAAACAATTTTATTTAAAAATTAGTCAGGAAACCATGATCTTTCAAATTAAATTCAAATATACATAATCAGGTTACTCTCTCCTAAATGTATAATTAAATACAAATACAATTCTTAGACCATATGATTTTAGTTTATACATGTCAACCTGGCTATACATCCTTTAAACGTAGCATTCATATTCTGATTTTGGCTTGTAACACTCAACTATTTCTGTGTTTGCTACATGTGGGGCTTGGATTTAAAGTGAAAAAATAAAAATGAAGGATTAGATCTGTAGCAAGATTGGATACAAAAATATGTCAGCCTCTACCTTCCTCCCCAGCTCAACAATGAAGAGTTATCAGCTGATAGAAATATTGCAAAACAGAGCTAGTTAGCAGCTCCCACTGAAACCAGCTCCCATGTTTATATCAATGGCACCCAAATCTGACTGTGTTGACTTGTTTCCTTCCTCCTGCTCATTTTTTATTTTTTTCCCTGCTTAATAGGCCCACCATCAGTTTGAGCTCAACATGGAAAACTCCAAATGGCCGATCTAGCCTGCTAAATCCAGCTACAACATTCTCTATCACTATGGGCCAAAACCTGGGATTATTTTCTTACATCTGCATGTGTTGTATCAAATCTGTATTCTCAGTTGCTCCTTGTTTCTCTCTCTTTTACCTTGCCCCTGGCAGCAGCTTCCCATCAGACCTCCTGTGGTGCATCGCACCAAGTTTACACCAAATGAGGCGAAGTTGCCAAGCCCCCTATCTGTATATTTGATCAAATCGCTCCCCTCTTCATGCCCCTCTGAGAACTCATCTCTTATCTCATGAAGAAATCAAGCTGCCAGTCACTGTGTTCAAAGAATTTCTTAGCTCTCCCCCCACTACTCACCACCCTTGCTCAACCTCTTCTCCCCCCACATCCTCCCATCTCCAGCAGCCTCGCTCCCCTCAGAGCGCTGATGTCTCACCTCTCTGCTGTCCTGTACTCCTCGCTTTTTCTGCAGAGCTGCAATGTCATACCCTTGTATTTCTATTTATACTCAATTTTCTGATAAGACAACATGTGCATCTCTGCCAGCAGACTGCAACCCCCCTTGGCCAAGCTACAAAGACTTTTCATAAAGTCCTTAACACACTACAGTAAGTGTGAAGAAGAGACTAGAAAAAGTAACATAGTCCTAAATAAGTGTTATTAGCTAAAAATGCAATGCCGTTACAAACTGTCATTATAAATGCATCTGTATTGACACAAATCAAGTAAAATGCTTGTTGATCAAGATCAACAGCCTTTTTGGGGGAAAATTCATTGTTGCACAGTGAATCCATACAGTTTGTCCCTGTGTATGTTTTGGTTTATTAATTACAAGAAAGGATCTCTGAGCATAATTTAAATCAGCAAATTCTCAAGCATAAGGAAAGTTATGCGCACGCAAAAGTGGTCCTATATTTTGGAGGTCCAAGGTCTGGAATTTATCCAGCTACTGCGAACACAGGGCTAAATTTTGAAAACTCTCATCAAACTCTCCATTTTTCATACATGTGTACTGCAGTAGGCAAATGGGTTTGTAGAAGAATTGGGAAATTTGGCCTGGGCATTGATCCTAGTCTACAAATAGGTATGAAATTCCCCTTGACACCAGTGACGGTTTTTCAGGAGATCACAGACTTGTGTCATCTCACCACAAGAGTTCCTTGGTACTCAGTCACTCTGCCGAGAAACAAAGCCTCGCTTTAACAGAATTCTGCATGACAAATGTTTCAGTATACACTGCATTTTATCTTCAGCAAGACTACCAAGACTATCTATATTTATATTTATATGTTTGTCCTTGTTTCTGTCCCATGGTACTGCATTGTCTTAAGCAAATTCTCTTACAAATCTGTACATCGAGTGTTTTATTTAAATTGTATTTTTATGGAAAATGGAGTTTCTTAGTTAACATTGAACAAAATCAGTAGGGAAAGTTCGATGATCCCTGGAACATACTGCCTAAATAACATACCATGAAACAGAAAGGAAGGGATATGCCACTTCTTTTTTTTTGAGAAATAAACAATATATTCTATTGAGAATATTGTTTCCAAGTCTGTCTATGAACTGCGCTATCAAATCCAAGTCTTTGGGGTTTTTTGCAATTCTGATATTTGTTCAGAATTTTTTTTCCTCATAAGCTCTGTTTAAAATAATGAAATATTTTCTTTTGAACTTGCAAACAGCTATAAAAAGCAGCAATAGGGAGCTGCCTCCTTGTATTCTGGTACTACATTAAAATAGGGCCAAAACTCAGCACTGGTAAATTATTTACACTGGAACAATTTACAGAGATACCAAATTAATAAAAAATAATAAAAATACTTACTTTGCAGTTTCTGCACATTCCACCAGACTCCAAGCCTCAATACCATCAGCAACACAATTATACATCAATAATAAAAAAATATACAAAATACTAAGAATGAAAGAGAAGAGAAAAATGGATTGCATTTGCTTTAAAATAGAACAGTGCTGTTGTACTGACTGCATTAGATGCATACTAATTTTATTATAATTTTATATTTAGCCTGGTGCAAACTGCCCTGAGTGGTGCCCTGGAAGCCTGAGGAAACTAGTTGGATTTGGTTGGATGTTTAAGCTCAGTTCACTGCTGATGACATGGTCTTGATACCATCCACAGAGGGCACATTGTGCCTCTCCCTCCTGCAGCATCCAGCCACAGCCTCATCAGACTGCACCTGAAGCAGTCAGTAATCAGTAAAGAGTAATCAATGATAATTAATCAACTATTGGTTATTATACCTGTTTGTCTTCAGTTTAAATATCTATTATATATTTAACATTCCTTATAAAAGTTATTCCTTATACAAGTTATTGCTTATACAAGCATATTCTATGATTCTATAATTCTGAGTATCTCCTTGGATATAATTTCTTCGCTTGCATAGTAGGAACTTTCATGTTATCACAGAATCATAGAAATATTAAGGTTGGAAAGCACCTCCAAGATCATCGAGCCCAACCTTTGACCAAACATCACCTTGTCAGCTAAATCATTATATGGGGAACTTCCTCAAAATCCATTGTATGAAATCTCTTTGGCTCACAGGCAACTATTAAATACTGCAAATGGGAGGGTATCATTCCTTCACAAAATAAATATGGATGCATGACCTACTTCTAAGAGGACAGTGAGGACACTCATCCCATACATACATGTTTGGTGTGTGCATTTATAACTGTATTTACTAGATAAGCAAGTAGGAGACAGATGCTTAATCATGCCACACCCCTTTAATTAATCCTTAATCATTGATTCACACCTTCTGAATGTCCATCAAGTGTTATTTTTTCCACAACATTTACCCTAGGGTATATCTCAACTGTGCTGCTTTTATGACTTCACAGAGGATGTGGTTATGGTCTGGCAGAAAGGAAGCTTTGCTGTAGATGGGAAGATAAAGCTCAAAGCACCTACGCTGCCTTTTGAACAACTTTTTTTTTTTTTTTAATTAACTGTCTTCCTTCTTGTGTTTCTTTCTTAGACGGGCACACAGGGTAGACTTCTCATGTCCTGGGAGACAAACATTCTTGGCTCAGCCATGAATAACTGTGTGCTCCTGGAGGAACTGCTGATCAAAAAATCCCAGCAGAAGAGAAGGACTTCACCCTCCAACTTCAAAGTGCGCTTCTTTGTCTTAACCAAATCCAAGCTGGCTTACTACGAACAGCGCCACGGGGTACGTCCCTCATTTTCTCTCTCAGAGTAATGGAGGGAAGGATGAAATTTGTTAAAGGAAGGGAAGGATGGTAATGGGGGGAAGCATGATCGTCTCTTAGATTTTGTTAACTTTCCTGGTCCTTGCTACAGCACCATTCAGTGAAAATTGCCAAGTGATCAAATGGGTCATTTAGAGCTTCTGATCAGTCAGTATTTGGTGTGCGTGGAGGAATAAGACTACTTTGCTGTTTTATAGAAAGGATCTAGTTTTGTTTTAGGAATTTATATGGGCTGTTATTACCAATGTGTGTAAGAGCTGCATGAGCCTGTGCCTGGCAGTTCTCATGGGAACAGGGATGACCTGGAGAGGCATAATGAGAAGGTCACAAGTGTGCCCTGATTGCATCTGTGAAAAAAGTCATCCACAGATCTTCAGTCTCATTATTTTCTTCAGGGCATCAGACTAATGGCTGGTAGTAGGCAAGTCTTACATTTTAAAATAAATTCAGCTGCCGCGTGTAACATGTCTAGTCTTTGGAGTTAGCTTTGGAAAGGCTGTAATGATGAGATCCACGCTCAGAGTTTGTTTCCTCAAGTTTGCATTTCCCTGATTTGCTAAATACAAAGAAAATTAGAAGTCAGTCTGTGCACCCCATTGTGCTAAGTGTTCTGGTTAAGTGGGAATTATTTCCTTCTTCTATTTAGCTGGATGTTTACTGAGCCTCGTTAGGATTGTAAATAATATTGCTTGTTTTCCAACAGTCACTGAACATGCTGTTAATCCACTCTGTTTAGGAACTGTTACTGTAGGGCAGAGCAGAACTGGGGACTGTTCTGCCTTGGATCCAGCACTGGCAACTTCAAACCATCTAATCTTGCTCAGTTGCAGAAAATTAAGTAAAAACAGAACTCAATAAAAAATTATGATGTGCCCTCGTATTTTATCAGAACCTAGTTGGGGTTGGATACCAGCTTTAAAGGTTAACAGCCATTTTTACCTGCACACTGTTTCCCTCAAATAAGCCCAGTGAAATGTTTTTCTTGCTTTTATTTTATAGTCTGTGTTTCTCTTACCTCCGTTTTATATAGGACACTATTCATTGCTGCACACTGTGACTATATATGGTTTGAGACTATCTTTGTCCACTCTCCAAACTATTTTTCAAATGTCGGGGTTTTTTAAGATTTAAAATTCCATTATAAATATTCCACTTAATTATTCTGGGTTAAATTCTGAAAAGCATCTAGGTGATTCTGCTGTCGGTATTTAGAGAAATCTTCACAACTGGTTTTCTTTGGTGCTTTCTGATTCTTGGTGGACTTGAGATGAATTCTCCATACACTCTGCCTAGATACTTTTGTGGAATCACAGTAGGTGTCTGTCAGCATCTTTAGGCACTGAAATAGTTTGGAAAATCTGACTCTGTGGGGCACAGATTTCACACACTATATGAGTGTCTCTGGAAATTCTCCCTTCCAGTCTTTCGAAAGGTCAGTTAGGTGAGATGACGGTTTGGTGTATTATCCATTTTATGTTATATATTATGTATTTTAAACATGCACATATTATACATGTGTGGACATGTATATGTAAACACACATGTAACTTTAGAACCTCATGCACATTTGAGGGATGGTGGGTCTATTTGTAATCACAGGGCTGATTTTGCATTAAATGCTGATTTTTTTTCTGACACAAACTGTCAAAATCAGTTTGTTACATGAATAGAACTTCACATGAGAAAAGGGAGAAAAGAATTTGTCCTATGAAATAATCCCAGAACTGATCCTTAGCCTCTTCAGTAGTCTTCCCTAAAATTAGACCATCCCAATGAGACCCCTGTGTGGTCAGGTCATTGCTGTTCTGGAGAGGAAAGCTTAGGGCAGCCTGTGCAAGCACCATCTTATTTTGTGCTGAGAACGGCGTGAACCCACAGCACTTGAGGTCACTGCTAGTGCCAGGAAGATTCAGATCAGCCCTGCCCAGCACGTGGGCTGTGCCCATCCCCAGGAGTGTACCAGGGCCAGGGCCCATGTGCAGGTGTTCAAATCAATGATCTGTAGTGCTCGTTTTCAGGTGCAGGCCCTGGCACAGGTTTGACTCTGCTCCACGGGGACTCTCTCAGATGATTTATGGGGCTGGCAGGGGTCAGCACAGGCTGTCACCATTGCCAGCAGGCAGCTTGTGTATGGTCCTCTGCTCTGGAGGTTTAGGCAGAGTAGTAGGGACATCACTGTTCTCTGTCAGCAAACTGTCAGCTGCAGTGATGGAGAGGAACCTCAAGCATGTGGACTGATGGGGCCAGCAGGTGTCTGGGCTTTTAATGTATGTATTTTTCAAGGCAAATCTCTGTGGATGTTTGCTCTGAGAGTTCTCAATGAGTTTCTTTAAGAACCCCTTACCAGCCTATCCAGTGGATTACTGTACTCAAAGTTCAATACTGTACTGTACCCACCTCTCCAATCCCTGGTCAAAAGGTCAGGTAAAACAACTACTGAACTGCTTAACAGTTTGAGAAGTCCCATTGATTTCAGTTGGGTGACCTAAAGTACAGCATATGCTTATGCATTAAGCCCAGGTTTACATGTTCTGCCTATATTTAACAGGGTTTAGCAACCAGTCCCTTTCTCTGCATTTTGAAACTGTGGGTATAAAAAGACATTTAAGAGTTTATTGCAGCAGTCCAAAAAAAGGAAGTAAACAGGTGAAAAGGGTAGAGGGATAATTCTGCAAATGATACCAAAAGCTGTCAAGGCTACTGATGTCATAAAGGCAAATTTTTGCAATAATTATAATGGCATTTTTGTTGTAATTTTCATCTTTCTGCTGTAGCTGACAGAGAGCACTGTTCTCCTCAGGGGCCAAGCACACAGTCACCCTTAACATTAATGAAAGATATTTACATGTCTCATTAGGAGAATGAGCCCCCAATAACTGACAACAATAAGAAGCTGTGTTTTCTGGAATTCATTATGCACTGCACAATGCAGAGCTGTCTTAACATAAAGCAAAGCCCTGATAACAGGCACATGTATTCAGCCCCCGCCTCTACTAAAATTCATCAGAACTGCCTCTATTATAGCATGCAAATCAATTCCAAAGGCAAAAAATATTTGTTTCCAGGGCCTGGTTTTATAGCTACTGTTCATATGAGTAAACCACCACATGGGACTAATAATTTTAGCTATTCCAATGAGTTTGATCCTCACTAGAATAATGGATAATGCAGACACTGACACTCTTGAGGTCCTGGTACACTTGCCATACTGCAAAAGAAGCAGAGAAGTCAATCCCTTTGGAGAGTTGTCTAGGACAGACTTAGCAAAAGCACTTAAGCTGCTGAGTTCCCTGTATCCCATTCACCCAAACAGCCTGTGGTGTTTGGTAAACTCTTCAGGATAGCAGACATGAGAGTGAAGAGAGGTAGTTTAGTATTTCAGACACTAAGTAGAGGTTCTTCCATAGTGTTCAGCACGTCACATTTCTATCTGGATGAGGACAGTCAGCAACCAGCATCTCTCCCTGTGTTTCAAGCTGGCTTCTGAAGTCTAAAAGTGGCACAGATGTCTGAGGCTGATGCCACACTCAGTGAATAGGCCACTGTCTGCTGGGCTGGTACCACACCAGTACTCTGCCATTACATGATCTCTGCATCAGAGCTGCTCATCTTGGCACGGCTCAGACCTGCAGAGCGCTTGGGTCTGTCTGCATCAACTCTGGAGAAGTGCTCCATGTCCCTACACCACAGTTTTTCCTCTTCAAAAATGGGCATCTTGCCACATACAGGCATTCTGAGGAGTATTTCAGGGCTGGGAAAATTTCACCTAACACCTGGGAAAGTCAGGAACATAAATATTTTTAAGTTTTATATCTTCATGCACTTGTGGATTATTATTAGTCCAACTTTTAAAGGCAGCAGTGAAAGGTCCCCACAGAAAAGACCAAGTTCTCTTTTCATTTACATCACCACTATTCTTCCTACAGTGGTCAGATGCTCAGGAGGTCACATAGCATGAGTCAGCCTTGTCCTGGGCTCTTTCATTCACATCTTTGATACTCAGATATAAAGACGTCACTTTAGTGTGCCTTGAAATTTGCTCTCTCTTTTTCCAGGAGAACAAACGAATAAACTTGGCTGGTAAGCCTTTTATCAGCATCCCAAAAATTCCTCTGTTGCATTATCTACACCTTTGGTTGCTTGCAGCAGTCCAGCCACCCACAGGAAGAAAAGCCCCTCGTTATTCCTTGGTCCAACTGTCCCCATTACTTTGATTATTCTACACAGAATCCAACCTGTCCATCCTGCCCTCGAAAGACTTGTTTTTTTCCTTAAGACTCTAATGTAAACAGACTAAAACTTTTCTTCTGAAGATTTCCATTCTGGTCTTCTTGTCAGAGTGACCATTCATACCGTTTCTCACTGCTTTGTGTATTCAGAATACCTGAGCAGTCACAAAGCTACAGTCCTCATCTGAAGTGAATTTAATTATGGTTTAAAAGACTACCTTCCAAATAAATACATCTGACTAGATACATCATTCTTCATAACTTGTCATGTGTTTATTAACTAGTACTGTTTGATTGCCAGATTTTGCAATACCATTTGTCTTCTGATGCGTATCTCCAACTAATTTATTAACAATAGACATATCATGCACAAAGAAGTCAGGCTTGGCATCTGCCTGCAATGAATTTTTATGTTATAAAGTCAATACAACTCTAAATAAGAAGGAGACAAGGTACAAACCTGTGTCTAATGAATCCTAACAGAATCCTCTAGTAAATATCTGTAAATTTAAAATTAATTTTTTAATAACCCAAATGGTACTGTTGGTGCTGAGGAAGGATAAAGTTGATATTGTTTATCACAATCAGCCTCATTTCTATTGTGAAATCACAGAATCTTGGTAATACTGGTTGAAGAGCACTTCTTAAATTAATTTAGTTGGATTTCTTGCTCCGGGCCAGGATGAGATCAACACTCAGAGCGGGACTGTCGCCAACACCAGAACAAGGTGGCTGTAACTTTGACTGGCCACCACTTCAAAGCCAAGGACAGAGATTTCACATCTTTTGGCAACCTGTTCCAATGCATCCTATCAAGTGCTTTTCTGGATATTTACCATCTATTGCGGTTCTCGTTCACCGCTGCAGCACAACCCAGGGTGGGGATAATGTCTAGACAGGATTGCCATAAGCAGAGTGCAGGTTGTCTGTCTGGTGTCTATGGCCTTTTTAACTCTACAAATGTGTGGTAAAGTCTGGTAATAAAAACATCTCCTTCTTGCTGGAATAACTAATTTTATCTTTCAGAATATGATTTTAATGGTTTTCTTTTTGTCCAGTTCTGCTCCTACTAGATCTTTGTCTATGTATTTATTGTCCTTTAATTTTTGAAGAATTTTTTTTTTAAAATTGCTTCTGAGAAATGTTTTCACAGCAAATGTCAGATACTTCCATTTTATTTAAGTTACAAAGCTCAAATCTTTCTTCTGTTGGAGAACAACAACAAAATCTTCAACCTGTGTTTTCTTTTATATCTTTAGGAAGGAAGAAATTACTTCTAATTTGAATATATGACAATAAATATGTGGTTTCCCAATAGTTACTTTTTATTAGACTTTTCTATTGTGGTCATTTTTTGCTTCCAGTGCCTTTGACTTTGCTTTAAATTGCAATCAACATTATAACTTATATTATTGCAATGCCTGCCCATTGCTTTATACTCTTTCATCCTTTCTGACTGATTTTTAATTTTGACCTTAAAGCTTATACTATTTTTAATTAAAAAGTCCTGTCATATAGTTAATTTAACTTCCTTTCTTTCACTGAATCCCTCATTCACTGCAATCCACTCCTCCCAGTCTTTGCTGGAGTCAAGAATAGCTTTGAAGAAACTAATACAGTATTCAGTAGTAGTTCCATGTGCTTTTATGTAACATAAAAGACTTATTTCCATCATATTAGAAAACTCATTTGAAAGCCAAGAATATTCCCATTTTTCCCCTTCTGTTTCTTGATGATGACATTGATTTTCCTGTCAAACCACTTGTGCTGATAGTAGGGATGTGCACCCTGATAACCATCTCTGATGAGACCTGAGGCAATATGGACTGGAATGAGCTTTGTCCGATCTCAAAGTGGGAGTTCAGTGAAAATAATGATGTGTGAAGGCCTGTGATGGGCCAAGAGAAAAATACCCTTATGGCCAAGCATGTTTTTTCTCCAGATTTCTTTACTTAAACCTTAAATACTCACACTCCGTGAAAATGTACACTTTGTACCATACAAACCTTGCAGAAAGGCTGTTGTTTCGATTTTCCCTGCATGTCTCCTGTTTTCAGCTCACAGCCCTTCAGCTGCTTCCCCAGACTCCTACATGTGCTTCTCCATCTCTAATGCCCAACTGAATGGAGGCATCTTAAACACAAATTGCAGATGGTTTTGTTATTTAAGTCAATTCAGAGCACTCTGCATCCAGGGCACGGCTACCTCTAAAACACCTTCATGTTCCTTAGATGTGAAAATGGTAAGGAAACAAATTTATTTATTCTTTTAATTCAAGTTGAAGGACAAAATATTCATGATGGAGAGCTAAGACAAGCAGATACATTTAGAGATTTAAATATCAAATATAATGAAGTATATTGGAGGTATTAAAATGTAACACAACAGCTTGAGATCTACAGAAAATTCTAATATTATCAATTATCCCCTCTTTCCAGTTTTCCTTTGGGGCACTTAGCATGGCAGGAAATGCAAAATCCCTTACACCTTTCTTTTAAAATTCAATTTGCTCAATTTAGTTTTCAAATTTAATTTAAAAATTGTTTAAATTGTTTTATTTCCCATAAAACCTCAAACTATCAGTGTTCATAATGAGAAAACTCCCAAAATACTGAATGATGCTAGTGACCAGGCAAAGTTGCTAAGAATCCACCAATCAACAGTTCTTAATACCCTATTTATGAGAAAAACAGGACATACCACAATGTATAGATACAGAATATGATAAGAAAGATAGAAAGATAGAAAGTAATTGTATCAACACAGTGTTCAAGGAGGTTCGAGTTCAAGCAGAAGTCTTTTAATCAGTGGAAAAATACATTAGCAGGAGAATTACCATTAAAAATAATTCCATCTTGTTCCAGTGATATCTCCTAAGCTTTTGGTTACTATTTTCTCTGTCATTCTCCATTGTTATCTGAGGTCCAACAGAAGGCTGTGAGACACCCATAGTGTCTGGAGGCCCTGCAATACCAGAGCCATAAGCAGAATTTGGACTGCTCAGCACATCAAGAAATTACTTTTCCAAATTACCTCAGAAGCTCAGCAAGGCCTGAAGAAAACTCTTTGAAAGGCAGGAAGGTGTCACTGATTTAAGAAGATGAAGTTGACTGTGCCGGTTGAGCTCTCTGCCATTACACCTTCACACCAGTTCAACTTCACGTGGATCTTAATCTGTCTGCAGAGAGACAGACAGGCCTGTTGAAGTGCTCTGTTCATTGGCTCCTTTTTTCATACCAGTGGTTACACCTGTGATGGTGCCCTTTGCCTTGAAGCCCTGTACTCGTATTGTCCATAAAATAATATTTTAATAGCTCAAGTAGAGCTTTAACACTGTATGTCTATGGTAAACATCATCTTACGGAGTTATGTGGAGAGAAATCAGAGCAAGCAATGGATATGTGTTCCTATATTATTATTAGAGTTTAATTTAAGTACATGAGAGTATAAAAGTGTGATTGTAGACTGTATCAGAGGTCCATAAGCCAAGTGACCTGTCTCCAGGAGTGGTCAGTAACTGCCCTCTAGAGTAAAACTACAAAAATAGGCTCAAATGTTTTCCTGGAAGCTGATAGGGAATAATTTGAATTTATTTAGCCTTTTTAAGCTGAGAGATAGCTCTCTCAGAGACTCTTCGACTTTTCTTTTTTTTAAATCATTTTGAAATCACCCTGAATTATTCTGAAGACAAGCATTTTTATGGTGGGATTTGCTGGGTTTTTCCCATTTTATGTCACCCTGAGCTCGTTGTTCTCAGGTGCTGTCCGAGAACATGTGCTAAGCCAGGAGCAGCCCATGCCAATTCCCAGCAGTGACTGTGTCCCTTTGCTCTTCAGAGCTGAGGGGATATTTAAAATAAGTTACTGTGCTCTTAATAGCAACATCATTACATTGTTGGTTTGTCACTTTAGAGGTGCACCCCCGTGGGCATTTCATCCACAGCTCTGGGCGCTGGGAACTCGAGAGCCCTCTCTTGTTTTCACTTCTGTTCACTCAGCGCTAATCAGCTGAGTGGAAAGGATTTCTGTTTTGCTTGTTTTTTTCTGTCCTGTTGCTGCCTGTATATCAACAGTGCAGGTGTTTCTGGTCTTAAAAGCATTGGAGTTACATAGGCACGGCTGACAGTGTAACTTGACTCCACAGTCTTCATGACAGGTGATAACACACATGAAGGAGAAAAAAAAAGTGTGAAGATTCCAGGTTGAATTTACAGCACTAAAGTTCAGTAAATCCACTTTTCTATGTGGAAGTGAAGCCAAAGGGCAGCAGATACCAAGCACCGTGTTTCCAAATTTTAGAAAGGGAGTTGATTTTCATGAAAAAAAAAAAAAAATTAGTAAAAAGACATACGTGAAGTTCTACCTTCATTCAATTACTGCCCAAGGGCAGTTGCATTGCCTCTGCCCCCTGAAACTAGTTCATGCCCCATCCTGAGCGCATTTAGACCTCTCAATCACACCACAGTGCATTTGTACCACAGGACAGAAACCAGCAGGATAAAGCTACACCGGACAGTAGAGTGACATGGTTAAGTCATATTATTGTTATTGCTAATTTGTTGTTGCTGTGTGCAGTTACCATGTCATTAGTGAGAGCTGTGGATAGAGACCTAGGGAGCATTCCCTGTGTCAGTATAAACCCTCTGCAGAGGTACTGTAGTCCCCTTAAGGCCAGTGCCTGCATAGATGTTGAAGACACTGCTATCGCAGCACAGCAGTCTCCCATTGCTATAAAAATTCTCCACTGTGCATGCAAGGTTCTTTTGACACTTACAAACCCTTTATTCTAGTGGCAATCAGAAGTCCAGTCTTTTGCTTTTTTTTTTTAAACCCGGCCGGTCCCGAAGGAATGAACAACGGAAGGAACGGTCCCGAACAACGAAAAAAAAAAAAAATAACCTGGTTTGGTTTCACCACCTCAAGTCCACGGAGTAAGAATCACAAAAACCATCTGCTGCCTCTGTCCAGGCTGCACACTGAGCCTACCTGGAGCCAAGGGACAGGGAGCAGGTGACACAGGACAAGCAGGTCATGCCAAGGTCCAAGGCAAAGACCTTTCATCTACTTAATTGCCAATTAATTGTTGCTCCTTTTAGTCAAGACAATAAGTGAAAACAGAGAATGAAGTTTGGCTCAGATTCTTAAAAAAAAAAAAAGTTGCTACAAAGAAGGTAATTAAATGCTTTTATTGATGGAAAAGTTTTTGCAGTTGAGCTTACCAAGGACTGGAATTTCCTACCTTGCTCCACCACATCTATAAGGTAGTTTTCCCCTATCCCTCTACCAAGGGAAAATGTCCAGCTATAACTGGGGAGCAATGGGCTCATGAATGTGCCTCGTGGTGGGAAAAGGGACTCCATATGCAGTGGGGACACAGCGGGGTTGCAGAGGGGATTGTGCTCCTCTCTGCTATGAGGTGCCAGGCTGGACTGGGAGGAGCAGCCGGCACTGCACAGGAAGGGACACGCAGGAGATGGGGATGAGGTGCAGGGAGACAGAGATGAACACAAACACCAGTGGTGCCAGGCAAGGAAAGCCAAACTGAGACATGGACAGCCCTTGGTAGTGACTGCTGACGAGGAGTTTGGGGCCACATAAATCTTGATTTCTGTGTTTTCTTTTGTTTTCTTTTCTTTTCTTTTGTTTTCCCCTCATCAGCACAAAAGAAACAAGATACAAGTTGTTATGCAACTTTGGAACAAAGCCAGCTTTATGAAACATGGCATGCTGCCTTCCTGCCAGAAAATGCTGCCTTGGGTCTCCTCCTGTGCTCCTTGAGATAAGGCTCTGCCCTCCCCTGCCTTAACTCTCCCTGGCTTTTGGCCTTCCTCCCTTCCCTCTGCTCCCAGCACTGATGGCTACATTTTTTGGCAGGGCCCTTTGATAAACACAGTGGGGTTCAGCAAAACCTTTAATCACCCACCGAGAGCCCTTCAGCCTCAATGCTCGGTCAAGCACATTTCATGCATGTCCTTCACAAATAGCAAGAGCAAAGTGTTAGCCTGAAAGCAGCAAATTCCTCAGACTGCAGAGCCCCATATCTTACAAGATCTGGTACATTTGTGAAGCCGTGGTCAGGAAGTGGCATTACGTGCCGATCTGTGTCACCTGCAGCGGCCACTGACGGCCCCCTGCCCTCTCACCATGAGCTCCACGTCCCCGCTCCTTCCCCTGCCCAAGACCACGAGCTGGTGAGAAGTTACACATTTTGCTGGAAGGCAAAGCTGCTGTGAATGGTTGGGTAGCAGCGTTGGTGGTTGGTCTTAGCATGTGACAGATGCCAGGCAGCTTATTCCTCAAGCAAACACAGTGAGATGCCTCCTTGTGTTCCAGGGCAGAGCTATGCCAATTTTCCCATGGCCAATTGTCCCAGTATCTAAGGCAAATAGGGACCATTGGGGTTATCTAGTTTTTGCAGGAAACACAAACTAAAGGATTAATCAGTGAAGGAGCTGCTGGAGCTGTGTAGCAAGAGGAGACGAAGTACCAAAGGTGAAGCCATCAATGAATATGGCTTGTGAACCCTTCAGAGCTGTTAGCTCTCCTTCCTGGAATTGCCATATTGCAAATAATGGACCAAAAGAAATAAAATGAGATGGGCTAATCTGCAGCACATGTGCTTCTCCTCATGGGACGGCAGCCTGCCCTGGTTATCTTTCTACACATGATACGCAGTAAGACCACTGAGGTTTTTCCTGACCAACCAGCTAAAACATCTACCTAATTATACTCTGGGCAGACTGAAAACAACAAATGGAGATCTGTCAGCATGTTTTGTCTCACCCTTTTAGGAACAAGTCTCTGAGATTTTTTCAGAAACCATTTTTAAGAGGCTTTTCCTCTCCCTTCCCTTCCAAGTGGCCCAGTTACTTTTGTTGGATTAAAGTGCAGTCAAGCATTACAAAAGCAGGGATATGTTTAGTTTCCAGCCCAGGTTCTAATTTGTGAGTGGTAATTCCAGTTGTTTGTCCTTCTACAGGACTGTAATTGCTTTTTATCAGCAGAGTCCCATCTGCTGAGGATCTGCTGGGCAATGCCCTGGCTGTGAGATACGCCCTGATATTGTGCTGCAACATGAGATTATGAGGAGCTTCCATTCCTGAAGTATGTGATTAAAAGGAACACAGTAGGTGATGAGAGCTACAGGACAACTACACAAAGCTCCTTGAGAATGCTGGACCCTGTCTTTAATCAGAGTCCAGAAAGGTATCAACAAAAACCAGTCTGCAGGGAAAGAGCAGAGCCTGTGACTGGCACAGCATCGCTTCCTAGAGCCTCAGAGGAGGAATGCATGTGGTTAAACCCCAGGACTTCAAAGGAATAAGATGAAGGAGGGTTCAATGCTAGCAAAATTGAAGGTTTTTATAGGATATAAATGGCTTTGTGTCTCATCAAAAGGGTAGAAGTCCCAGGGGCGGAACAAATGGTAGAGGAGGTTTTGGAGAAGAGACAGAGGAAGCCAAGTCTGAAAGAAAAAAGTGAATAGATAAGAATGAAAGGAAATGGATGGTGAAAATGGGGTGCAATAAGGTCTTCTAAGGCTTGCCAATACTCTTGAGAGTTAATAGGTATTTCCATTTTGTGGAGCTTTAAAGCCTTGGGTTTATGATATAAAAGAGAGAGACCCAGAGAGACCTACACAGGCAGTTGTTGTCTGCAGGAGACAGTCCTGGCAGTAAATCCAGAGACACTGCTTAATCTGCGAGCGAAACCAAAGACCCAAATGCACAAGCAAAGTTCAGCAAGAGCAATGTGAGACCACACTGTAATAATTTCCTTCTCTTGCCTCAAGTCCAAGTATACAAAAGCAAAACACCCAGCCAGTCATGCAAGAATGAGGTTTGAGGAGCCTTGAGGCCTCTCTGTTTCGAGGCTGTTTGACAGTACACTGTAGCAAACATCACCCCATCTCCAGAGGCATCAGCTGCTTCCCCATTTTAGGCTGAATGTGATGATGTAAAATAGCAAAGGAGCAGCAGTGGGGGTTGGCACAGTGATGGGGACAGCTGCTGCCAGCGGGGCAGAGCTGCAGGGTCGTGATGATGGAGGGAGCAAGAGGCAAGAGGGAGCTGGAGAGTGAAAGACACAAAGGGTTGGGTTGGGGTCCAAGGGAGGGTAAGAAGGTTGCTGAAGTCTTGCTGTCTCTGAGTGATAACCTGTGCCAGGTACAGTGGAGCAGCTGAAGTTCACTGACAGTCACCTGTGTTTGAAAAACAGACGGTTTGCAGTGTGTTGGTGTTCTTAGGTCTCACCGATTTCCGTCACGGTGTCCCAAAGTGAGCTGGGAGACAGCTAGTGTTTAATCCCTACTGAAAATGAATCAAAACAGGAAACCAGCTGGTTAGCTTGCCTCTGAAGAGCAAATGCATGTGTAGTGAATTCTGCAGAAGCATCAGATACTGAGCCTCAGCTCCGCTCCCACCCACTGTGTGCAGGCATCACCTCACCCCTCTCTTGCAAAAGCTCAGTGCCACTGGCCAAGGAGCTGTAGGGTGAGAATCCCATAGGAAATAGGTACTGAGGTAGCTGGGATATTTGGATGTCTTTTCTTCTCATACCCATTCCCAACTGCCTATACTGTGATCAAGGTATCTGGCATATGGTGAATAATAACACAGCAGAGGCTGCCAGAAAAAGAGCTTTGTGAGAAAGTTTTTGAGGATATTATTTATTTCAAAATTTCCTGTTATTTTTTTCTTAGCTGAAAAGCTGGACAAAACAAAAACAGAAAAGTGTTGTGGTCTTTGGAAAACAGATGCAGTAAAAATGTACATTTTTGATAAAATGCATAGTTTTGAAATGCTCAGTACTCAAACTTTTTTTAATAAATTATTTATTGTTTTCTATCTTTTCAGTATGAAAGAGTAGTGTTACTAAACTAAACATGTAAGGAAAACAGTCCTTTTTGCTTAAAAGAGCACTTCATTTTGTTGGAAGAAAAAAAGTAGAAGCTGAATTTCAACCAAAGTTTTTGACTGGTTCTCTAAGAATCCTTGTACTGAAGTGAAGTATATATATGTGCATATATGTATGAGTATGAGCAAAACATGTAAGGTACCATATATGAGATGCTTTGTACTTTTAAATGTCTTATATAATCAGTTAATTTGCTTCTGCTCCATTAAAATTAAATCTCCCACGGACATGACAGTCTTGTCTAATTATTCACTTAATGCACAATCATTAGCATCAACCAAGTGCTTTTCTCTGTCTTTTAGAAAAAAAGGACTTTGAAGGGTTCTGTGGAACTTTCCAGGATTAAATGTGTGGAAATTGTGAAAAGTGACATCATCATTCCCTGTCAGTATAAATACCCTTTCCAGGTGAGTCTGACTGTTGACCATACTGATAGAGATATCACTTCTATAATATCAATAGGAGTGACTTTGGTGGGAGTTATTTCTCCCTTTTTTCTATTTTATTGCTCTGTAGCATGCAAAGCAACTGCAACACTCTTCAAGGACTTCAGACTGAGATAGAAAATGTTTTCTGTTCTTTAGACAATAATCAATATTGCCTTATCTACACCTCTGCAGAAACTTTAAAAATCAGCTACTGTCTTGTAGAAGCCTCTGTTTAAAGACAGTGGTCAAAGCTTTTCAAAGCATTTGTGAATCAATAAGCCCAGGTCCCATTTGGCATGAAATTGCTGAGAAAGAGAACTGTAGATTATGCATTACATAATAAATATTAGGCCCAAATATAGTAATTCGATTCAGTTTCTGATTCATTTCCGTTCTTGTGATGATTTTACTCTCTGGTCTGAAACTTCACAAGCTTTCTGTATTTCTCTCATTTGTTTGTTTGTAATTAAGCCAAGTTGATGAAAATGGCTTCTGAATTGCTAATTGTTCATCTGCTCCAGCTTCTTACTTCCCCTCTATAAACCTACTGAAAGATATTAAATACATTGAAAAACAATAGTATTCAAATAATCTCCAGGGAGCTGCTTGAGATTTATACTGACACACAAAAAAAATTGGCTCTTAGATCTCAAGTGAAGGTATCTTATAAGGAATTGCTAAAAAACTCCATTTTCCCAGAGAAATGGAGTTTTAGAAGGATAAACTGCAGCCAGTGAGTAATGGGCTAAATCCTCTGCAGGCTGGAATTGCTCCATCTCTGTTGATTTCACAGGCATTTCTTAACAGCATAAAAGTGATCTAAAACAGTGCTTGTCTAGAATTCTTTCTTGATAAGAATTTCCATTCCATTTTAAATAGCAAAAAGTGGATGAGCTTAAGAGATGCTTCTGAACAGGCCCTGTCACTCCACTTCCCCACATCATCATTTTGTGTGTAACTTGTTGGTAAGAGGGCTGCTGCCTGTTTCCTTTGGTGACTCCATTGTGCCCAGAGTATCTGGGATTGCTTCTCATGGCTGGCTCCCTTCTTTACTCCCCTCTCCAGATCGTCCACGATAGCTACATACTCTATGTGTTTGCACCCAACCGTGAGAGCCGGCAGAGATGGGTCTTCACGCTGAAGGAAGGTAATAAAACCCCTGTGCACACCTACTCGTTGAAGTTACTTATGTCTGACCGGTTTTCTCACAAGCTATAATGCAGAGAAAGTGTGCAAGAGGAGTCAATGTCTTGTATCTGAGCAGGCAAAGTGGTAATGGGTTATAAACTCAAATTGCTTGTAAATTTGGTGGGTGTGTTTTCAGCAGCAGTGGAAAATGTGGACAGGGAGTGCTTTATTTGGGGGCCTTATCAATGTCTGTAAGTGTTTGAAGGGAGGGTGACAAGAGGCTGGAGCCAGGCTCTGCTCAGGGGTGCCCAACAATAGGACAAGAGGTGATGGGCAGAACTGATACATGGGAAGTTCCACCCGAACATGAGGAAGAGCTTCGTTCCTGTGCAGTGACCAAGCACTGGAACAGATTGCCCAGAGAGGCTGTGGAGTCTCCCTCACAGGAGAAATTCCAGAACAGTCTGGACACAATCCTGTGCCCTGTGCTCTGGGATGACTCTGCCTGAGCAGAGAGGTTGGACCAGATGAGCCACTGTGGTCCCTTTCCAACCTGAACCATCCTGTGATTCTGTGATTTGAGGTTTCTTATTCAGCAAGAGACAAGCATTTTACTACGGCTAATTTTTTTAAATGATCTTTTCTACATAAAAGATTTTTTGCCTTTTATTAATAGATTTGTTTGTTTGTTTGATGACAATCTTCTTAGAGAATCATGACTATTAAGAAACATTTTTGCGGGCAGCTTTCATTTCCTGTTCCCCTCCTGAATTGTGCTGTGGTTCACTGCCGTGGTGCTGAAGCGAAGGCACAGCACTGAACCACTGCGGGCAGACACGAAGCACAATGCTTGATGTAAGGGTGGTGTTACTTAGTTACATGAAACTGCACCAGGCTTCTGTCACAGCTTTTTCCTGCTTTATAGCATGAGCTGCTGTATTGTTCTCTCTGAAAACATTGGGCCTGACGGAGGTGTTATGAAGTTCATGCAATTGACTCTTTCAAATAGTTATTCCTCTTCTGGAATGCACCTGCTCCAAGCTTCTACTTCATCACCTCTTCTCATTCAACATTTTGAGACTGTCCCCTCCCTTGGACAATTTGAACAGTCTCTTGAAACAGGCCTGAAGAATTTTTCTGTTCATGAAAGTTATGATTACAGATAGAGAGCCCGAGTTTAAAAAAGGAACCTTAATCACTCGTGCAGATATTCAAGACTGGTATTTACAAGTGCAAAAAATGTTTAGTGCTGGTGAATGCCAGCTTGTACAGCTCCTTCTGAACACCAAGACAAAATAGCAAGTGTGCTGGGAATCATCAATATATGGCCTGAAAGGTTTTATTTCTTTTTATGTGACCTTCCTTCTCTGGTTTTGGTGTTTTATCATTTTAAAGAGAGTCATACTGGTAGGATTCTGTTCTACCACAGTAGAGAGATAAGGGCTCCACCACCACCTGGGAGGCTGTTCCTCCACATTGATGGTGGCATTCACTCCTTCTGGGAGAAAAGAAAGAAGACATTAATGGAGGAGGTTGATAACGTTCACCAAAGCTTATTTTGACAAGAATAAGAAGTTTCTTTAAAGCACAGATTATTTCCATTTAGTTCTAGATGTCTTTTAGAGCTGATGTGGATGCAGATAAATTCATCTCCCCCCTTCTTCTTCCCCTAATGTTTTCCAGAAACTAGAAACAACAACAGCTTGGTTTCAAAGTGTCACACAGATTTTTGGTTAGATGGCAAGTGGAGATGCTGTGCTCAGACAGAGAAGATGGCACTTGGCTGTGTGGAGTATGATCCCTCCAAAAATGGTATGGGATTTGTTAAGACCATCCTGACCTTGCAAATACTTATTCCTAGCAAAAGTAAAGGATCAAATCTGTCTTGTATAGAACATCAAAAAATACGGTGTTACATTTCCATCAAGAAACATGTTGCTGCAGGACATCCTATTTTGTTCTAACCATATTTCCTCTGTGGCTTCAGTGGCCAAGAGTAATCCTGACTTTGTCTCTTGAAAACACATATAAGTGGTAAATCATTCCTCACCCAATAAACTTTTGCCTTGTGTCTGGGTGATTCCTTAAGCAATCTGAACCCCAGTTTCAAACCCCTGCTGTGTGGCTGAGATTCACTGTGTAGGTGCAGTTGGCATGTCTTGCTCTGAAAGTCCAAAGCTCGCTATTCATGGGGTTTGTATCACTTGTATCCATTCAGTACATTGATGGTTTCTCCACTGGTTTTGTCCTGATCAACTTCAAATTATCTTTCTTGATTTAATTTCAGCCTCAAAGAAGCCTCTTCCTCCCACTCCTGAAGATAACTGGGTGAGTGCAGTGAGGCATGTTAAGCTGTCCTTAGTGTCCTGTCCTGTGTAATTAACTACCAGTGGGGAATGTGTCCTCATTAAGGTTCACCACAGTGCAGTGACCTAGAATTTCACCTGTGATAATATTCCCTGGGCATTTTCTGTGCAACTGAAATTTTTATATGAAATTCATTGTTTGAAAGTGGTAAAGATTCTCACATTGCCACCATACCCCACTAGATGCTCTGGAGTGTTTTCCTAGCCTTGAGGCTTTTGAGCCCAGAGGACACCAGTGCTGCCAGGAAAATATCATTTTAGAGAGTATGCCATTGTTTTTTATGAATATGATGAGCCTTCTGCCTTGTTTGTGCAGGAATTGCTTCTATACCCCAAAGAAGCCTTGGTCATAGCCATATATGACTATGAAGCCCAGAATCCACAGGAGCTGACTTTACAGTATAACGAGGAATATTATGTGATTGACAGCTCTGAAGAACATTGGTGGCTGATTCAAGATAAGAATGGGTGAGTCCCTTTTCAACAGCCAGTTTACAAATCCTTTCTAAATCCAATTTGTTCTTCCATTAACACACATGCTGGCCCCCTGTTCAACTTTTGCGAAGCATCTTCTGACATACAGGGAAAAAGTGATGGAAGGTTGTGTAGGTTAACTGTCTTCCCTTTAATGTTGCTTGTATTCAGGCAGCTGGAGAAAAGTGAATTTTAAAGAAATAAACAGTCCTTCTCTCAGGCTGATATTTGCTGTGATACACGTAGGGGAAAAAATTGTGAAACTCCCCAGAAGTTTAGAGGTGCAATCAATTGTTTTCTTCTCCAGTAACCCTGCTAAATACATAACAACCAGCACTGCTATCATGCAATGAGCAGGCAAATCTTTCAAGGCTGACTCCTACAGATGCAGAGAAAATCCTGTCTGTCAGCACACTCACACTGTGTTGCATCTCAACAGGCACGAAGGCTACGTGCCAAGCAGCTACCTGGTGGAAAAATCACCCGAGAATCTGCAAATGTATGAGTAAGTTGTGCCTATGTTTTTCTTGTACCTCTGAGTGCCCTGGATTTGAAGCTCCAAGCCTCAAATGCCCCTGCTCCAGACCACATGTCAGCGCTGGCCCTGGGGACACTCAATTCAGCTTTTCAGCAGAAACCTTCCTAGCCTGGAAACGCTGACTCAGAGTCTTCTGATGTTTTCAGGTGGTACAACAAGAACATCAGCAGAAGCAAAGCAGAAGCTCTCCTCAGGGATGAGGTAAACCAGTGTTATGTATGAGGTGGATGGGAAATACTAATTAATTAATGACAAATGAAGCCTGCAAGGGCTGCTCTGTGTAAAAGAGCTGAACCCTGGGTTCCTACTGCATTACTGGCCTTAGTGTGAGATGCCAGATAAAGGACCACCAGCACCACCCCCTTACCTCCATGTTTGCTGAGCATGGGCAGAGAGCTGTGCCAACTTGTTTTAGCCAAACACACACAATAGCTGTGGCTAGTAGAAAACACTGCTTCAGAACACTGTGTCAACTGAAAACTGTGATATTAGCTCATCTTTTCAGTCTCTGCAGGAGGCCTGTGGATGCCATTAGTTCTCTGAAAATTTAAGCGAAATCATGCTGAAATATTTTGGATAAAAGCCAAAAGTATGGGTTTGGAGTTTGTTTTTAGTTTTGTATGTCTGTGTGCATGTGAGCACACATCTTTAATTTTTCAGTTGAGCCAGAGTTTTCCAGTGAAAACTGTATTGAAAATATAAAGAATAACCTTCTTGTTCAGATTTTCCACACAAACACAACCTCAGTTTTTAAATAAGCTCTTATGCTAACAGGTGCCCCAAATAGATGTTGTTGCTTGGAATGACAGTATTTTATGGAAATAAAAGTGGTTTTGTGTGGTTTTAAAAATTCTTCTAGCTCCTATAAACTACTACAGGACATGTCCACACACGGTTTAATAATCTTATTTTTCCTCTTGGTCCTACCAGCACAACTTTTCTATGGCAACTACCCCCGTGTGGCTGCAGAGGCTTCTGGTTCAAAGCTTTGCAACCCTCACAGCTCCCCCAAAAAATGTGGCCAAGCTTGAGAGTGATCTTTGGCCAGGCTTGGTGTCAAGTGAGAAAGAAGGACAAAAATATAGCTTAAAGAAACTCAGGCAGGATGCTGTCACCAAAACTTGCCTACCTTCGATACTTGCCAGGGAAATGAGTCCTGAAGCCCTCACTGTGCATGATACAGATGCTTCTACAGCAGCACAGAGACCCTTTTCAGAGCTTCCCTGTGCTGGATATTGCATTGTGCAGATACTGGAGCTGATCAGTCCTCTGGGGAGGTGGGAAGAGGTCCAAGGGAGGGTGCACTCAGTGCATTAGGTTTCCATGAAGTGTTGTGGGTGAGTAGAAGGCATATAAAATGGAGGAAACCTACCATGTAAAGCAAAGGAGGGAATGAAATAATCAGGCACTTGGGATGCCAGATGAAAAGCATCTTTATCTGCAAACAGAAGTAAAACATGTTTTTATTATCAATATATAGGCCAGTGCAGCAAGTTCCATCAAAACTATGATGTTAAACCTCCTCCACTGCCATCGGATCCATCAGTGCCTGGCCCTGCGGGATCATGGCCTGAGACATGTTAGCATTGAGATGAGTAGAAAACAATCATAACGAAAAGTTAAAAAGGAAAATTATTCTGTGAGTGCCAGAGTGCAGGAAGCTTTCCTACACATTTATGTTTAGATGCTGGATGACTGGTGTACCTATGAAAGGGCAGCATCATGTCCAAGCTTTTCCCATTTGTGGTACGTTGGTAAATTATCTTTCATACACTCCCATATGGATTCTCTGGTGTTGGATAAACTGTGCTCTCATTCTGTAGCTGCTCAACAGAGAGGACTCAGAGGGGTTTGCCTTTCCACTTGGATGCACATTTCATTGAACACATGTTCTGTCAAATAGGGTTGAAGGCAATCAATGGGTTCAGAATTTCTAGGAGAGGCTTGGAGGGACAGAGAGGCACAGCCACATGAACTCAGCACAAGTGCCTGAGTCTCATTTCCTCTGAGAGCTCTGAGAGGAAACTGAGCTAAAAGCACAGAGCACCAAAGAGACACCAGTGGGGTGTACCTGCAGGCCCTGGGCAGCCACCAGAGCTGTGCGTGGGACACCCCATGCTCTGTCAGTGGGCTGAGGCTCTTTTTTTCCCTACACGTTTAGCACATCCTCATGACTGAGCAGTAGACAGGGCTGAAATTAGCACAGCTTTGCCCCCAGCCTGTTTCTTTTTTTCCATTATGTCTCTAACCAGTTTTCTCTCCTTTGGTCCTGTTCCAGGGTAGGGAAGGCGCCTTCATGGTGAGGGATTCGAGGCAGCCTGGCATGTACACGGTCTCTGTTTTCACCAAAGCATTAAGGTACAGCTGAGCTCAGCAGCTTTTCACATCAATTACATCAATGAAACGGCTTCTGTGAGTGTGTAATCTCTGTATAGTTGTTTTGGCATTATAAAGAGAGAGCAGAAGGCTCATGAAAATGATAGAGGAAAACACTTCCAAAAAAGGCAGAGAGTCAGCTGCCAGTCGCAAAGTGTTTTAAAGGCTCCACTTCTCCCTGCATCTAAATATGTGCCTATAAATAGTGCCTTAGACATCACTGGGGTTGTAATTCTGATGAAATTGTCCCCGCAGCTGAAGTGTCCATGGGATCAACATGGACTGTGTGCTGGATTCATCAGAGGTGGGTAGCACAAGATTAGTGAAAGGGTTTCAGTAATGGGGCAGAAGCTTTTGTTTCACAAAGAAGAGGCGGAGAAACTTATACTTAACCTTGTCTTATCAGGAAACCTCAGCCTTTCTAGAGATGAGACCATCTATGAGTGAAAAGGAAAACATACAAGTACACAGACTTAATTAGCAACTGCACTCACTCCTTGCTCCTCTCCCATTCATTCCGGGGGAAGGTTTTCCCCTTTTCTCACTTGCTACTCTTCTGTTTATACCCCAGATTCCTGTCTTTGTGCTGCAACCTAGTTTTCCTCAAAGAAAACCTCCTCTCTTTCAGCACAGACAACAATCCTGTTATAAAGCATTATCACATCAATGAGACAACTGACTTTCCCAAGCGATATTACTTGGCAGAAAAGCACGTGTTTGACTGCATCCCTGACCTCATCAACTACCACCAGCACAATGCAGGAGGTGAGTGAAGGCCAAAGCTGACCAGGGAAGTTGTTGGGTTACCCCATGCAGCCAGGTGGCTGTTTTGAGTGAAGGAAGGCTCCCAAGCCCTCTGTCCTCACAATGAAGTGTTAAATGGCATCATCTCTTCTTCCACTTATCCTGGCACTTGGATGGCAGGAAAATGACCATTACAGGCCAGTTTCCACTTCCAGCATTACATCTTCTCTCTAGTTGTCCTTCTAAGGCTGACTGTGGCCAACACAGATGCCATAATGACATACCATGGAGAGCCCTGGAAGTGGATCACCACTGCCAGGCCAAGCTACCTGTTTGAATTACACAGCAGGGCCTTCTTGTCCTGGAGGTGATATATCCCTGGACCTTGATTTGACACAAAGTCAGGGACATGGCCAGGATCCATAGCCAGACATGGGAGTCACCAAAGACTCCCATCCCTACAGTGCAGGAGTACTACAGGAAACCCTAGACTTCAAAAATACCCTAAAAATAAAAGGTATAATTTGGAAATTCATCAGAATTAATAGAGACTCACAGCTCACATTTGCTGACAGACCGAAAATGAAAAATAAGCTGAAACTGCTCAGAATTGGCTTCCTTCTCACAGGCAGGAAATCAGTCTGAGCAGAAGTTCAGCTGCCCTCAAGTGGAGCTGAGAACTCAGTACAATAAACCTTCTTTGAGTATCCAAACTGCCTCCTGGGGTAGTGACAGCCACACTGCCCATGTCTGTGACAGTAACTGGGACCCCCCTTTCCCTCTGTCCCCCAGGTCTCGTCACTCGGCTCAGGTATGCAGTGTCTTCGTGGAGAAAGAAGGCCCCGATCACTGCAGGGCTGAGCTATGGTATGGTACCCTCATGACTGCATGGGAATCACACTCCTCCCTGCTTAGCTGGCTGATCCTGCATATCCCCGTGGATGTTGATGAATATTCATGTGACCATAGCCATAATAAATAGCTTTCTCCAGATCTTTACACTGCACTGTTCACTAGATTATCATCTTTGCCATTACCATTGGTAACTGACTGACCCCACAATGCAGGGCCTTGAGGGAGTGATGAGAATCCCAGGGTCTCAATGAAGTCAACATTAAATACTAAAATGAATGCTGAACAAAGGGGATGGGAGTGGGATCACAGCACAATTTGATGAAAGCTGAGTCTCTCCTGAAAGATGCCTCCATTTGAGTATTGTTGTCAACAGAATTTTTGCTGGTATCATCCTTATTGTAATTCTTGGAGACATCAAAGAAACTCAAACCCCATGTTGTGCTCAGTAGTACACATATGTATGGCAGAAACAATCCTTCCTGAAGAACTGGATAGACAAGACAAAGGAGGGGTAAAAGGGGATGTTGTTGTTCCTACTCTTGAACATGACCTGCAGCATGGGCTAATCAAATGAGCTATCAAAGGTCAGACAGGCAATTTGAGGGAGAGACAGAAAGTCTCACACCATGTCCCACAGAAGCTTTTTGTTTGACATCCTACTGCTCAATCCTTACTCTTTCCCCCTTACAATCAACAGGAAAATTGGTCATTAATGCCTCTGAGCTCACCCGTGTGCAGGAGATTGGCAGTGGTCAGTTTGGGGTGGTCTACCTTGGCTACTTGCTGGACAAGACGAAAGTAGCCATAAAGACCATCCGTGAGGGAGCAATGTCTGAAGAGGATTTCATTGAGGAAGCTAAAGTCTTGATGTAAGTAGGAGATTCACCAAGAAAATCAGCCACTCTGGGATTTGTAAGATTGAACTAAAGTGTTGCCAGGAATATGAATGGGGAATTCAAACTTTGATTATCTGCTATGTATCTAAATAGTAGAGACAGGTGAGCTCTGGCAGCTACAAAGGAAGGCAATTCAAAGTGTAGGTGAATTATTGTGCTTCGAAGTCTATCAATATCCAGAATGTTCTTCCAGATCTCTGCTGCTGAAGAAGGCAGGGTTCATTGATAGTGCATTTTGGAAAGCAAAGTGGTTTTTGTCAAAAATAATTAGATGGAGAAATATCTTACAATTTGAGGGAAAATTTATTGAAAATCTTTACCTGTAAAAGTTTTTTTTGCTTTGCACAACTGAATATATCCTCTTTGGTTTTATTGACTTTATTTGTATTTGTTGCATTTCCCTCCCTTCAAAGCAAACAGAAATTGATTTTATTTTTGTTTGATTGTATGATTTTCCAAGCAGAAAAGTCTTTTGATGACCATTACCATTGAAAAGGGATGATACTTAGACCTACTTAACATTAGACTTGGTCTGCTCATGTGCAGAGCTGGCCTTTGCAGAGAGCAGGGTGCAGCACGGTGGCACATGGAGCTGTGTATTAACCAGTTGCTCTAAGAATAGAAGGCACTGAGCCTATTCTTTTCCACCTTCCCTCCCTATCCCACAGGAAGCTGTCTCACCCCAAGCTAGTCCAGCTTTATGGTGTGTGCTTTGAGAACACTCCCATATGCCTGGTGTTTGAGTTCATGGAGAATGGCTGCTTGTCCGACTACCTCAGGAGCCAGCGAGGCACTTTTTCAAAGGAAACCCTGCTGGGGATGTGCCAAGATGTGTGTGAAGGAATGACTTATCTGGAACAAAACTCTGTCATCCACAGAGACCTGGTATGTTGGTCCCACATAGACTTTTTCTTTGCTCTGGGTGGATGTTTTCCTGTGCTTTCTTCCTTCCTTAATTTCAGCTTCCACACTCCTCCTACGTATTTACAGGGGATCCTGTATCTGCCCTTATTGCAGAAGCAGTACCAATACTTTAGGGGAAAAAAAAAACCTAACCCCTGGATTGCTGATTAATCTATTTCCCTTAATTGTGTTTGGGAGAGAAGAAACAAGGCTATAAAGTTTTTCTTCCTTCCTGAGTGGACTCTTTTGCTCCCAAGAGCCACAGTTCCTGGGTACTGACTCCTCTTCATGTCTAAAATCAGTGGGGAAAAAAAAAAAAGACCTGTTTTTGCATAATTCATGTATAAACATGCATTGATGATCAAATACTTTTAATTAGGTGGTGTTCAATCAAGCTCCATTGGTCACTGTGGCTGTTTCACTAGGGAGCAAGGACTGTGAGTAGCTGTGGATATTTTAGGGTCTCTCTCTGCCCTTTCTGAGCAATAAGGGTCAGAAAGTCAGACTGATGGTTGAACAGCTTTTCTGGCAACAGGGACATGCTGTAAAATGTACTGAAAGCATGAGAAGCTCAGGGTTTTGTCCTCTTCGTATGGCACAATGTCACTTTGATGCTCTTTTTTAAGCACTATCTGCTCTGCTAGGATAAAAGCCACCACAGGTCAGTCTTTCAGCTCTGACCTGCTGCCTTTGCACCTTCTTTCCTTGTAGGCTGCCAGGAACTGCCTGGTGGGGGAATCCCAGGTGGTCAAAGTGTCCGACTTCGGGATGTCAAGGTAATACCACTAAGGCCGTGCACGGTCCCTGCAGGGTTGTCATGGGATGGGGAGTTACTCAGCATTCTCCCTTCTTTTCCTGTTCCAGGATTGTCCTTGATGATCAGTATACCAGCTCCACGGGTACCAAGTTTCCAGTCAAGTGGTCTGCTCCAGAGGTTTTCTCCTACAGCAACTATAGCACCAAATCTGACGTTTGGTCATTCGGTAAGAAACTTGTCAAAATGGAAGAAATTCAACAAATCCCAGCTTAGAAAACTTAAGGGATCAGTCCTTAAGTAAACTCTTCTAAACACTATATCCTCTGGATTCTTAGGGTGTTCTATAGCTGTGCAATGCTATATCATATCAAAAAATGAACTGTGTTTTCTGCTGACATAGCAGGAGTGTCCAAGAAAAAGTTAGAGAGCCACTGACAAGATTACAGAGGAGAGGAGAACAGAGCAGAGGAAAGGGATAATATTTAGGCAGTCCATCTCTTTGCATGTCAGTCCTAGGCACTGATTCCTCACTCAAACCCTCTGCCTTTCCAAGTTTGCTCTGCTGAGTCCATTTGCTTTATGCCGATCTGAAAATATAATTTCACTGCTCCCATTTCTCACCTCATTTCCTGCTCCCCAGTGCATTGTTTTATGATTTGCGTCCATTCTTTGGTCTCCCTTCTGGACCCTCACAGATAAGAACACCGCTGTATATTTTCTCCCCAAAGCCATAACAAAGGCTATCCCCTGGGCTGTAGATCTGGCACACTCATGGCCCTGGCCCCTCTCCAGCCAACATGCAAATCTCTGTTACCGCAGTGAATCGGGGCAGTGTGCTGTGCACAGCACACAGTCAATGGGGTGCCACTCAGCTCCAGGCCCAGCAGTAAATAATGCAGGATTATAACCTTTCCTAGTCTGTGCTTGTGAATGCTGTGCTTTCCTTGCTTTTTGCTGTGGCTCCCATCTCTTCTGCTGTGCCTGAAGCTGTGCACTCCTGGGGTGGGCTACGAGCAGCGTGGTGGGCACTGGGTGCTCAGACCCACACAGCCTCCTTCACAAACTCAGCAGGGAGATGCTTCAGAGAGCACCATTCCTCTTTCCACGTTCCCTGGCACGTGGAGGAGGCTGTCAGCACTCACCATGTAATGACAAGGGACAGCTTTTGTCAGTGGAGCTATTGCTGACACCTCACAGCGAAGTGGCAGTGACATGGGGAGAGGTGCTACTTTGGTAGGAATGTTCTTCTGCTTCACAGATCGGAAACTGGCCTGTACACTGAGAGCCAGATGCTTCCAGAGAAGGTGCTCAGATTGATTTACAGTCAAGCGAAGCCTGGTGAAGTTGGCTTACTCCAGTTTCAGATCTGAATGAAATATAGGTGAACTTTGCTTGTGTTGGTCAATCCTTCTTTGTGAGATGTGCAGACGGTGGGTTGTACATCTGTCAGACTCGTTATCTCCCCATCCAGTGGGGTTTGCATAAGAGGATTCCTCATGGTCTCATGACTGTGAGCAGCTTTCTGCTTTGCTGCTCCACAGCCCATTCATCTCTTCTGCCAGGTCTGAAATCCTGCTGTGCCCAGGAGAACAAAATGGGTGTGAGAAGCTCCCAGTGCAGGAATCTGCACACTTGGGGAGTACAACTACTTTGCTTTTTCTTCAGTAGGGCCAGTATCAGTCTCTTTGCATCTTCCTATTTGAAGGTGTCAAAGATGGAAGAAGGTGTAATTGAGCAAAGCTGAGTGTGCAACTGTGCAACTATGGAGTTGCACAACTTTATTTCAGAACAGTCTATATATAGTCTGTCTCCCTTTTCTAACACAGTTTACTCAGTGAGGCATAATAGGTGACCAAAGAAATTAAAGCTAATAACAACCCAGATGCCTTGTATTCACTCAGTTTGCAGACCCTCTCTGACCTGGAGGCCAACTGCAGTGTATTCAGTCTTTTTGTCTTTGCCTGTCTCTCTTCCACCACACTAGAGAAGCATGAGTTTCTGTACTGCTCTGAAAGGCAATCACTGAAAAACATTTGACTGTTTAGGAAAAGAGGAAAAATGTGTCTCAGTCCTTTGAAATTCCACTATGAGTGCATGTGAATTCATCCCAGCGAATCACACCACCCAGGACATTTTTCAGGCGAGGAGTTCCCTGCACTAAGCTGGCTAACAGGAATGGAGCAGTTCATATTGCTTTATTGCTACTGAGCCTCGCCAAAATTAACAGCTTTGGGTACAGGACACACTGCAGGCAGGAACATCAGTGACACGTCTCTTGTATGTGATTAACTGGAAGCAAAAATAGATAAACTGAATCAGTGACAAAAAGCAGGTTCTCTTTCCCAGATTACACATCTGGATGGAGCACACGCACAGCATTCCCTCTTCACAGTTTTGGAGAAGACATACTCTGCTTTCTGACACATAACACAGCATCTGACTCATGGGGAAAGACATCTCTGTGTGCTAGACTATGACAAAGTAGGATGCAGAGAAGTCAAACTGGTACTTCCACACATTCCAGTGCACAGCAGAGATCCTGGCTGGCATCGTAGAACTGTACAGCTGTGTTAGGGCCTGCCTGGTTTTTCAGATGTGTACTGAGAATCCAAGTGAAAACGCTTTTCCAAGTAGCTGACACCAAGGTTGAGCTGCAGAGAAGAACAGGTGGAAGGTGGCCACAGGTCTGCTGAGGATTTTATTTGCTTCTTTGTGATTTTTCTCATTTCTTTGCTTTAGGAGTGCTGATGTGGGAGGTCTTCAGTGAAGGTAAAATCCCCTATGAGAATCGCACCAATGCAGAAGTGGTGGAAGAAATCAATGCAGGATTTCGGCTCTACAAACCCAAGCTGGCCTCCAAGGCAATTTATGATGTCATGAGCCACTGCTGGAGGATGGTTAGTATTGTCATGGGAGAGTCCTAGTTCACAAAGACAAGAGCTCTCTTTCCCTTGGCTTAAAGGAGGAGAGAGAGGTGTACACATCACATGCTAACACAAGATAAAATCCTGGATGTGAAGCGCTGTAGCTTTCATCTGCACCAGCAAGAAAACTCTGGTCTCTCTGCCTTTAATTTAATCTGCTGTTTCTATAGAGTGCATTGACTTCTCTAAGGAGCCCATGTAGTGCACCTAACTCTAGTTAATTCAAAAGTTTCCTTCTTAAGAAAGGTGCAGATCTGTGGGGCTGAGTTCTAACAGTGATGGTAAAAATGACAGCCAAGCCATTAGAAGGTACTTAGTGTCCACGAGACAAAATTCACTGCTAATAGAAAAGAAACACTGCACAGAAGGAAGCTGGTTCTTCCATTGGCTTTTTCTCTATAGAGATAGATTGTATTTTTGTTAATACTCAGTTTCTTCACAAGTTTTTCCTTGCTAACCTTGCCAGCCATTCCTCACAAGCTGACAAAAATGTTCTTCCTCTCTCTTCTGTTCCCTGCTCAGAGGAAAGACGAGCGGCCACCCTTTTCTCTTCTGCTGTTCCAGCTGAGTGAAATCTCTGAGTATGATCTCTAATCATGGCACTGTTCACTCAGCACAGCTGAGAGTCCTGAGAGAAGACTGGATTTTCCCCATACAAAGCATTAACAGGAATCCTCTCACCATAAACACTTGCCATATGCCTGGGGAGAAGAGAGGGCAGAGGCTGGTACTTCCAGACAGACAAGATATCCCTGGGTCTTCCAGAGCCTAGACAGACACAGGCTTTGGTTTGGCCAAGAATGTGGTTTGCATCTTAAAAGCAGAAGCAGCAATTGAGCACAGAGTCCTGAACCACACAATCCAGCAAAGGTATTTCTCCTGAAGATACAGCCTCAAAACTAAGAGATCTGACATTGCTGTTCCAGTTTTGTGAACTCCCAAATGAAGGTCTTCCCTGGGGAAAAGAAAAACCTGTCTTTAACTGAGGAGGAACATTTAGACATCTCCACAGCTCTCTAATACAGAGTGGGCTGGACCTGAAAGCTCTGAACATGAATAAGCCTGGGAGACACAGGAACAGTGACTGCATTTCTGACACCGATATTTTAAGGTAGTTTTGTTTTCCCTTGCATGATTTTTTCTGCAGCTGTGGCATAACAGGAACAGGATTCAGATACCTGGTAAACTGAAGAGGCGTCTGTGTGTGCACAAGAGTTTGTAAGAGAGGAAGAGAAAAAGCAACATGCTGAAGAGTTTTGAAATTGTGTCAGATTGCACTGTATAGTGAATGAGAAAAAGGGACTCTGATGCAAATGGAGACATTCTTGGAGGGGGGAAGTCAAAGCTGAACGTTTATATTGTTTTTTTCTTCAGTCTTTCTACATCAGAAGATCAATACATGACTTCTATCCAGTTCATTTGAACAAAGCATGGAGGACTGAGCAGTGCAGAGTGCTATGTGTTTCCTGTCCAGGACAAGACAGAGTTCTGGGATCTGATTACCTGTGAAAGGTACAGGAATCTACTGCTGAACTGGTGTGTTTGGAAAAAAGGAGCTGGAGGGCTCACAAGGGAGCCACGAGGAAAAAACATGCAGAGCACATGTTCAGTGCACCGGTGATAATGAGAAGAGTTTTCTCGTACTTCAAAGAGTAACTGAATCATCAAAAGTAAAGACCTTTCCATCTCTTCTGTGAACAAAGGGACTGATCAAAGAAAAAGTCCAATGCAAATGGACTGCCTGGGTTCTTTCTCCACAAGGAGTTCTCCATTATGTGGTGATGGCAGAAGAAGGTATAAACAAAATCCATCTCCTGGTACTTAAACTAAAATCTGTATTTCCACTGCAAGACAGAGACACTGTTTTGACATAACTGACCCCAAAACCAAATGTCTGGGTGTTGGTGTCCTGCAGAATTTGTAAATTTGTAAAGTGCAGGACTTTCTGCTAAGCATTAACAATAACTAGGGAAGTCAAGAGGGCTCACGGATGATATGTGCATATATGCAGGATGTATTTTTTATGCTTCTCTGTTTTGGGCAGGTGAGAACACAAGGAAACCTTATGTGACAGCAGCTTACAAAAACTCTAAGGTGCAAACTTCCAGCAGCAATCTCCTTTTACAGAATCTCCAATTACAGAAGTCAGGTTCAAATATGTTTGCCAACAAAAATGGAACAAGGAAATAATGTAATCCCATGATCTAACATATCCTGTGTTGAACTATTTCTTCACAGAAGGCAACTTTATTTTTGGTATTTTTCAGACCCATGGTTCTAGGGTAGCTTTTAGGAGCCAGAACATCTTTTCAGGTATGTGGATATGGGCAAGGCATCAGTTCCTGCCTTATACATCTTCACACACTCTGTGGCAGGGATATCTGCAGGCTCACAAAGTTAAGCTTCTGGCTTGCTGCCCTCATCATCCTTGGAGGAACCAGGGGTCTGTTGAGCTTGAGGACATTGCTATTTAGTAGCAGCAATATTGCTCTGCTAGATGATCTTACTGAGATTATATTTATATTTGTATATGTGTAATATTTATTAGCTAGAGTGTGTTGCACAAAATGATATTATGATGTTTTATGTTCGTTTTTGCAAACAATAAAATTGCTGAGTTCCAACTGTGGGGTTCACTATATGTTAGCAAAAATGTAAAAACCATCCTCATGCAATTATAATCATATAGTTTGCTGTTCCTCCAAATCCCTCCCACCAAGAAGCAAACAGGTTTTTTCTGGCTTTCTGAAATATCTCTGTTCCCCAGAACTTTGGCTGTGTTCTGGGATTAGATTATTATGAAGTATTCAGAATCTCTGCAAATTCAGTAATCTACTACATAATTTACTATATGGACACCAGATTTTTAGGTCTAAACATCCATTATGGTGGCTTTAAATTCTCCGAATCTTCATAAAATGGGGGTAGTAGTATTTGAGTGCTCCCAGAGGGTGTTTCCCCATGATAATTTACAGGGATCTTCAGGAATCTCAAAAGGTTAGTGCCTTACTGGGATAGCTGCATAATGTCAGTGCACTGTAACCCAGTCCCCTCCCACCAGAGCAGTGTCTATGGCGAGTTTAGGTGGGTGCCCTTCATGTGGCTTCACTGGATACGTTCCCCACAAAGTAGAGGTCAGAATACCAGTCTCCTGCTGCAAAGTGAGTAACCTTTCTCTGAATACCCCTTCCCTGTCTCCTTAGAAAGCATTTGCAATCTGCTGAATGTTTAAGCCACTCCACCTTTACCCGCTGGAAAAGTGTTTCAGCAAGGTGGGAGGTTGTGCTTGTCCCTGTTTTCCCGCTGGGTGCACGGCTCTGCTGACGCTGCACACTTGGCTGGGGCCAAGGCCCAGAGCTCTATCCCAGCGTGTCCCCAACCTGCTGCTGCGATGGCCAGGCACAGGCACAGCCAGGCTGGCGTCCCTGCTAGGAAAAGGCAGTCAAGCAGTAACCTCATCTAGAAGGAGCAGCTGATGCTTCTCAGTGGAGACCAGGGGCTGGAGAGCGGCAGAATTAGCCATGAAAACCTCTTTCCTGGGCATGTGTTGGTCACCCCGGGGAAGTGGGGGTTGTCAATACACAATTACCTTAAAATCAGGCCTGATAAAAGTCTAGAATTTCCTGGAACATTTTTTAATGAACGTGTTTTTATGTGATGTTTGGCTTTGTCCCTCTCTGAACGCTGCACTTGTCAGCGTGGATGGATTCAGGTGAATGGCTCTGCTAAATCTCACTTGGCAGCCACTTCAAATCCGTGTGTATTCTTCTGTTCAGCTCCTCCCACTATCGAGTTATCTCTCCCCTCCACCCCTCCACACAGAGCCAGCTGATGCATACACTCCTGAGTCTGTAGCTGCATAGGGCTGCTGCTTGCTGTCATACTTCCCAGCCTGCAGAGAGATCTGCAGGACAAATGCAGAGAAGCTCATTCTATTATTCTACAAGCTAAGACAACACAGAGCAGAAAATTAAAATATTATTCTAACATTAATGGAATTCCCATCACCCTGTGCCTGGCTGATAATGGGACCAGATTAAACTGTGCAAAAAACCAGTCCACAGAAGTCTTTGTTGCCACAGTTTTCTTGAACTGACCTGGTTTCACCCATGGCCTCAGAGCAATATTAGCTGTAAAATCCTTTGTGTCTGCAGTACCAGTGCTCACTTACTGAATTTTTCTGCCAAGAATTAAATAGTAAAAAGAGGAATGATGGCTACAAAATGTTCCAGTCAAAGGTGAGATAGAGTCATAGATATCACAGAATCATAGAATAGTTTGGGTTGGAAAGGACCTTTAAAGGTCATCTAGTCCCACCTCCAAAGAAGAAACGCTATTCAGGGGAAAGAGAGGGGTCTACTCCCAGAGAGGATATTAATACATTTTTTTTTCAGGTGTAGCCCTCTCCTGTAAAACAAAGATAGTTCCTAAGACTGTCCTGCTGCTTTTCTAGTTTGCAGACCCTGGTGCCTTTAAGCCCATTGCATCCATTCGAATCACAGTAGCAGAACTGCAGTGTAAACTGGTGTCCAAGCTTCCCTTCGGAGTCAACATACACCCATAGGGAGCAAGCTCACTAGCATGGGCAACAGCAGCAATCTAAGGAATCAGAGGGGTCACTCTAATCCAGGAGGGGCAAGATAGTCCATTTTTAGCATAGGCTGATGCTCAGGAAAGGAACACTGCCAGGGCCACCAAGGAGGTACATCTAGACCTGTATCTAGACCTCCATCAGTCCTGGGGTATCCACCAGTGTCTTTCAACAAGATAGTTCTATACAGGGCTTGTGTCAGTCACCATGAGGCAATGTTCCTCTGGAAGCTGTGAGAGGTCCAGTTTGGATTTCACAGTAGATCTGAAGAGCTGTATTAGAGCTTTAAAAAGAAATATGAGCAGAAGGACTGGAAACCTGTCCCTGAAGAAAAGCCAGATGCCAAAAATGCCAAAAGGAAGACCTTTTGGATGTGGTGCTGACTCAGAAGTGGATTGGTGCTCCGAGCAAAGGCACTGCCTTCTGTTTTTGGCCCCCAACATGCTCAGTCATCTGAGGCTCCATATGTATTCTATACGTACATGTATTCTGCAAACAGCATGTTTGTTAAGATGGTAGCTTAAACTTAACAATGGTCCTCCGAGGGGCAGAGTGGCTGAACACCGGATACCCAGCAAACACAGCAGCAGGGAGATGGGGGAACTCAGCCGGGTCCTGCCTCCTCAGGGACCCAAACCCGCTCTGCCAGCACCAGACCTCCGAGGGGCTGCAGCAGCTGCCCCCAGCCTTGTTCCCTCCGCGCCCCGGGTGGGGGTGGTTGGCGGCCTTCCCTGACCCCGACCCCGCCGGCGCCGCGCTGCCGCCAGCCCGGCCGGCCCCGGCGGAGCGACCACCGCAGGAGGTCCCCGCCGCGGGGGGAGAGCTGCGGGCCCCCCTTCCCGGCGAGGAGGGGGATGCAGCCCCCGGCCCCGCCGCGCATCCCCCGCGCTGCTGGGGGAGGAGCCGCCCGCGCCGCTCCAGCCCCTTCCCGCGGCGGGGGCCGGGGCTCCCCCCGCCGCCGCGCCGCGCGGAGGGGCCGGCGGAGAGCCGCGGAAGTGCACTTGCTGCAGCCATTTCCTGCTCTTTGTGCGGGCGGCGCGGAGCATCCCGCGGAGCATCCCGCGGAGCATCCCGCGGCGCGGAGCATCGCGCCCGCCGAGCGCAGGTGAGCGGGCGGGGGTGGGCGCGGGGCTGCGCGGGGGCTGCGCGGCTTCACCCCCTCCCTTCCTTTCTTCCTTCCTTCCTTCCTCCCCCCTCGCCGCCGAGCGCGGTGCCCCCGCCGCCCCGGGAGCGCGGAGCGGGGGCGGCGGGCGGGGGGCAGCGGCGGGGCAGGTGCCGCCGCCCCGGGAGCGGAGGGCGGGCGGGCGGCCCGGCCGGGCCGGGATGTGCGGGATGTATCCCACAATCCCTAGAGCTACCTGCGGCGCTCAGCCTGCCCGCAGCCGCGGCAAAGCGCCGGGGAAAAAATAGCGCAAATCCCCCCCTCTTCCCCCCCGCCCATGCCGGCCCCGCGCCCCCAGGACGTGGGAAGGGGCCGAGCCCCCGGGCCCGCGGGCGCTGCAGGCCCCGCCGTGGCAGCGGGAGCCCGAGCCGGGGTGGCGGCGATGCTTGGCGCGGGGAGAACGGGGCGCGGAGGGGATGGCGATGATGATGATGATGATGATGATGATGGAGGAGCGGCGGCGCGCAGCGCCGGGCTGGCGGCGGGGGGCGGCCCCGGCGGGGGCTCCGGCCAGCTCCCGGATCACCCGTGGCGTGGAAATATGGTGTTCCTGGGGGAGGAGGGGGATGGAGGCAGCGAGGGAGGCTGAGCCAGCGCTGGGAGAGATGGCTGGAGCGGCGCCCGCAGGTTCGGGCCGTGGCGCGGGTCGGAGCCCCGCAGCGTCGGTCCCCGCGCGTGGGGCCGGGCAGCGCTCCTTTGTGCTCAACTTTACACCCGAGACCGCTGGAAATGCCTCGTGCCAGCCGCGTCCCACCGGGCGGGGGTTCAAGGGATGGATTCCGCAGGAAATTTCCGTGGTTTGGAAGGACCGGGAAGGAACGAGGAGGAGGAGAAGAGGCGCACACTAAAGCCTCCCTGCGTGCCCGGGGCTGTTTTGGAGACGGGGGCAGGGTGGTGGTTGTGTGTGCTGTCAGAGGACACTGCCAGCAGCAGAGCGTGGCCCCCTCTGCCATCTGCCGCTTTCCACGGGGGGTTCCTGCCTGGGGGCTTTGGATCACAAAGATTTCAAAGAATTAGGCTGAGTCGCTAAAGCCTCTGCACCCCTCCTGTCCCGAGATACCGAAACAAAAATCACCCTCATGTTTTGCATGACGACAGTTGTCTGGGGTTAGTCACAGAGATGGGTGACGAGCCCAGTATTCTGGTGTCACAGCCATATAATTCTATGGTAATTCTCTGCAAAGGATAATTCTTTTCTCCTTTGTACAGTTAATTGTTATTAATGAAGCCTGGGAAATATGCAAAATCTTCCGTTTTCTGACCAGGGTCTCTTGAGCAAAGCAGAATATGCTGATTTCATTATAATAATTTTGTTAACAAACAATTATCATCCTTGCATGAAAAATAGGAAGATTGGTTTTGGAAGATGAATATCTGGTCAACTATTAACAATGCTGGCCTGTATGATTTGGTTTCCCAAGAAGTGCTTTAACTGTCAGCAGTGGGGCTGCCTGTAAACTTGCTCAAAATTTTTCAACTCTATTGGAAATATAACTTCATGTACCTTCCTCTTTCCTTGACCCTCTTTCTTCGGCACCAGAAAAAAATATGATTAAGTTATTCTAAAAGAAATAAATTCCAAAATAATTATGTTGCTGAAAGACAAGGATGGCACAAATGCCTGGAACTCAGCCCTAATGGAATGGCATAAAATGTAGACTGGAGATATAGCTTCAGGAGTCATGCAGTTTGGCTTCCTTTTTTAATAGGAAGGGTGATTTCATGGTTATTAGCATCTGTGTCTGTGTAGGGCAGAGGCCCAGCTCTGCCAGCCTCATTCTTCTTGGCTGTGCTTATTTGCTTCTATAAAGGACCTCCTGACTGTGGTGACAGTTGCAATTACAAGTAATTCTTAGAGCGTGAGAGAATGAGTTGATGACATGCATCCTAAAACACAGGGGGCTTCAATCCTGTGCATTTTAGACAAGGGTCAAACTAAACTTTTGCACCATGAAGTTATTCTGGACTAAAAATATGTTGGTGGCCAGAAGCATTTATCCTTCTGTTGCTGTGAGGCAGTGGGTACCAGGAACACTTTGCTCTTATGCACATAAGACTTCACTCTGCTTGGGCAGAGTTGGGACAGGACAGTTCATGCCCACTGATTAGATGCTATTTTTGGAGTAAGAGGGAGAAGCATTACCACAGGGGCAAAACTAAATTCTGTTACTTTCCCAGGTTACCCAAGGATTGGACATCAGAGCTGAAGAAGAATCCCAGATCTTCAGGAGGTGACCAGAAGGTTTGTCCTCCTCCTCTGCATTGCCATCTCCCCAGCAAAAGTCATTTTGCTCCTCATCTCACCCCAGGCTTGCAGGACATGGACTCTGTCTGGGCAATTCCCATTTTTCCTTGCCTCCTTTCTTGCTTTTGGTAGCTACTGCAGCTCCAGTGTGACTGCTGTAGGAGCAGGCAAGCTGAAAATCCAGAACAGCCCATGCCACTTCCCCAGAGCTCTCAGCTGTGCAGCTTTGGAGCTGAGCACACATGCATGCAACATATTCATTATGGCCTTGCTTTTAAAAGTCTTTCTTTGTTTCCCTAAGCTGCTTGAACAATAAAGTCGCCTCTGTGCTTCTTGCTGCAAAGAGAATGATATTGCACCAACACTTCTGGGCAAGCATTTTAGTGGGGAAGGTAGGATATGCCCTGCAACTTCAGATATCTGGGATGTCCGTCCTTACTCCTCAAAGCCTTACTATGTTGTCTGTAAAATCTGGCCCCCAAGCTGCTGCCAAAACAGTCACTGTGTCAGGAACTTTCCATTTCAGGGTGGTGGGGCCATGCCCTGTGCAGAGGCCCTGCCTGGCTGGCTCCCTGCAGTGCCTGGAAGCCCCAGTGCCTCTGGTATCATTTGGCTTTAGAAGGTGTATGAGATGGCCAGAGGGTTTGCAACTGAGATGTGGGAAAGCGACAGGAAGTTTCTGCAGCAGAGGAGGAGAAAGTGTGGGCAACACTGCACTCATTAGTACTGATGCTCATCAGCAGAAGGGATAATCAGCCCAATGGCAGCATCCCTGCCCTGGGATTCACTGGGGTGGAGCTGGTTTCTGCCAGACTCACCTTCAGTTTTGCCAAAACATGTAGGACCAGAGGGACTTTGGCCTCTCTGACCAGCAGTGGGATATGGAGGTGGCTCTTGGCAGCCTGTATGGCTGTATGTGAGTTCAGAGAGGCAGGATATGCTTCCTGCATGCAAGGGAAAGCCTCACCCCTCTGTGGATGTGTTATGACAGAAAAAAAGCCCTGTTTCTGCGCATGCTGCCGCGTTGCTCCCTGGATGGTGGGATCCCAGCCCCACGGCCACATGTGCCCAAACACTGACACCAAACCACTGCCTCCCAGTGCAGCTGCCCCTGCCCTGAAGCCCAGGTGGTGGATGGCAGTTAAAGCTTTTTGATGAGTGTCCCCGGGGATCCCTGACTTCCTTGGGCTGGAGCCGCTTGGCTGCTGACAGATCACCTGACAGCTGCCCCCCTTGTCGCTGGACAGAGGGGAGGAAGCTGGATTTGATGGGACAGCCCCCACGTGTTTGTGTAAGAACCTTTCTGCAGGAAGGCGAGGGAGAGTAGTGTGGGTCTGTGGTAGTGGGGCTTCACCTTCTGGCTCTCCCAGGCTGCCCCCGTGGTGGGGTGACACAGTGCAGTGCCCCTTGGACAGGAGAGAGCATCACTGATGCCTTCAGAGCCTTCCCCAGCCTTTGTGCAGTGCACAACCCCTCTAACTGCTGGATTCTTACACGTGGCAGGGGACCCCAACCAAGGACAGGCCCCCCCAGCCCTACAGCCACCCCAAGGAGCAGGCGAGGGGCCACAGTAGAGGCAGATGGCAGGTCACTCACAGCTGCTCCTCTGTGGATGATCTGGGGTGATGATCCAGGTCTGCTGGCTCTGGACCAGTAGCCCCTCTGTCACACGCTCCAGCTGTGAGGTTGCTGTCTGTGGCAATGTGCTACAGACACAAGACCCAGGGGAAGTCCTGGGTGACCACACTGTTCCCTGTAGCCTCCGTTGGTTTCCCTGTTGGACTTAAGAAAGTGTAGAGTGGAAATTAGAAGTCCCTGTAAAGACTCATGTATTAAACTCTCAAAATCTGTGTAGTTTTTCCATCTGCATCCAGATTCTTGCAGTGCTCAGCCATGGCAAAGCATGGGGTGGGCTGGTGGCTGATTGCACCGCTCGCTCACAATGCCTCGATGCTTCCTTTTCTATTCATGCATTTCCACATGCTGCCTCTCTTCCTCTGTTTGACTGTGAGATCTTTAGGGCAGGGACTAACTTGGCCTCACAGGTCTGTGTGCTGCCTGGCACAGCAGGACCCTGATGCTGTATCTGGGACTCTGTTTCCTGGTATGGCCCAAACAGCAGCAGTAATTTTGTCCCTTGAGTTGCTGAGCTCTTTGGGTGTCACGGGGTTATTGAGGAGATGTCTTTGATTACAGTAAACTGCCTTGCACAAATGGTCTTAGAATTGAACTTACAGAGAGAAATGGAGAATGAGCCCAAACAAACAGCCACAGCCCTCAAAGCTATAAAATGGAAAGTTTTGCCTTCTCTGGCCTGAAGTGTGTAATGCAGCATGAGTGAGTAGCAGGGGTGTTGTTCAGGATCCCAGTGGTGCGTCCAGAGGTGCTGGAGGGTGGTGGTGGAGCAGGGTGGGTGGCTCCGTGGGGCTGGGCGAGCTGAGCCGCCGGCTGATGGGGAGCAGCACAGGGTGCCTGCAGGCAGGCAGGGAGGAAGCTACAGAAACGTAATGTCTGGTTTTGACAGTTGCTACAATTTGTAACAGGAAACCATTTTAGCAAAGAGGGGTGAAGAAGGAAACAGAAATTTGAGTGTGGAGGGAAAAAAGCTGCTTGAGATTTTGTTTTCTTCCAGGCAGTTATTTAATGATGTTTCAGCTGCGGGCACAACCAAACCGGTTTCTCAGCTGCCTGCTACCTTGGGGAGGCATTTGTGGAGGTGGAATGGGTTTTACCAGGCTCATACATATTCCTGCAGTCCATACATGCAGGCAGCAATGATGATGAGGCACAGCAGCAGACTCATCCCTCTTGTCACCCAACATGAAACCACTCCAGTACTGCACACAGAGTGCATCCCTCTTGGCAGTGGACCTTGCTGGGTCTGTGTGTGTCCATCTATGGATGTCCCAAAGACATTGTCCTTCTGTACTCCCAGTGCTGGAAATGAAGAGCAAACTTATACTCTTGGAAACAGTGACTCAACTGGTGGGGAAAAAAACCCTAAGGGATTTGTAGCAGATAATTGGCTGAGTATGGGCACCCATAGAGCTGCTGTTGTGAGCAAAGGAGCTGGTGTGGTTGTACTCAAGAAGGGAGGTTATGCTGCTGTTGTATCTGGCTCTTGTGCAGTCACTGCTGGAGCCTTGTGTCCTGCTACTGTGTCTGCACTTCAGCAAGAGCTGCAAAAGCTTAGAGAAAAGCCAAAGAGATGATTAAAGGATTGGAAAACATGCTATGTAACAAGACAGGCGAAGAGCTTGGTCCGCTTGCCTGAGCCAAAGTGAAGGTTGCAGGGTATTTTATTGAACTGTGTGAGTATCTTGATGGGAACTTTCATAACAGAGAGCTCTGCTGTCCTGCAGATGAGAGTGATGAGACTCAGAAGGCTCACATTTGAAACTAGACAGGCTCTGAATGAGGAAAGAAGCACTGAGGGGGTGATTTGCTAATTGAATGACATGTCAATATTTAAAGTATTCTCTCTCTGCAAATGTTTAAATGCAGTGGGGTGTTTTTCTAGGAGACACAGGCTCTAGGTCGGGCACAGCTATTGCAGAGGATTAGGCATTAACCAGGGAAGCCCTGTGGCTGTGATTACACAAGTGCTGAGCCTGGGTGACAGTGCACTTACAGCCAAGGTGAGTAGCAGAGGAGACGAGGGACATAGAGGTTTGTCCTGTGGTTCCCAGTGGGGCGCCTGCCTGGGGTGAGCGCCAGGGAGCTTTCAGAAATGTTTCCCTTTGATTTTATTTTGTGTGCAGCTGGCACTGTTGGCGGCTCCAGGGTGGGCTGGGAGTGACAGGGGATTTCCGCGTCTGTGGTAAAAGCAGGGAAATTCTATTTTACAGCAACTTCTTTTTTGGCTGCTTGCAGTGCCCCAGCCTGCCTGCACAGCACTCTTTCCCGTTCACCTTTGGGAGTGCAGTTGGTTGTTTACAGTTTCCAGCACCGTTCATGTGTGTGAGAAGCAGAGCATGTGAGTGTCAGCATCTGTCATGCTGCTTCAGGAGATATTCTTGATAGCACCACTTTGCATTTTGGAGGTTTCACTTGGGGCTACTAAAGCTGCACTGCAACACCCAACTGTTTTCTGTCTCAGGTAGTTTTGCATAGAGTTAGGAGAGAAGTGCCTGGGTGGGCAGTTGTGTTCCTCTTATTCTGCATTCCTACTCTGCAGCTGAATTGTAGAAGGAGAGATGACATAGAGATGTAGGTTAAATACACAAAGAGAGGAAAATGAGATAAACTGGGATTTTATCCCCTGCAGTGCCAGCCAGTTGTGGGGCTGGTTTTGTCCTTCGGAACTTTCCCACTCAGTCTTCTGCCTGCTGACTGGTTGTCTTGTCCAGCTATCACCCTCTCTTTTACTTTGGATTTAGTGTGGAAACTGAACATCCAGAACCATGACGACTCACGTCACGCTAGAGGATGCCTTGTCCAACGTGGACTTGCTGGAGGAGCTGCCTCTGCCAGACCAGCAGCCATGCATCGAACCACCTCCCTCCTCCATCATGTACCAGGTACTTCAGCCCCCTGGGGCAGCGGGGAGGGAGGGTTGTTCCCGTAGCTCATGCAAAGCACGGGGCACATGGTGCTGTGAGAACTAGCTGAAAACATCCTGGGTTCATCATGTGTAAGGAAGTGTTCAGAACAGATCTAGCCACAAATCTGTTCCCAAGGACTTTAAAAGGAAAACACCAGAGACTGGTGAAAGGGATTTTTAAGGCTGAGCAAAAATGAGGACCAGAGTGCATGAATGGGTAGGAAGCAGGAGATAAGATTTGTGATAACAGCAGAAAGTTCTCGGCAATGTTTTTTAGTGCACATATTTCTGTGCTTCCTTTTTATGATAGTGCTTGCATCTAAGCAGGGCGAGATCAAAGTTCTGCCTGACTTTTTGCTACTAGCACAGCTGGAGCTGCTGGTCGGGGGAGCTGCTGGCATGCAAGGGAGGGCAGCTGCTAGAATCATTTCTCTGCCCTGAACAACCTCAGATTTAGCTGCAGCTGCACTGACCAAGCAAAGCTTGGCGTGAGCCCAGGGCACAGCTCAACCTCCTGCTTTTGGTTACACAGTGGGATGCCTTGGCTGCTTGGCCAGCCACCACACCCTGCCCTATAGCACACACCCAGGGTTAAATATAATAGGGGGTTACTTTCTCCATCCTGCCACTCCTGAATTCATGGCTTACCCGTGGCAGTGTATAAATACACTGGTACCGTGATTGCTATGCCTTGTAGGCAGGGGTCTGGAATTACAGTATCTCTTTCAGCAGCTCAGACCCTGTGCTCATTCCAGAGCTTTAGTATCTTTATAGGTTATCAGACCCAAAGGCTGTTCTGGGCTGCTCAAATTTCAGCTCTCCCTGGAAAATCTTGATACCATTTTTTGCTTATTTCTTCTTTCAATAAATGTTTAGCCTTTGCCAGCATGTGTCCCATGGGGGGCTCAGGGTCCAGCCTTATGGCACAGCCTCCTTTCAGGACCACGAGTGTGTGCACACAGCTTGGCCTAAAAACCTGCTCTAAACTGGGTATGGAGATGTTGGCCAAGCCTGTTTCCTCATCATACTCCATTTGTATATAGCCCTCTCCCCTGCTAGCCAGAAATGCCTATGCAGACTCAGCTTTTTTTGTCACGTTAGTCACACATGAAGTCCTGGAGGCATTAAGAAGAGTAGCCCTGTGGCCTTAGGTCTGTGCTCCCGGCTTTCCTACTCAGGAAATCAGTTATTGAGGTGAGCGTGGTCACTGCAGTGCTAATGCCATTGCAAGGAACACTCTGGGTGCTTGGGACTTCTGTCTGCCCTGCCCTGTAGCAGATACCATCAGCCAGTGAGCGGAGAGCGTGTGAACTGCACTCTTGTGTGAACTGCACTCCTGTGAACGGGCACTCGGTGCAGAGAGGCTGAGGAGCTGCTTTTCCATCCCCCACCTTCCAGTGCACTTTCTTGCTCCCCTGTCCCAACCCAAAGCAGTATTGCAGCTTCCAAAGCAACTATTCATCCCAAAAAGGTTTGTGCTTGCAAGAGCAACAGTAGCACTGATAATAGCACCTGCATGAGTGCTGACTTTTATACTGTTTTCCAGGCACTCATTCCCTGCCTTTTCAGTGTATTTATCCTTTGCAGTTTCAGCTGACAGGATGTGGTCTTTCCCTAGCAGCCAGGGCACAAACAGATATTAATGAGGCTGCATCTGTCTTTGAGATACTAGGCTAAAATCCTTAGAATAATTGCTGTAGGTTTGGTCCATGGTGTGGCTGCAATAAAGTTTGGCTTGATTTTACAAGGGTTTGTCAGTCTTAACTGCCATATTTCCACACATATAACCTGCAGGATTTCCTCTAATGAACATGTGTGATTCAGAAGCACCTCAGGGTGTATATATGAACCTATTTCAGACCTAGAGGTGCAGCACCTAAATTGTTCATAGGCTATTCCCATTCCCCAAGACCCCTAATGATTGTGCTTTTTGCCAACACATTTCACGTTAGACGTATCAGGTGAGCAAACAACTAACTGTATTTTAATCCCCATCTTGACCACAGGCTAATTTTGACACAAACTTTGAAGACAGAAATGCCTTTGTGACCGGCATTGCCAGGTACATCGAGCAGGCGACGGTGCACTCCAGCATGGTGAGTCCCTCGGGCACTGCCCCAGTGGTGCTGAGCCTGCAGTGCCTGCCCTGCCCCACCAACGCCTCTCTGTGTTTCAGAATGAGATGCTGGAAGAAGGCCACGAGTACGCTGTGATGCTCTACACGTGGAGGAGCTGCTCACGAGCCATCCCTCAGGTACTCAAGCCCTTCCCAGACAGGGATGTTCCCAGAGCATCTAGTTAGTTTTGTCTTGAGCATGGGTTAGTTTGGAGTGGAGACAGAAGACGAAAAAAAGCAAAGAAAACTAAAGGAGATAAGTTAAAAAAAGAAAGACCACTGACTCTCCAAATTGTCTCCTCCCCACCAAAGTCTCAGCCACTGGGTTGAGTGGTCTGAACCACTCAGCCACTACTCATCAGCTGGTAGCTGTTTCAGAAGCAGGTCTGTACTACTGCCCTAGTAAAGGGCATCTGCTCTGCACCCTCGTGCATATGAGAGCTCCATCCCTCACAGCTCCTAGCAGTGCTTCTCACCTCAAACACACTCCCCACCAGCTGACTGCCTTACATACATTTCCTGGTTTCATGAGCCCCTCCCTGCCCCATGAAGTGGTTGCACCTGAAGTCCCACAGGACCAGCTTGTTTGTCTTACAGCTCCTAACAGAACTCAGCACAGCTCTGGTCCAGCACAGTGCATGGGATAGTGCTGTGTTTTGTCACTTGGGTCTTTATCCATGTCTCTCTCTGGAGAACAGGTAGGCTTTGCTTTAATTCAAAGCAATTTTCTTATCAGTGCACCACCTGAATATTCTTCTCTCTCACGTTGTGAGGAGATCAAGTTTGCGTCAGGCAAAGGCAGTTTTTGGAAGTTGAGAGTAAAATCATCTGGTTTATATGACACTTTCTTCATACCTTTGTATGGTGTCATGCAATTATAATGGTATCAAGAACTACAGCTTCAATTAAAAATTTTCCCAGTGCCAAGTGAGACTCTTGTGTTGTGTGAAGAAGGGAGCCCAGGCAGGCTGGGATGAGAAGAGCAGGTCCTTTCAATATGTGGCAGTCTCAGGCTCTCCCAGACTGGTATAGAGCAGATGGGGCAGCTGGGGCAAGTTTCAGTATCCCAGTCTGCTGCACAGATTCTGGGGTGCTCTCTCTGCTCCCACAGCAGCCCCTTAAAATTGTTGAAGTTGTGCAAGGATGAATGAAGGAGCACTTCAGTATGCCAGAAACATTTCCCCAAAGGCTCTTTTTTTTTTTTCTGCTGATACTTATGAGGATCCTGATCTCCCCATGTTTTTAATCATTGTCCTCCTCTACTGCTCGTTATTCTTCAATTATTCTGTAGTCCTTCACTCTCCAACCTGGATTTTGATGGCTTCATCCTGCAAACACCTACAGACATGAGTAAGGTTGCCCACATGGCTCACTGATCGTGATTCAGCTCAGTCTCCTGCAATGTGAACATGTGCTGGATCCCTGCAAAAATGCCAACTGACACGTGCTGGGATGGGTGCTCTGCCCTTCCACTAACCCTACAGATAAAAGGCTTTGTGGCTTTTCCATGGAGCCAGGGAAAAACATTTCCATGTGGTAATGTTTGTGATTCCCCAGGAAAGGTCAAACCTCAATTCCCCTTGTGTTGTACTCTGCTGATGGTCTCATGAGACCCAGCAATGGGGAGATTTCTGCTGCTGACTGGGTACTTGCTTATCTCCCATTTGTTTTGTTATGCTGTGCTGCTATTGCCTCTCATGGCTGTGCCAATGGAAGGCAGGCTGTGGTTCAGCTGATGGCAAGACAGTGCTACAGATCATCTGTTTTAATGTCCTCCCTGCAACATTTGTGCCTCTCTGAGCAGCTTGTAGGGTCCCTCCCCTCGTCACCCCCTCAGGACCTCAGGCAGTTCCACGTGTGATGGAGGGACAGACAACTCCAGAGCAGAGGCTCATTTACAGATTCACCAGATTTATCTTGGAATGACTCCTGCACTTTGCCATGGGGCACATGGCCAGGAGGGTTCTGTGCTCAGCCCACCAGCCTGGCTACTCTCCCTGTGCTACATAAGAACAGTGGTTTTACACGTGAAGGACAGAGCCTACACCTAAAGGTGCACCACACCTCCCTCCCATGAGCTGCTTCCTCATGGCCATGGTGTGATTCTTGGGACTGTCCTGTGCAGGGCCAGGAGTTGGACTTTGATGATCTTTGTGGGTCCCTTCCAACTCAGCATGTTCTGTGATTTTGTGTTTCTGTGATACTGCCTAACTGCAGTGCGGAACAGGGCAGGGACATTGGATTGCCCACTACAGAGAGGGCAAGGCTACTTTGGCATCTTCCCCCATGTAAAGCTGGCTGACGTGTCCCCCCGTGCCCTGTGCATCAGCTGCTGAAAGTGCACCAGAGCTGTCAGCCCCATCACAGCCTTGTGTGAGCAACAGCTGCAAACAGAACCAGAGGAGGACAGCAGGATGCATTCCCCTGCACAGCTGGGGGTTTCCCTAAAAGTTTGGTAATGACTCCAAGTAACTGTTGGAAGTGAGATGGATGACAACTGAGTAAGTCCTTAAATTTAGCTTCCCAGGATTCCAATGATGGTGACTTAATTCATTGCTGTGAGCCACAGACAAGCCCAGTGATCTTTAACGGGTCAGCAACAGAACCAGAATAATCCCAGTGAGGCCATAGCAGAGCTGTAGCCTGGTGCCCTGTGTGCCCAGGGGACTTTGCAACACAGAGTCTCAGATAACTTTATGATACAACATTCCCACACTGTGCAGCAAGTCCAGACTCCATACTGCCTGTGTTCTATCCCAGACAAATGCATTAGGAGACATATTTTCCTCAGAATGTCTTTTTAGAATGCATGATGAGAATTTAGTGTCTGAAATAGCCCCTTCTACTTTCACGTATTGCCATGAGAACCACCTCCCTCTTGGGTCCCTCCGTTGTCCTCAGGTGGGACTCAGTGTGAAATAAGGAGAAGATGGTGGCTTCTGTGGTCCATGGCAGGGTTAGAAGCTGATGCTGACATGGATGATTTTCTTTGCAATGCAGGTGAAATGTAATGAACAGCCAAACCGAGTGGAGATTTATGAGAAGACGGTGGAAGTCCTGGAGCCAGAAGTCACCAAGCTTATGAAGTTCATGTATTTTCAGGTAAGTGGTCAAGGAGAGAGGCAGAAATAATCTCTTACTTTGGCGTTAACATCCTAAGCAGGGCTGTGCTATCCTTGCCTGCCAGGACAGCTTGGAAAACCCCCCAAGCCCCTGACAGGTCTCTTCCTTGCAGCCATGTGAGCAGATACCTGAGACCTGTCTGAAGGAAAATCTGTGTGTCCCTTGATCAGCCCCAAAATCCTCTGTACAAGTCAGGAAAGAGCACACCTCAGCCCTTCAAGTTCATGGAGGCCCAGAGCCCCCACTGTGTGGAGCTGATGGGTGGCACAGGCTACTGTTTCTCTGGGTTGCTGGCCGATGTGAAGAGCTGATTCTTTCCCAGCACCAGCACATATTGCTCTTCTGCTTGTCTCTCTGAAGCAAAGCCAGGAAGAGCTGAGGGCTGGTGGTGCAGGTGGTGCCTGGGGTGGGATACAGCCTTGCAGCTGGACACCTTCCTGCTCTGCCAGGAGGAACAAGGATGTGTTCACAGCTCCTGAGCTCAGGGGCAGCTGGCAAAGAGCACCACAGCTTAAATTTAGCAGTTGCTACACCTGAGGCATTTGACAATATAATACACTTAGACACCAATAGAGCAATGAGGATGTGGCAATCACAGAGCTGCTGTGGGCTCCAGGGGCCTCTCCCCATCACCACCTGCATTGTAACGGGCCACAGCTGAGTTTCATCATCATTTTTAGGTTTTATGTCCTGTGAGGTCTTTGTGTCCCACATAAAAACTGAAGCCTGGTTTTGCAGAACACGCCACACTCACGAGCACTGAGGATGTTTGTCGGCAGTGGTGTGTAACGCTGCTCCGTTTCATGGGGACAGTGGAGAGGGACCCTGACCTCCATCCTCAGCCAGAAAATGCTTTTTTTAAAGGAAGAAGCTGGTGGTGGGTGGAGTGGGGTCCCAATGGTGGTGTGATGACCCTGCATGAGCACTGCAGGGATGACCCTGTCCCCCTGCCCCCCAGCGCAAGGCGATCGAGCGGTTCTGCAGTGAGGTGAAGCGCCTGTGCCACGCTGAGCGGAGGAAGGACTTCGTCTCCGAGGCCTATCTCCTCACTCTGGGCAAGTTCATTAACATGTTCGCTGTCCTGGATGAGCTGAAGAACATGAAGTGCAGCGTCAAAAATGACCATTCTGCCTACAAAAGGTGAGAGGGGCCAAAGCAGCGGGAATGGGGATGGGACTGCACCTGGTCTGCACGGGGAGTGCCTGGGCAGACAGGTGAACTTGAGGAGGCTGGAGCTTGGGTTTCTGTGCTCTCCCAGGCTCTCTTTGCTAGTTTAGGCGAATCTCTGCCCTCTTGTGTTTTGATTCCCTCTTGGTAAATAGAACTGTGCTGCAGTGGGGTTTGAGGCTGCAGCTCAGACAGGGGAGGTGGGTGGTGACAGTCTCACGCTGGCTGAGTGATCCTTGCTGATGTTGGATTTCTCCCCTTCCAGAGCTGCCCAGTTTCTGCGGAAGATGGCAGACCCCCAGTCCATCCAGGAGTCTCAGAACCTCTCCATGTTCCTGGCAAACCACAACCGCATCACACAGGCAGGTCCCTTTTCTCTGAACTGCTGAACCTTTCTGTGAGTAGAGAAAAGGAATGATCTCGTCGAGGCTGACAGCACTTCAGACCAGACTGTCACAGTAGCTGTTGAGTCACTGCCACTGACTTTAATGGTATTTTGGTCAGGCTGTGTAATTCTAGCAATATCTCCTTCTCATGCATCATCTTGGGTGGCTTTGATGGTCTCTATGTCAAGACAAAGATGAAGGTCTGAAAGATGTAAGAAGAGGGGGAGGAGGAGGTTCTGCCAGAACTCCAGAAAATCCATCCCTTGTGGCTGCATGGGGACTTCAGCTCAGACCCCATGGCCTCCACACTTCACAGGCCCTATAGTTTCTGCTAATTAGGTACAATATTGTACAGAAACAGGAGAGTCAGAAAGTTGCTTCTGAGTCACCTTCCTTTGCATCTCACTGTGTGATGTTTGGCTGTTGTGATCAGTCTGAAGGGGAGAGCTGTCCTGCAGAGGAAGGTTATTCCTTCTGGGTGGTACTATGAAGTCAGTCTTCTGCCAGTAACTTAAGAAAAGCATATAGAAGAGGTTTATCATTCTACTTTTAATCCTTCAAATATGTTTCCTCCCTGGTTGCTGCTTTTCTTCAGCCCATGCCACTAATGTGGCTTCTGTTGATGTTTCAGTGTCTGCACCAACAACTAGAGGTTATCCCTGGCTATGAGGAATTGCTGGCTGATATTGTCAACATCTGTGTGGATTATTATGAAAACAAGATGTATCTTACTCCAAGTGAAAAGCACATGCTCTTGAAGGTAAGGTTTAACCATGCTTGTGAGGCTGAGTACTTTCATGGTTTTACTGTTGTTTTAGTAAAGTGAAATTCAGGACAATGTTTCTTTTCAATTTCTTAATTTTTTGCTCCTTTGGGTTTACATGCATCCCTCCTCTGCAGAGCCAGTGTTCTCTGGTCACACAAGTTGCTCCGTGGGCAGCAGCAGAACTGCTTTGCTTCCTCCTCTTTCTGATTCCTTTCTGATTCCTGTTACTTTGTCTTTTCTGTGATACCTCAGTCCTCCCATTTCACCTCTTTGTAGCTGAACAGACTGGTTGGGGCCATGGGTCAGAGATGTTCCACCCCCGTGCTCCAAAGTGACGTCTCTGCTGGGCAGTGCCATGGGCTGCTTCTGTTACTCCTGTAACTTGAACCTTCTCCCACCATTTCTCTGCTGTCCTTTCTGGTCTTTTCCCATATTCCCATATAAAAATTCCTTCCTCTTTCCTTTTCCTCTGCTCTTCCCCATCTCCATCTCTCTTGTTTTCCCACAATCCTTCCCAAGGTTTTTCTGTTGTACATGGATGTGCAGGATCATGGGCCTGACCTGGGTAACTGTAAAGGACATTCTAACATTACCACCAACTTTGTAACCCAGAATTTTCTTCTTGGTGCCCATTCCCTGCAGAAGGCAGGTCCTTCCAGGTTTGTTTTCCTGACTGTAAAGAGCCCTCAAGATGAAGATGCCAAAGTATGTGCTTGTTTGGTGTATTTGTCCTTGCTGTCAGTCAGTTTTTGGCAATGATTGCAGTCACTATTACCATAAAAACTTCATTACCATGGTGTGAGTCAGCTCAGGTTCTTTGAAGGATAATGTGGGTAGTTTGACTATCTGTAATGATTTTTACTGAATTAATGGGGGGAAAAAAATCAATCCAGGAGAGTATTTTAAATGTTTATATTTTTCTCTGAGTGTAAATGTTTGGCTTTGGGTGGAGAAGATTTCTGGGCTGTTGTTATGTGGGAGAGAGAAGGAACAAATTGCCAAAGGAAGCACCATGTTTTCGCACAGAAAACAGAAGCAATTTATTTTTTGTCCTCAGCCTACCATGTGCATCCTTGAAGATATGTGCATGTTTTAGACAGTCTCCTCAGGAGTGTCAGGTGGCACAGGAGCCTGAAATGGTCTTTCCTCATGCCAAGTGGTGGAAAACTGTCTTTGACTTGTGCTGCTGACTTCATGCTAATGAAACCTTGCCTTTCCATCTTCTCCAGGTGATGGGGTTTGGCCTGTATCTCATGGATGGGAATGTCAGCAACATTTACAAGTTGGATGCCAAGAAGAGAATCAACCTTAGCAAAATAGACAAATTCTTCAAGGTCAGTGACCTGTCTGGGTGAGGCTGGAGGTTATTGCAGACCAATGGATTAGCGACCTGTACCACTGCACATGCTGCCAGCAAAAAATAAACCACAGGAATCATTTACAGGTCCAAAAACCCCCAAAGGGTTAAGGAATTATCTGGACCAAAGTCTGAGGAATGGAATTGCTGTGACCAGCCATGGACACAGAGTTGCAGCATGGGCCATGCCAGCCCTCAGTGCCAGCAAGGCCGTGGATGGGTGAGCAGTGCCTGGAGCTGGCTCTGCTCCCCTGGTGCTGGAGCTGAGGAGCTGCTGCTGAAGCTCTGCCTGCTTCCTGCCAAGGGACTGAGGAGGGGGAGGGTGTGGGGGCTGTTTGGTGGGTGAGGGAAGGATGTGCCAGACCGACATCACTTCTATCTCTCTGCACATTTCTGAGGCAGGTTTGCAGTCTCTGTGATTTCAGGCCACCAGCAAACCTGGCTGGTTTGGTGAGGTCTGTGCAGGTGATGGTTGTGCTTCTCTTTCCCTCTGCACACTGCTGAGCTGAGGGACAGAGAACACAGCTGACGAACCAACGTGTGATCTGGCAGTTTTATTTCATGTATAAAAAGTTCTCACTGTAGAACAGAAAAAGCTTTTTGGGGAGCTTGTGTCAGCTGGGACTTGGAGGTGCTCAGTTTGATCCTCAGAAGGGTCACCCAGTGGTTTGATGAACCATTTTTGTCTTATCTGAGAAGTGGGTTTTGGGGAAGGGCTCATGAAAACCGGATGCTCCCAGTGGCAGGGTGGGAAGCAGTCACACAACCTGCCTCTGCCAAAGCACATGTGAGACTGAGTCCACTCATGGGCTGGTCTGCAGCTGGAGGCCAGGCTGCATTGCCCTGGGGCCACTCAGCACAAGAAAGGTTTGGGATAACCCTGTGGCTACCTGCCAAAATCTGGTGTGTGTAAGCCCCTGGCCACCCATGACAGAGATTGGGGCTGAGAGCCTGCACAGCACCCCAGGGAAAGTGATGCCTCTTTTCCAGTGCTTCTGCACACAGGGTGGATCCAGGAGGCATTTTGGGTTTGGGGCAGGTGAGCTCTAGGAGGCACAGTGGCATCTGGCAAGGGAAGAATGTGTTGGCAGCAAAGAATAACGGTCCAGCAGGAGAACAGCAGAATAATTTCCCAGACAGAGCAATTAGTTTTCTTTGAGCAGTCCTTCCAGAGTCCTTTTGCCTTCACTGTATTAATCTTTCTCCTGAGATGGAAAGATTATTTTCTCTTACCAGCATTTGCTCCACATCAGGGAAAATGAGAAGATGATAATTTGGGGAGGGCACAGAGTGCTCCTTCCCCATCAGTCTTTCAGCACAGTGGATTCTCTCTCCTGCTTTACCCAAAGATCAGATGAGGAATCTGAAAGAAGGGATTGGTTGTGGTGTTGGATAGAGGATGCTTCCCTGCTTATTGCCCGGAGGTTGTTTATAGATGGTGTGCTGGGTCTGTGCAGGGGAGGGAACAGGTGAGCCCAGGTACCTGGTTTCATGAAAGGTTTGTGTGCCAGCTGCTGCATCCTTGCCCTGAGCAAGTGGGGACCTATTGACCCCAATTTGCACCATCTCCTGGAGACAGCCCTGAGAGCAAGGGGCCACAAACACCATAACCTCATGGATGGGGCAGTAATGAGGTGGTCAAATACCCTCCAGTCACTGGGCAGACTGCTGAGGACTGCAGCTCTGCAGAGGTGATTTATCATGCCTTTCCTCAGAGTCTTCAGGGTTTTCCCTAGGTCAGCTTTGCTAATTCAACTAAATCTCAGTTTAAATCAAGCCTTCAGTGTAATCTGTAGAGTTTGGTCATCTTGGTGCATTCAAACAGATTTGCTCTTTGTTGCAAAATGCTGTGGGCCATCAGAGAACCAGGTAAAATATTTTCCATTGCATGGAATAACTTTCTCCTTTATAGCTTTTTTTTCCATTTGCACTTCTCCAGCATCTGCTGTGGTCTCACCTAATCAGTTAAGTACCACTCCAGACTATCAGATCTCAATAAGGAAAGACCAACTACTCCTCTTACTACATCTGCTTATTGCCTTCTGATTAAATTTCTAGTGGATTGACCAGGAATTTGAGTAGTGAAAATGAACTACCCCTTCATTTAAACCTTTTATGGAAGTGCTACTGGGAATTCCTGATGGCAGCATTACACACCCTCCACACAACTCACCCTGAGAAGAGAACCGTGTGATAATAGGACAGGGAATTTGCCATCATCTTTCCTGAATTTTGGGGCAAGGCTTTTCTAGCTGGGTGAAGTCGAAGCTTCATATTTTATTGATGAAATGTTGGTAGCTGTTGTTTGAATTTTGTTTGCAGCTGAAAGCTTAGTGAAGCAGGGACCTGTTTGAGCTTGAGGTACGTTCAGTGCGCTTTGAATTTATTTCCCGTCCAAATCCTCCTGAGATGTAAAGGGCAAGTAAAGCCATGTTATACTGCCTGTGTCTTTCTCTTTATGGAGAAGTTTCAAGACACATCACAAGCATCCACAGTGCTAAAGTACATTCTGAGTGCCTGGGCAAAGTTGCCACATCCATGGGTGTCCAAAATACAATGTGCTGGCTTTTCATCCCTCTCTTCTCTTGGAGGATTATGCTGGGAGACAATAAGCTCTGCTCAGGAATGTGCTTCTCTCTTTTTGTTGTAAGAAGAGCCTATCCTCTGTCTGGTTACAGCACTGAACTGTTCTGGCCATTACCAGCCTGGTATCAGCGAGCCCAGGGCTCCAGAGCACTCACAGGGAATGGTTTTCCTCACAGAGAAAGCCTTGTGATCGTTTTCAGTCTCTTACTAGGTGGGAAATGACCCTGGGCCCAGGTTTGCACCTTGCTTTAAACAGCCTGACACTTAGACACTTTCCAAAGCTTTGGAGATGCAGGATGCCTTTCCATAGTCCCTTGTGTTGCGCTGGGGCCAGGCTCGCTCTCTCTGCCATGTTTCAACCATCTTTTGTTTTCTTTTCCAGCAGCTGCAGGTGGTTCCTTTATTCGGCGATATGCAGATAGAACTGGCCAGATACATTAAGACCAGTGCTCACTATGAGGAGAACAAATCCAAGTGAGTGCCTGCCATAATGTCTCTCGGCTTCTGTGTGTGTCCTGAGAGCCGTGGGAGCTGCAGCTCTGTGGTGTGCGTGAGGTCTGTGCACGGGTACCCGTGTGTGTCCCTGTGAGGTGTGAGTGCCAGCTCTGTGTGCTCGTGTGTCCCTGTCCCTGCATGGGAAGATGTCCTCACCAGCCCTGAGTGCTTGTGTGTGCAGCCAGCTCCGAACCCATGTGTAACCATCCCCCTGGGAGCAGGCAGGGGAGCGGGCATGCCTGTACCTCTGTGCCCACTGGAGAGGGCTGGGAGGGAGCTGGGTGGCCACTAGTGAGGCAGGAGGAAGGAAAGGCATCTGGTGCACGGATCGGGGCAGTGCTGAGTGCTTGTGAGGTGTGTGAGTGCGAGCAGCGTGTCCCTGCTCTGGAGAGATTTTAATCCACATTTTGCATCTCACGGACAAAATCCTCCAGAGCATGAACACAGCAGTGGATCTCTGCAGTAGCCAGGGCGTCTCCTCTAGCTCAGGCAGGTTTCATGAAGAAGGACAGCAGGAATGAGGATTGAGCCGAGGGGCTCAGATGAACTGGAAACAACTGGACGTGGCACTTAGTGCTGTGGTTTAGTTGACAGGTGGCGATCAGTGAAAGGTTGGACTCGATGATCTTAGAGGTCTTTTCCAACCTAAGTGATTCTGTGATTCCAAATATTGTGCAAGAAGGGCAGAAATGGAGTCTGTGGAGAGCTCAGGAGTAGCATGGCAGTGTAAAGCACTGCTTCCCAGCCTGGGCTCACAGGCAGTTTGCTGCTCCTGTCAGATGAATTCACAGACGTTGTTTCAGTCACACCAGGCATGTGCAAGGCTCCACTTGTCTTTGTAGCTTTGCATCACGCTGAGGTATTGCTAGAAGAATCGGTGTTAGGTTTGGATATCCTTGGAATGGGAGTTGCAACTGCACATAAGCAAAGCCCGTCTGAGCTGTGTCTGGCTGTAGTGGCTCGTGGCAGCCTGGCTTTCATCCGGCTGTGGCCTTTCATGGGACTGTATTGCATGGAAGTCAGATTTCTCCGGTGTCTGTGAGAAACAGTGAGGCTGGACTGTCTCTTCAGCAGGACAGGAACTAACCTGCAGTCTCATCGCTTCTGTTTGCTTGTCCCCTTCCACCCCGGAGGGTCTGGCTTCTCTGCCCACCAGGAGCAGCCCTCCCTTGCCCCCACAAAGGCAGGTTGAAAAGTGCCGATTAATTGTTCAGGAGAGATTTGAAAATAACATGGCAAAACGTCCTGAACAAAAGGTTTTCAATTCAAATTGAAAAAAAAAAAAAAAAGACAAAAAAAATTATTCCGCATAACGTAAATTTAAAGAATATTTTTTAAAATTCAGAAGAGAAAAATCGTTAAAAATTTTGCAACTTTTTATCTCAAATCATTCAGAAAGCACATTTCAACGAAACATGTGTCAGCAGCATTCCTCATTTTCTCATCTCAAAACCAAGGTAGCTCGCGGGCTGTTTACCTGTTCACGATTTTAATGTCTGTCTTGAAATCTGTCTTACCAGGTCTGTGTGCCGTACCTTACTAACCAGTGTTTCTTCCTCACTCACTTTCCCAGCAAATTGCATGGGACTCCCAACACTAATTCTGCCAAGGTGGTTCCATATAATCCCCATTTCTTACTAATATTGTTTTTGTCACTTTCTTTCCCTCCTTGTCTCCATGAAAGTGGAATTAATTGGTGTTTTTCCTGCATGGCGCTTTGTCTCTGCACTGTGGACTAGGTTGTGTGTGGCAGGGAGGGCTGGTGCAGCCCTGGCCATTCCTGCTAACCTGCCGATTGTCCGGTGGGGAGCACAGGACATGGAAACGGGTAAGAGTCGAACGATGGGGCTGTGGGAGGATGGATTTCACCAGGGATGACGTGGCCCAGCACCTCCAGGACCTTCTACCACCACAAATTCTGTCAACAAGTGCAGTTACCTGTAGGGATATGTCTTCATGTCTATGTCCATATCAGAGGCAGGTTTCTCACCTTCCTTTGGTATGGCCAGTCTAGATTGGAGAACATGACTATCTGTCATAAGATGGGCAATTATTTAGGGGGGAAAAAAGCATAATCTGAACTTTTACATTGTATTGACAGAGTAAGACATGAGAATCTTGCTGACAGACATTTGCTTGCACAAACCATTTTGGTGGAGCCGTTCTGGTTCTGTGTCTGGGGCTAATACCTTACAGGGAAAAAGATGCTAAATTAATAGACTTGGTTTGTACCATTCCTTCATATGACTGTGCCTTTGCAAGAGGAGTGCTACCTTCTTTTAGGATGTCATTACACTGTTACATGGTACCTGTAGCTCAATGCAAATGAAAATCTAGTTCAGTTAATCATATTCTGCTTGTCATTTATACTCAAAGTTGTTCACTGAGCTTGTAGCATGAGCCAGAACAAAAAACATAAAATGGGAGAGCTATTCCTGTGCTGGCCCCTTGCAGAGTTTTTCCTTGCAGGAGAAGGCAGCATAACCCAGAGCTGGAGGGATGATCTCTAAAGGGATGATTATCCTTAGGTTTAGCAGAAAGGATGAAAATGATGCCAAGTCTTTGAATTTCATCCTTCCCCGAAAGCTTGTCCAGTGATGGTCTGGGAAATAGCCATCTCTGCTCTTGGGGGTAGATGAGCCCAACCTTGACAGCAGTCTTCAGGGTGGATGGAGCAGAGATATTCAGGTTGAAAGGTGAGGCAAGTATCCCCATCAGACCACCTCTGGAAGACCACACACACCAGGGGCCATGAGAGACAACAGAGGCTGACATTTGCCCTGAAGGTGGCATGTCTGGAGCATGTTGAAGTGAAGAGAGCAGCTGTCCCTGGGGTGTCTGAGTGCAGCCCTGTGCCCTGTCCTTGACACCCTTGCTTTTTTCCCCAGGTGGACGTGCACTCAGAGCAGCATAAGCCCCCAGTACAACATCTGTGAGCAGATGGTGCAGATCCGAGATGACCACATCCGCTTCATCTCGGAGCTCGCTCGCTACAGCAACAGCGAGGTCAGTCACTCACAGGGTGTAGCCACTGTAATCAGGCTCCTTAGGTGGACGGGGATGGGAGAGAACAATGTAGCAGGAGTATGGTCTGGCACAGTGAGAGGGACGAAGGAGGTGGATGGAACAAACCACTTCTCCATCCAGCAATAAAAAAGCAAGTTATGAAAGGCTCTTGTAGGTGCAAAATCATGTGCAGTAGAAGACCTCTTGCAACAGCTTCTGCTCCTTGACCACAGATTCATTATAATAAGCAGAAAAAAATTGGCAATTAAATGTTTATTATCAGCCAGATGTCAGAACACCAATGATTTGCAAATAGGGCTTTTCTATTACATAGAGCTCTCAGGCAGGGCTTTGAGGAAAGTTCACAAGGGCATCTCTGTTCTTTTCATTACTGAGTGCCAGTGCTCTCTCTGATGCCACTGGGACTGTTTTTTTGCAAATGTGTGATCCTCATTAATCTGTGTTTGTTTAATCAATCGTAGTATACTGAGCCTTCTCCTTTTTGGCATTTGTAAGTGCTTATTTGAACTTTTAATCAGTAAAGGACTCTCAAGGATTTCAGTAGTATTAGACCATCTAAAAGGAGTGGAAAAGTGGAATAAGAAGAGTAAGTTATTTGCTCTGAGGTTACAGGTCAGACTCATTTCTCTACAGGAAATAGATTCTGCCTGGGTGAATAGAGTCTTGCCAAGTTATACCCCTTTTCCTGAGGGACAGTATATGCCCTACTCAATTTTAGCCTGATTGTAAGGTCACAGGGAATTAATTTCAGTTGGGATCTGTTGGCTGAGTGAGGCCCCTGCAGCAAGTTGCTGAGTCTAACCCTGAGGTGATGTGATGTCCTGCAGGTGGTCACTGGCTCAGGACTGGACAGCCAGAAATCGGATGAAGAGTACAGGGAGCTCTTTGATCTCGCTCTACGGGGACTGCAGTTGCTGTCCAAGTGGAGTGCCCATGTCATGGAAGTGGTGAGTGTGTAATGTCCTCCTCTTCCCAGGTGAGCGTGGATGTTTTAACATGGCATGTAACAGACTGTGGGAAGGTGAGCTTGCTTTCATGCCACCTAACTAAGCCATTAACAGACACGCTGAGATCAGGCAGCTAATGACCCTGAACACCCCGAGTATCAAATGGAGAAAGAGCTTGGTCATCTTACCCTGGACCTGAAAGCTGTAGTGATGTCTAGGGAGTGATTTCCTGTGTGATCTCCTCAAGAGGACACAGGCCCTCTTGAGTCTTTCCAGCCCAGCTTCTCTCTCATTGCAATGTTGACATTGTCTCTTTCCATCTTCTAGTACTCTTGGAAGCTGGTTCATCCCACAGATAAATTCTGTAACAAGGATTGCCCAGGAACAGCTGAAGAGTATGAGAGAGCCACCCGGTACAACTATACCAGTGAAGAGAAGTTTGCCTTTGTGGAGGTAAGTGCCAACTGCACGAGACTCAGAGCCAGCCACTGCTGGTTTCCTGTGCATGTTCCTCAGGCCAGGGGAAGAGGATGGAAGGGTATCTTACTGTACTCTGCCAGTTCCTCATCCCTATGGCCCATGTTAAAGGATTAAGGGTTCCCACATCCTTTAATTTGGCCCTTAATTTGCCCTTGGCCTGCAGCGGGTCTGTCTTGGCACCGGCTGACATTGGTTCTATTGGACATGGGGGAAGCTTCCAGCAGCTCCTCACGGAAGCCACCCCTGTAGTCCCCTGCTATCAAAAACATGCCACACAAACCCAATGCAGTGGGCTTGCAGAGCAAGATCAGCAGCTATGTTCAGGAGCTGTGCAAACACGAGATCCTCAGCCAGTCCCCAGGACCCATCAGCTCTTGGTCCAGCTCTCTGTAGATGGTGCAAATAGTCCTCTGAGCCTGGCTATGGGAGGCACTCACCTTCATCTTGCCTTACACAGCCCAAGGTGGTTTGAATGTTGCCTTAGCTTTTGTGGCTTGCTCCTCTCTACTCTTGGACAAGGAAGTCTGTGCCCTAGTGTGAATGCAGGTCTGTGCAAGCTGCACCCACATGTGGAGCGTGTGCAGTTTCTTGGGATTGTGTTTTATTAAAGATAGCAAGAGATCAGGAGTGGAAACAAAGCCTGCCCGGGGACAGGGGTCATTTGGAAGAAACTGATGGTGTAAATCCTGTCCTCAGCTTGTTGTGATCTGTAAAGCAGCTAACACCAAAAAATTAGCTGCCTAATCACTGGACCTATGTAACTTGAGTAGAATTAGTTCAGCCCCTAATTCCCCTAGTGTTGGATTTATGGACCTCTTCACGCAACGGGAAAACATCAGATACCTCTGGTTTTAATTTTTGCTTCAGGTAATTGCCATGATCAAAGGTCTGCAGGTGCTGATGGGCCGGATGGAGAGTGTCTTTAACCAGGCCATCCGCAACACCATCTACGCGGCCCTGCAGGACTTCGCCCAGGTGACCCTGCGGGAGCCGCTCCGCCAGGCCGTCAGGAAGAAGAAGAACGTCCTGATCAGGTCAGTCCGTCCCTGAATGCAATGCAAAGCCCGTGTGTTTATTTATGGAACACATTTATACTGTGTAAGCCTGTGGCCCTGCGTGCACTCCGCAGTAAACAACCAGCCAACATTCCTGGGCCAGCAGCTCCTCCCGAGGTGACTCTTGGGCATGACTCCACCAATAACAACTGTGTATGTCCCCACCTCAGATACTTTAGCTCCCATGTGTGCACAGCAGTGAATATTTTCATCTTGAAGTAAAATCAAGCTTAAGCACTACTTTCCCTCTCCCACCCACTCCAGTGTCCTTCAGGCAATTCGGAAGACGATCTGTGACTGGGAGGGAGGTCGAGAGCCTCCAAATGATCCTTGCCTGAGAGGTGAGAAGGATCCTAAAGGTGGATTTGATATTAAAGTCCCACGACGAGCAGTTGGACCATCAAGCACACAGGTATGTAAATGTCTGAATCTGTGTAGGGAATTAATGGTCTTACAGCCATGTAAGAGTCATTCCACCCTGTGGATTAGCAGCAGTTTCCATGTCTTTTCCACAGTCTTCATAGTATTGCATTAAATGTGGCTTTGGTGCCTAATTTGTTGTATAGTTCCCAAAGCTTCCCTTTTTAGGGCTGTAATTTTATCTAGCTCTGGTGGGTAGTTGCTTATGGGTGCAGAGAGTGGTCACCACCTGGGAGAAGCATTTTTTGTTCCAGAACTCCACAGCTTTGTGTGGTGGTGTCTCATGGAGAGTAGTAACTGCATATCCACCTTCTTCCAAAGCTTTACATGGTGAGGACCATGCTGGAGTCCCTGATAGCAGACAAGAGTGGCTCGAAGAAGACCCTGAGGAGCAGCTTGGATGGGCCGATAGTCTTGGCCATTGAGGAGTTCCATAAGCAGTCCTTCTTCTTCACCCACCTTCTCAACATCAGTGGTGAGATTATGGCAGGGGGAGGCTTGAATTCAATTCTTTCATGCTCAGAAAGGCACAGGTAGATCAGCTTTGGTCCTCATTGACCTATGCAGAAGATTTTCCTTGTTTTTTCCCAAATATCCTACTTTCTGCCTGATTCAGGCATGTTTCTATGAAGTAATCATTGTGTGAACAGGACTGAGTCAGCAACAGCAAACAGCCACATATAGTAGTGTATTTTCTAGGACTGGACTTTTCTTTCTGTCCCAGACAAGCTTCTGAGCCCCTGGGCACAGAAGAAATTGGAAGATTTCAGAGATTTTCAGAATGAGAGTAACTCTGAGCCATTGAAGTGTTCCCCCTGAAGCTCTGGGGCAAAAGGGATGATCCCTTCTTTCTTCTTCCATTACAAAGTGCTCAGACAGCATAGACATGGTCTGCATTTAAAAGGAGACATCCTAGAAAAATGTTTCCCACCCAAAACCAGTCCAGTCTGAGGCTGCAGCAGCTGCCTCCTGTGCAATGTCCTCACTGCTGTCCCCATGGGGGTAACGTGGGTGCCCTCCCACGGGGGGATCTCCTCTGCATTTCAGAAGCACTGCAGCAGTGCTGCGACCTGTCCCAGCTCTGGTTCCGGGAATTCTTCTTGGAGCTGACCATGGGCCGACGCATCCAGTTCCCCATCGAAATGTCCATGCCCTGGATCCTCACAGACCATATTCTGGAAACCAAAGAACCCTCCATGATGGAGTAAGAGCTGATGGGCCGTGTTGGGGCTGTGCACATGCTGGGGCTTGGGATTTTGTTTCAGAAGTAGATGTTTCTTGACTTGCTGTCACGTGAATGGTACTGTGTGAACACCTCGTTAGCAGACACACAGGAGCAGCTTCCTGGCACTGGCACTTATTTATGTGTCATAAACAGCTGGCAACTGCTCTGTTGGGATGTGGGCACGATGTGGTGGTACTGTCACCTGCACAGTCAGACAGTGTGTGTGACCAAAGGGGGGTGGGCCCAGGCTAAGCCACCTAAAACACACTTTTTTTTTTTAATGCATAATAAATAAGGAGAGGCATTGATGTTATGCAAGTGTAATTATGTTCATTATGTCTTCCTGGTTGGTTTTCTGTTGTATGGCCATTGTCAGAGCATTTTGTGTAGTGAGAGCAGGACGAAAGCCTTTTTAAGGGTCGGAAAGAAGCAAGTGTTGATTGAACAAGTCACAGCTCAAACCCAGGTCTGTTGTAGCTACTTCCTGCAGGACCCAAGGAGTGAGAGGGACTATTTGAGGGGCTGGCAGGAATGGCAGTGATAGGCATGAAGTCAGGGAAAAAGCATTTTTTGCACTGAGCAGGGAGCATGCACTGCCTGCCATTTATGCTGATATGCTCCAAAGTTAATTTAAGACGTGGTCTGTCTTCTTCCCCTCAGGTATGTGCTGTACCCCTTGGACCTCTATAATGACAGCGCATACTATGCTTTGACCAAGTTCAAAAAGCAGTTCCTATACGATGAAATTGAAGCTGAAGTAAGTTCTCTTCATCTTTATTGTATAGAAAGAGCTCACTGGGGTCATATTGCCCTGCTTGGCAGCCCCACCCAGCAGTTCAGTGAATTCATTATAGGCACCTTCCGAAAAAAATATCCTGTCAGACTGAGAAGTTTTCAAAAGATCAGCATTTCCAGAGACCTTACAGACTCTCCTGATTAAGGGTTTCAACTTAGCTGTACCCATGGGGGACCATGGAAGCCAAAGGCAGTCAAACACTGGGGACATGGAAGAGTCTGTCTGATGTGCAGAGGGTTATGAAACATCAGAGGAAAATGAGAAATTCCCTGAGAGGGAAGGATGATGGAGGGTAGGAGACCAGGACCTGTAAGAACATGAAGAAACTGTAAGATGGAAAATGTAACTGCAATTCTCTGCTTACCTTTAGCATGTGAGAACTGTGTTTTTTAGGTAGTGTGACCTTCAATACATGCTTGTCTTAAATGAGAGATCTGTGTTGGGTTGTGTTGATCTAGCATGCATAGGAAGGAGCTGCTCTGTGCTGGTGACACCCTCACCAAGTCTTGTTTTTTTTCTCCCCCAGGTGAATTTGTGCTTTGATCAATTTGTGTACAAGCTGGCAGATCAGATCTTTGCCTATTATAAAGCAATGGCTGGCAGGTAGGAGAACCTGACTGCTGATGGTGACTGATGATATTGCTGCATCCAAATTGCTGTTAAACCAAAAGGTTCCCCTCAGGGAGCAGCCGCCGCAAGTAGACAATAACATAGATCATCCCTGTCCCACGGAGCTGGCTGTCCACGTCAGACCAGTAAATGGGAAAAATGAATTAACAGTGGCAAGGAGACACAGTTAAAAGTGAAAACATAACAATTGGCATTCTGAGTACAGTTTGTGAGAGCAGCAGAAAGGCAAATGGAGACAACATGTCCTTACTTGACTTCTGTTTGTGTACCAGGCAGAGGAGTGGAAGCCTCCCATCTCTACAAAGCAGGAATATGCATTTGTCCTCACCCTAGTAAAGCAGCAGGACTTGTTCTCCCTCGTGGGGAGATAGAACCTTTGTGACATTTCCTTCTTAGCAATTTAAAGAACATGGATGAACTCTAAACTTCTTCTCATGGCCCCAAAGGTGAACCAAGTCTGCTGTGTAACTTTGCAAGGAGTTTTGTCTCTAGGTCACATTTAGCCTTAGAGAAGGAGAGCAATCACCATCACCAACCAAATGTTCCCACAGCAGACTGGGGACCGCCCCTGAACCTGGCACTAGTGATATCTTTCAGCATATTTTTTTATCTTTTTGAAGGTTTTAGCCATAAAACAGAAGCATGGCAGTCCCCAGATAACACCTGCTGCTCTGTGATTTAGGGGTGTAAGCAGAGGTATTAACGTGTGGAAATTTCTTGGCATTCAGAGCCAAGATTAAAAGGGCAAAAACGAATCTGGAAAGATCCACAGAGAAGCTGATAGTGTATGTTTCTATTTTCCTGACACTGCTTCTGTTTTTCAGTGTTTTATTGGACAAACGTTTCCGGGCTGAATGCAAGAATTACGGGGTGATCATCCCGTACCCACCATCCAACCGCTACGAAACGCTGCTCAAGCAGAGGCACGTCCAGGTACAGTGCAAGCAATAGACTCCAGTACCCATCACTCCTGGTCTATTATCCATTTGGTGACAGTGGGCATCCTGGTGCTGGGCTCAATTGAGATTGGTTCTGGAATGAGAAGGGTGGGACCCTGTTTCTGACACACCACACTCAAGGCTTGGGGCCTGAGGGGAAAACAAGTTGTGCTCCACATTTCCCTCCTTCCCTCTTAAGTTGACTTTACATCGCCATTTTCACATTTTAGCAGGCTTGGATGTTTGGTTTTAAGCTCTGTCTGTTAAAAAAGAAATAGAATACCTTTTCCCCTTCTGTATGTAATATGCAAATCTCTTCTTTTCCCAGTTGCTGGGTAGATCAATTGACCTGAACAGGCTCATTACCCAGCGCATCTCGGCAGCAATGTACAAATCGTTAGACCAGGCCATTAGCCGCTTTGAGAGCGAGGACCTGACATCCATAGTGGTAAGAACTGTTATTGACTGCGAGTATGAACAGAGAGAATAATACACTGCCATGGATACACAGTCAACTGTCTTCTGCTTTGAGTCTCCCTACAGTAGGTTTCAGGCAGCCATGTATCCTCCTTTATGCTGCTGAGACTCTACTGTTTCTATTTATGCAGCTTTAATTGCATTATTATCAGACTATTAAGTATCTGCATAAATCATAAGGTGACAGTCAGCAGTTAGACTTTGCAGAGCTATAAGAGAGGCCTGTAACCTGAGTGAAGGAAATCTTGACTTTAATTCCCCATTGGATGAAGGTGGCTGTGACACTGTTTGTGTGTGTAAAGGATTTGCTGTCTTTGATATGTTACAGGAGCATCAGAGTCAAGTAGTGTAAAATTATGTTTCCACCTTTGGAGGATTCTGGGGTGAAAACCAGCCAGTGCTCAGTGGGGAACAAATTAATTTTGCTTCCTGTAGATTCACAAGATATGGGACCAAGACCCCCTTGAGTAGAAGTGCAATTGGCCTTGGCCACTGAATTAAATTGATATCTTTAGTTCTGTGTGTGTGTGTGGATATAAAACCATTCCCCTGGCAATTATATCAGCTGCTTCTGTTGTCATCTTGGTAATATGTTGCATTTGCTGCTGCTTTATGTGCTGCAGGAGCTGGAGTGGCTCTTGGAGATAAATCGCCTGACTCACAGGTTGCTGTGCAAGCACATGACCTTGGACAGCTTCGATGCCATGTTCCGGGAGGCCAATCACAACGTCTCCGCGCCCTATGGGCGCATCACCCTCCACGTCTTCTGGGAGCTCAACTTTGACTTCCTACCCAACTACTGCTACAATGGATCCACCAACAGGTGAGGAGGGAAAGCAAGGAAAGGGCCCCCTGGAAACCCTGCTTTTCTTTCTAGAATGTCAGACCTGCCGTATAAAATTCATGTGCATTGTGGTGAGATTTCCACTCCCTGTGAGATGCAACAATTACTCTTAGAATGAAGCTGAAGCCCACCATCTCCAGTTGGCCTTGAAGATGATAGTAACAAAGTCAAGCAGCAGTGATTGCAAGTGGCTGAGGGTTGTTTGAGCTCTGGTAGCTGATCAGATGTGGGTTTCTTGCCTGCCCCAAATGAGAAGAAACTTTGGTAGGTTACACTGATATTTTACACAACCAGTAGATTGGGGCAGGAGTTTGCATTCCAGTTCATTTAGCTCAGGTGATGAATTCTAATTAGCCTGCAACTACAGGTCATCCCAGACCATGCCATATCTGCTCTCAGTTAGCCAGGCTCTGACCACTTCCCATCTCCCATGCCCACCACAGGTTTGTGAGGACAGCGATCCCATTCACGCAGGAGCCCCAGCGGGACAAGCCAGCCAATGTTCAGCCCTATTACCTCTATGGATCCAAGGTCAGTAAATGAGCCACTGCAGCCAGAAGGGGTGGATGCTGGAAATATTTATTTATGAAGAAAGAAATGCAAGAACTAGTTCAATAACAGAATGGTGGGTGCAAATGTGCAGGGTCACACTGTTGTTTGAAACCAAAAGGCCATGCAAGAAGCAGATTCAGTGTGCTGTTGCTATTGCTTTCCCGTATTCTTCCCCGTAACACGCCCATGTTAAGAGATGCCAAAACAGCTCTGTGCTTGCTTGGTGTTGGCACTGAGACTGAGTCACATCCATCTAAATGCACAGAGAGGTGAGCACGTTGGTGCTCCAATGCAGTGTTCCTTCCCAAGGAAGGTACCATTTCAGGAATCTCATTTGTAGTTCAAAATAGGAATTACTAAAATACTTGAGTATGCAAATATAAACTACTTAATACTGACAAAAAGCTCTTTTCTCAGGCTGCAATGATTGTTTATACAGGCACTATGAGGGCTTGGGATGTGATACTAGTGGAGGATCACTCAAGTGTGAAACTACTCCAGTGGAGTTTATTTCTTGTGCACATTGATAGATGACTCTGAAGTGAACCTACCTTACTGATGCAGATGAATTAATGACACTACAGTCCGTCAAACCTGGCTGTTCCCAGAGAGCTGACTTGGATTCTTTTTAAAAATTCTCAGCAATTGACAAAAATCTTTCTCCCTGCAACCAGTGTTTGTGCACTGGTTTCTCCCTGCAACCAGTCTGTGCCTTGTGTTCTAGCCTGGGACAGACACCTGCCTTGGATACACAGACAGTTCTCTTGGCAAGAGCTGGGAAAGAGAGGATGAACCAAACCTCTAAGTAGGATCTTGTTTTATTTTGCTCTCATTGAAGGCCATGCTGTGGCAAGATGGCCCTTTTATCATCACTGCTTTTATAGGAAAAAAAGCAGTGAGGGGAGCTATATGGACTCTCCCTCATGAAACTGGAGCTCCTCATCAGCACAGTGGTCATGGGGACCTCCAGAAGCTCCTCCCTCAGTTCATCATTCAGTGGCTCCTCTGGTGAGCTGCTTCCTTCGACCACTTCTTCAGGGCTGGTGTCGGGATGCTTCAGCCTGGCAGCCTGGTGGCACCGTGCAGACCAGAACTGCAGGCAGCCGTAGGCCAGGAGAGCGAGGAAGCAGAGGAGCAGCAGGCTGCTCACCATCCACATGGAGGTGGTGGGTTCGTGCTTAGAGCCACCAAAAACCAGGGGGATTTTGTCCAGAGTGTGGAAGGTGGTGCAGTGGTTGCTGGAGGGGTAAGAGTTTTTGCATGTGATGCAGAGGACGTAGATGGTGGATGGTGTGAGTCGGTGGAGGACAAGGGAGCTGAGGGGGTGAGGGACTCGCTCCTCGCGGTGGAAGTTCTGGCGTAAATATCCGGCAAAGACGCTGTTCCAGTTGGGGCGGTACATGACGTGGTAGTAGTTCTCTGGACAGGGGTTGTTCATGGCCCAGGAGACCGTGGCGCTGGTGTAAGTGATGTTGTGCACTTCGATGTTCATCGTGCCCCTGAAACCAGATGCAGGCAGAGGCTGAGTTTCCTGATTTGTGTACAGGCTCAAAAGCCACTGACATCAGTGAAGTCTTTCCACTGCATTTACTGGCCCTTACATTGGATTCAGGACTATCCTGGCTCACTTAGGTTAGATGCTAGGTCTTGGACGGCTAAAATTACAAAAGATAAATCCTACTGTTGCCCAGCCTTCTATATCACCCTGCTTGATAACAACAGAAAAACCCCAGCTGGGGCATAGGGTGTACTTTAGTTAGATTTTTTAAAAAATCTCTCTAACTGGTTGTCTATATCAGAAGCATTTTTTAGCTTTTTTATTTCCCATGAAATAGAAAGGATGCTTCAAATGTGATTAACATACAGTGATCATTTAACTAGCTCCAACTTGCCTTGTGAAGCTGCCAATCAATAGATATTTTGATTTTACACTGAAATGCTTTTTTTAAAAAGCTTCATTATTAACCAGTGGTTAATCCACTGGTTTAAGTTGCTGCTGCATTTTCTGTACCTTACTTGTTGCTTAATAGAGTTTCTCTTTCTGTTCCTGCAGCATGTCACGCTGTAATATCAGGATCTTAAATGTGACATCTGTAGGTTGGTGACATCTAAAATCAGTGCTTTTAGAGAAATACAAATATATGAAATACAAGAACAAAGCTCTCCCCCAGCAGTAACAAATTACTGTTTAGCAACAGCCACAAATCACTTGAGCACATCACTCCTTTAGATCCCCAAAGTGCTCCCTGAGCCCCATTCATTCTCTCTCCCAGCCATCCAAGCGCTCGGAGCAGCAGCTGCACGCAATAGAGCTGGTTTATTTTTTTCCTTCTTCCTCTGTTCTTTAACAATCCCTAACTTTCCTTTAATTCACTCAGAGAGCAGCTCATCTTAAGAGCTGCTTTGTCCATTCTCACACGAGGAGGTGAGCAGCACATGTGCCCGTCGCTGAGCCCTCCCAGAGCCGTGGGCAGGCACTTACCTCCCTCACCTCCCCGGCGGGTCCGCGGTGGCCGTCGGTGCTGGTGACAGAGCGGCCACTGGCAGGCAGTGCCTTCCCCTCTTCCCACCACTCTCCTCCCTCCTGCCTCTGCTGAATCCCTTCCCCACGCGCTGCCTTGTATTATACCCGTCTGGGGCTCCGTCATCTCTCACCATGGCAACCACTAAGAAAGGATGGGCAGGCATCTTCGAGTGATTTGGGAATGTTATCCTTAAAAGCTTCTGCCTGGGAGAAGTATGTGTTTCTGAGGCAGAAAAAAAAAAAAGGGCAGGTAGTTTTGTTTGCTGGTTTGTTTGGGTTTTCTTTTTTTCCCCAGCAAGACCATCACTGAGCCCCAGCAGGGTCTGGGGTTACAGACACCTTGGCACATCGTATGAAATCTGGGATCCTGGTCTGTGGTACACATTGACTCAGGTCCTTAATTCTGTGATTTCTTGCACATTTAAACTACTGATTTAAACCAAAGCCAGTGAGCAGATTTTGAACCCTTATGGTGCAGCAACATCCAATAGCTTTTTAATGTTTTCTAAACTGTGCGATGGGAGTAGGAATTGGGTTTTCAAAGACCTCGACCCCCTGATGAACTGTGTGGGATTAAAGACAGGCTCTTCTTTGAATGTCCCTGACTTACAGACAACTTAGGGATGTCCCCTGTCAGTCTGGTGAGAGGGCAGGAGGGAGAGGCAATGCCAGTCCCAGTGGTGTTCAGGAGAGCAGCTCGAGTCTGTGGCCAGGAGGGGACAAATGTGTCACCAGGCCTGGTAAGGAGAGGCTCTGAACAAGTATCTCACTGCTCTCCAAAGCCAAAATGTGCTCGAGAGGAACTTTCCCAGAAGAAGTGTTGATTCTGGGTCTGGAGTTACTCATGTCATTCCTGGAAAGGTGTTTGCAACTTTTCAAAGATCTTCTAGACACCAACAGTGATGAGGTAATGGAAACTGCATCAGGAGGGGCTATTACAGGCTGGGGAGTATGTGTGACCCCTGCTTTTGATTGACATTTCACAGTTCTGGATGGTTTTGTCTTCCAAGATCTGTATTCCATTTTGTCTCTGTGAGAGCAGCTAAGGTGCATCTGCCAATGAGCTGAAAACTGGGAACAGAGATGAAAATAATTATGGGGAGGGATGGAAATGAAAGTGCTCCCAGGTGCTTCCTGCCTTTGGTTCGGTCCTGCTTACGAGAGCAGGGTGACATGCACCTCTTAGCTGGCTCCATGCTGTGAGTAAATTACATCTTTGCCTGCAGGGAGAGAGCTGAGGATACAAATCCCAGCTTCAGAAAGGTGGATTACAGAAGGTGGTAGCATTTTCATGGGACAGCCACTTTCTTATGGCATTTGGGTGGCTGAGTTTATCAGTGTTCACAGCTGCTTTGAAAGTAAATTTCAGTTGTTCACAAATAAGATGCATTAGCAGGAAGAGGGGAAACCAAGGAGAATGGGAATAGCTGGATTAGCCAGCAAGGAGTCCTGCTGACCTTTCTGCACACCGTGATTGATACTGCTTGCTAAGGGAAGTGCAGCAAAGCTTTCAGTGGTGTTGGGATTACCTGCTCCCAAAATCAGGCTTGCACCAGTGATGAACTTGAAATTCTCATTTCCCAGGATGAGAAGATGCCAAAACCATGCCAGTGCCAGGACTGCTCCAGCACTGATGTTTCCCATATCTGCAGGTGGACCCAGCTGTGGCCCTGCCTAGGACCTCTCACTCCTCATCATAGGATGCAAACCATGGGCATGCTCCAGCGGCCAGCAGAAACTGAGCTGTTATCTGTCATTCAGCCACTTATAAAACACAGCAGGTTGCGAAGTCTCCAACAAAGAAGCTGCAAAATTACCATCAACCCACTATTTACTGCTCACTAACCACTTCTTCGCTCTGTAAATGCTTTAGATTGGGCTTCATTTATGTATTTTCATGAGTGCTTATGTTTTTCTTGGCACTGCTGGATGCAGGGGCGCGCCAGAATCACTGGACATCCCTGTTTCCCTTTCCCTGGTTGAATTTGCTCCCCTTTTTCTAAAAAGTGTGCAGGCAGATGGAACTTGTGCATTTGGCTGCTGCTTGTAAAAATAGTCACGGTATGTGAACAGGATGGAGCCACTCTATTTTCTGCTGCCATGTCTGCAACAACAGCCCAAAGGTGTGAAGGAGCTGTGGTTGCTGCAGGAGATCTTGGTGGTGGGGGCTGCTGATCCCTTCCAAGCGACCTCCTGGGCTGTGCTACCCAGCTTGTTGCGATCAATATCAGTGTATACAGTCCCTGAAAATCAGTATTGGTATAACAGAATCATAAAATGGTTTGGGATGGAAGGGACCTTAAAGATCATCTAGTTCCAACACACATGCCAGGGGCAGGGGCACCTCCCTCTAGACCATGTTGTTCAGAGCTCGATCCAACCTGGCCTTGAACACTTCCAGGGGTGGGGCAGCCATAGCTTCTCTGGGTAACCTGTGCCAGGGCCTCACCACCCTCACAGTAAAGATTTTTTTCCTAATATCTCATTGTTTTGCTGAGACACAGAATATAGACATATACAGTCTCAATACAGTCTGTAACCATGGCTGCTGCACTGTACATGTCCTGTCCATCCCAGGTAGAAAATATGTGGGGTTTTTGCATGAAAGTCTCAGCAACCAGCTGATAAAGCTGAATATGGTAAAAACTCAAGGAGAGTGAAGGTTGCTTGTGGCAGGGGAAGGAACCAGGACATATTCAGGCCATTTGACTAGAGACCCTCCTCTGGCAATTCTGGTCAGAATTGTTTTTCACTTTCTAAGACACCATCTCAGCTGTTGCACTGCAGTTAGGTTGGCTGGGAGCCCTGACTAGTCCTGGGCTGTGTGCAAGTCCTTTTTTGTCTCTATATCCCTCTTTCATTAGCTCTTCATTTTTCCAAGGGAATTCTGGAACAGTTAGTACTGTTTATTATCTCTCTCTGATCTATTTTATCAGCTACAACTCACCCTGCCTTTTCTCAGGTGAGCTCAGACAGGTCTGGGTAATGGCCAACAACAAGCTCAAAGATTTGGAAATAGAACTGGGTTTTGATTTGCTTCATCTGCTACTAAATCCGCTCCAGAGCATCCTTAGTAACCTCCTGAGCTTCCAAAGCAATGCGGGGGCCTTCCCCACATGCTCACAATTACAGATGACTGTCCCTGAGACCTGGGTGCAGGATGGGATACCTGGGCTCTGCAGGACACTGCACTCCTGGCCTCCCATCCCCAGAACCTGCCCCTTTGGCCCCAAACCAAAGTTGGGACAAACCTCCCCAGGGGGTCTTCAGCAGCTGCTGCTCCAAGGGGAGGGCGGGATCAGGGATTTGCTTTGGCTCTCCAAGGGGTTGGAAGCGGCGGCCCAGCACGAGGGAGTGAGCTGTGCCATGTACCTTCAGCTGTTTTCTCTTAAAATACCCACTGGTGTCATTTTTTACATCCTACAGTCTTTACCCCAAGCTGTGTATCTCACCCTTAAATGGAGTTATATTTTTAATTGCTGGCAGAGTATTATTATTAGATGCAAGCCTGCTGTTAGTGCACTGTGTGGCTCTGCAGAGAGCTCGATGAACCTCCCTCATTTTGCAGACAGGCAGGGATGAATCATCCTGCTCGTCTGCAGCCAATGCATGTCCTAAAATGTGTCTTCTCCCAATCAGGCTAATTGCTGAGACCCCCACTTGAAGGAAAAGCCTGGATGAGAGCTGCTCTCCAGCCCCATTATCCCACTGAGAGGGAAGAAGTGCTCTGAGGTGGGCAGCTGTGCAGCAGCACTGGCCACTCGCTGCCCGTGCAGCAAAACATCAGCCCCGTTATGGGGAAAACCTGACCAGTTGCACTACAACTGGGTACTGGTGGTGGTAGCCCATCTCAGGGGACCAGGGCTCGTGCACAGACAGAAGTCCTGTCTGCTGGCCGTGGAGTAGCAAAGAGGCTTCCAGAAATGAGTGTGGATTCATGAGCCCACTGAAATGGGGATATTTTGTTCCCCTCTAGCCCTGGCGTGCTAAGCCTGGGGAAATAACAGGCTAAAGGAGCCTACAGGGAGACAGGGAAGGAAGGTGCAAGGAGCCATCTCGGGGCCACTTGGATCCCTCCTGCAGCACAGCTCTCTCTGGGGACACCTGGAGCAGGGACGGTGCCTTGCGAAAGCCAAAACAACACAGGCTGTGGCAGTATGGCTGGGCTGGGGCCCTGGGGCACTGACTTCCCTCTGGGATAGTGGTGTTGGCCGTTTGGCAAATATTCCAGGCTGGGTGTTACCTGGTGTTTAAACAGACACACTTTTCAAAACGTAAACCACTGCTGTTCTTCAGATGTATCAGGGTATGTAACTAGTGGCTTTGGTTCTGTCTCTACCAAACAGGTTTTTAAAGACTTGGTTATCTGAGAATGCAGACAGAAGACTAAGTAGGATGCTCAAATGCCATTCTCTGAACAGGAGTTGGCATCCAAGGAGTTTTGAAAGTAGGCTTCTGTCTGCCTAAATAATTGTTAAACTCTGGCTCATGCCTCATTCAGGGCCCTTTTTTTTAGTTTTAATGGGAGAGAAAGTTCATGCTCTTTGTGAATGAGCCTCCAAGGTAGCCTTTCTGTACTTAATAGTATTAAAGGGCTATTTTCACCTACCAGGAACAGGAGGAGAAATTATATTTCACGGAAAATAGGGGACTTTTTAAATGTGCTTATTTCTGCTAGTTCAGAGAGCACCAACGAATTACAGCAGGCAATGAGCTGGACCAGAGCAATGGAGCTGTAACAAAATGAGGGACAATTAATTGATTAAAGCATCTGACAAGTCTATGAAAGTGTGGTCAGTACCTCGGTCTGCTGAATTCTGTAGCTGAGAGCAAAAGAAAATGCTTTTCCAATTCCTAGCAAATGACTTCACTTTACAACTCATTAGTAGCTCAGATGAGGTGTTATAAGTAAGTCTTGCGGAAGTGAGTCAGAACTGGAGGACAACTGGAGCCTTCAGCCACTGTATTGCTGCAGTGGTGAAGCACAGACAATATTTTGCTCTGTTCTGCTACTTCAGCCTTTGCTCTCTTTCACCCAAACCTCCTCAGTGCCTTGATCCTGCCACTCCCTTTGCTCTGTTACTGGCAGGGCAGGGGATCCCTGTAGAGTGGAGTCCAAAATATCCACAGGGATACATTTTGTTTTCTTACCTTTGTTTGAGAAAGATCTTTTGGTTAAGCATGAGCCAGGGTTTATCTGTGTTTTGCTGGAAGGGGCACTACATGCAAGAATCTTTTCAAGAATTGCATTTTTGCTGCTCACTGAGGCTGTAGTTGGAGATGTCATTGAGGGACATGGAGGGAGAGTTCCCCCTACTTCTATTTCACTCACACCAAATGGATCCTGTAAATGTTCCAGTGATAAAACATTACAGCAATTTCCACATTTCCAAGATGACACTGATAGAGTACATTCCTGGAAATCATTTTCTGTTCTCTGCTGCTAAAAACTTTCAGGAGCCAGTGCCCTGGGTACTATTCTCCCTAGACCAGAGTCAGATTCTTACCCTTGTCACAGACCCATGGGGACGTCTGTTAAGTAGAGGCTGATGTAAAGTTTTCCAGATGCAAAAACACTTTTCTCTGTGTCTCTTCCAGCTGCCCTTGAACTCAATGGCTGCAGTTCCTGCTTTTCTTAATAAGCCTCATTTAAAGCAAGTGCCCATAGGGAAAAAAATCTGTCTGCTTAAATGTATATAAAGGTTTTCATTTTAGTAGAGAAGAATTTGGTTTTGAAGAGGCAAAGGGCCACTGAACTGAAATACTTGATTGGGAATGTATGGGAGAGTAAATTACCTTGGAAATGAAAGTGCTGTTGCTACACAGTAGGATAATAAACCTTGTGACATAACAATGTGTTGAGATTAGAATATATCTGACTACACAGAAGAAAAGCAATCTCCTTTTTGCCCCAAGAAGTAGAAATGGGAATTGTCACGGGTTTTATTATTTCTCCTTTTCTTTCTTATTTTTATTTGAAGTGATGGAACATAATACTGTGATAAGAGGATTACTTACAGGTCTGGTTGATGCTGCTGTCTAACTGTCACTGTGCTTCTAATTTCTCAGCCTCTCAACATTGCCTACAGTCACATCTACAGCTCCTACCGCAATTTCGTGGGGCCACCTCATTTCAAGACAATCTGCCGCCTTCTTGGCTACCAGGGCATCGCGGTGGTCATGGAAGAGCTGCTGAAGATCGTCAAGAGCCTGGTAATTCTGAGCCTGACCCTGGTGATGGAGAAACCCCAAAGCCTTGACAGGTCCAGGCAGGACAGTCGGCGTGGGCTTTGGGCTCAGGGTGTTCACATCTGGGCACAGTCATGTCCCTGGATCCATAGTGAAACATTTGTGTCTGATTTTCACCGTTGCTGAGGAATCCCACTGATTCCTGTGGGATGATGGAGTGTTTCCACCAGGATCAGACAGCATTCAGCACAAAGATTTTATGTTTGACTAAACAGAGTTTAGTCCATAATCCCAGATAATGTATCTACAGGATGCAGGTGTGTAACTGCAAATGTCAGCAAGTGCTTTAAACTAAGAAATGTGCTTTGCTCTAATCCATATTAGTGCAAAACATCAGTTCTGCAGAAACTTGTTCTACATGAATGTAAATTCTTTATTAAAATCTGAGTATCCAGTGTTATTCCTCAGGTGGAAGGAGCATTTCCTGTGCTGGGGAAGGACTCCTTTGGAAGCTCTGGTAAAATGCTTTTTGGTTTAGAAGCACAAGTCCAGCTGGACTGAAGACTGAGCCTTGTTTGGATTTCAGCTGCAAACAGTGCAAACACAGCAAGCTGTATTTTGAATTCGAAAATCCACGCAGCTGTGATTTATTCTTTGTGAGGAAGCTATAAAAGCTCTCTGACTCCATACACTTGGGCTGAATTTTATATTTGAGCGAAATCCAAATTAAGCAAGTCTTTCTTGGACTCCTGCTGAAGTTTCATCCTGTGCTGTCAGATGTGGACCCAACCTCAACCAGCCTCTTTCAAAACCAATGCTAGGAGAGCCTATTTAACTTCTCTTTTTCTCCAACAGCTCCAAGGCACCATCCTGCAGTATGTGAAGACTCTGATCGAAGTAATGCCCAAGATATGCCGCTTGCCAAGACATGAATATGGCTCTCCAGGTGGGTGCTGAAGAGGGATGCTTGAGCAAGAGCTCACCAATGTCTTGGTGCAGTGTTTACTTAGGCCCACACTAATAGTTAAACCAGGCTGGGCACGTGACATGCCAGTGCCACGTGCAGCCAGGCTTGCTGGGACACTTTCAGCTGCTTTGCCATTGACTCTGGAATGTGTGTAGGAAACCTCTCCAGGAAAACTCCTGTTGTAAATTTCCTTTTGAACACACAGATAAGGGAATGTCTTCTGGTAGCTTCTGGTTTGTTTTCAGGATTCTGTAAGCTTTTGTTATTGTTTATAATTATATGTTTTTGTTATATTGTTTATTATTGATATTTTTCAAATGCTCTATTCAGCTGGTGCAAAGACTTTTGCAGCACGTCTGCAGTCAGAAGCTCTGGCTGGTATTACGTGAGCCAGCACCACGTCATCCATTACTCTTGAACCTCATTTTTCCTCTGATGTGGAAATCCAAGGAATTCTTATGACTTACTTCCTATTTTCTAAGGGTTACTGAAAGCAGGATAAGACACTGCATCTTAGATCTTTCCAATGCCAGTCTCTGTGTATCCTTTGCAGCTTGCAATTTGTGACTAAAGAAAAATCAGGCACTGATTGTCTTTTTACCCAAGCTATCAGAGGATGATTCTGCTCTCTTCCTGACTGTCCTTCCTTGTCTTTTAAGGAATCCTGGAGTTTTTCCATCATCAGCTGAAGGACATCATTGAGTATGCAGAGCTGAAGACTGATGTGTTCCAGAGCCTCAGAGAAGTGGGCAATGCCATTCTCTTCTGCCTCCTTATCGAGCAGGCTTTGGTAAGGCAAAACCCCCTGCACCAACACATCATACTTGAGATTTCCAGCTCAAGAGTATAAGTGGAAGTGGGTTCTCCAACAGAAGAGTTTGGGAAATGTTACTTTCCAGCTTCTTGTGTTTTCAAGGTCTTTCTGGGGCTGTATTATTGGAGTCTTTGGGCATGTCCATGGGGATGGTGTGTACTGGCACTTGGTCATGCCTCTGGGACTGCTGAAGGTGAATCTGAATACTGGAAGATCTAGATTTAATTTTTGGACCCAAAGCTACCCCTTGTTCATCCTTCTCAGAAATAAAACCAACTGGAGTTTATTTCTAGATTGTAAGCTCTCTGGGGCAGGGATCAATACTTTTTTGTACACGTGTTTTGTACAGTGAGATGTAGATTTGAGCCCTTTGCTCTTTTAGGGTGCTAGTGCAATGAAAACAACCTGATTGAATCTAATGGTGATACGGATAAAGCAATTCAACAGGAAGGAAATCTGAGAAGAGCTGATGATATATTTCCTATGACATCCTCACTGAAAATAGCTGGAGTGACAACTCTGTATTGCCCCCTGCCACAGGTGTTTTGCATGTGCAGAAGTCTCTCAGCTCATGTGATGCCCTTTCTAGTGTGGGGCAAAGGCTGTGGCTGAGTGCCACTCATCTTCCTACCTTCTAGCTTTTCACAAGTAAATTTACTTTGTGATGAATTTATCTCATAGTTTGGCCTAGAGCCAACTGGGGAGTGTTCAATGACACAATTTTACATGAAATATGCATATTTTATGTCATAATGGTTTTGGCAGGGTTATTTCAGATAGACTTCTCTAGCATAAGATGGGATTCCAAGCAAAGCCAGAAAGTTCAGAGCAAAACCAGAAGGAAATTCAATGATTCCAAGTTTTATCCAGCAATAAAGCACAGGAAAAACTGAAAGTCTCTGCATGTACTCAAAATATATATATTTCTGCCCTTGCATTTTAACTCCAGATCAAGAGACTTTAGTTCCTGATGGGGTGTATCAAACACTTTCAGTGAGCAGTGACTGCTGGAGATTAAGAAAACTAGAGAGATGTATATTACTCAGCAGCTTGGCTTTTATAGAATGACCAGAGTTGCCAACTATATTCTGGCAGTTTCTATTTCTTTTGTGGCTTGGTCAGTGCTTTCTGCTGTTCTCAGTGTTGGGTTTTATGCTGGATGTACTGCACTTGCCTTTTCTGTCCCATCTTTAAATGGAGACTTAAGGGACACGTTTCTTTTAGAAATCCTTCATTTCAATGAAACAATGTTCCTTCAGTCCCAGGAACTGTACATCAGCACTGTACTGGCATTTTAGAATAGCAGAAAATAAAGCAAAGATGATGGGAATTTAGGGATCCCTTTAGGAAGATTGGCCATCCAAGTCCACATCTACCCACTTTCTGTGCCAAAAAAAGTCTCTCCCTTTCCGATTCCCTGTTTTTCCCCACAGAAGTAGATTCAGAATATAAAGCCATTTTGCACGCAACTGCACTGGTTCCCACTTTCTGACAGGTGTCAGATTCATAGAGCCATCACAGAACAAGATTTTCCCTCTAATGGAGTTCTTGTGCAGCAGGAGGAATTGCTTTTATGGTGCAGTTACCTTCAGAGCTGTCTGAGTGATCTAAGCCTGGTGGCATTTGCTGGCAAAAATTGCTCTAGTGCAGATGCTCAGTCTGTCCCATTTTACCCCTTTTTATTGTTTAAATCTGAAGAATGAGGGGTTGCTTGGGACTAAATTTCGAGGCATAATTTGTACTCTCAGTTAATGGGCCTTGGGGAAGAGGTCTATTAATAGCATGACTAATTTTGGGACATATATCAGATGAATGCAGGCTGCAAATGGTGAAAATACTCTCTTTATCAGAGGGAAACAGCAGTGGAAGAACATTCATCTAGGAATGAATTGTGTTTTACAAACAAAACAACTAAGGTGATAGGCCCACTCTGTTAGCACCAGCATCTCTCTGCCCTTGGAGGGACCCCAGACTGTTCCTGTCCCTCCAGCACTGTGTCACAAACTGCACTCCCACAAACTTGCTCTCATCCCGGCATCCATGCGCCAGTACAGCCTCCTGCAGCTCCATGCTACACTGTCCTCTTGGCTGGAAGGTGGGGAATCCCGCCCTGCATCCCGAACAGACCCAGCCGAGTCATTCCATCTGGCCCCCAGATATCTTTTGCTGCGCTGTCATGATCTGCTTTCGAGTGTGTCTACATCTCTACAATAAGCTCAGAACTGGAAGCATGTCCTAGGACTAGGCTTTTGTAGGAGCAGGCTGATGCCTTGTCGTGACGCGGTGCCTCTGTGTTAAACAGCTTTGGTTTCCTTGCTGCTGTTTCCCATTGCAGACTCGTATACAATGTACTGTCAGCCATCGCTCCTCAGTCTCCACCTGCCTATTTCTAGGTTTCTCCTCCTTGTGCATCTGTGTTTGGGATTATTTTTTCTCAAGTGCATTGGCATGCATCCCCTCAGGTGGCATCTCATGATGTTATTCCTCTCTGGACTTCTGTTTTATTCTCCCTGGTGCCTGCACCACTGGGATTCTGATAGCCCTGGCTGAGAACACCACACAAAGAAACGAATCATTTCAGACCAATGTGTGATGTACCTATTTGCAGTAGAGCCACACATCGCTATATTTTACATGTACACTTCCTAAAATAACTAAGCCAAAGGGTAATTTCCACCTGGGCACTCTCTGTAAGAACAGACAGCAGGGATTCATCAGGGTAAGATGAAACTGAAACCTCTGTGTTCTTTATCCCCCCCTTGCTTGCAGTGCTAGTAAATAGGACAGAAAATAAATATAAAGGTGTCTGGCCTTCTACAGGCAGGAAGTAACTTATTTGTGTTAGGGAAACTTCCTGTCTTAAGTTGAGGTATTTCTTCCAGTTTTAGTTCATTTAGGTTCAAACTGTTAGAGCTGCTACTGAGCTGGGTTGGATTTGAATAGGTGCTGTAGGCATGAACTGTTGTAGTGTTGCCCAGGTCCCTGAGCCGTTCACGAATCCCCTGTAGGTATTTTTTAACTTACTTTATCTTTCTTTCTTCCTGCCTCAGTCCCAGGAAGAAGTTTGTGATTTGCTGCATGCTGCTCCCTTCCAAAATATTTTGCCCAGGGTCTACATCAAAGGTAAGAAGCTGAGAGGGAAGCAGTGGGCAGACTCAGAGGTCTCTGCCCAGAAGCTGGTTCTCTCCCATTTCTGCTGAGGATTAGTTCTAGCCCTTTTTCCCCCTCCAAACAGATAAGTGAATACAGCCAAACATCAGGTGCAAACAAAAGCCAAGGGTGCATTTCCTGTAGCCTGAAACCTCAGTCAGTTTGGGGGTTCCCTTCAGGTTTTAAAGCCATTTCACAGCCTCTTTGGAGAATGACAGCATGAAATGTCCATCCCAGCAGGAGCGATCGGTAGCAGGGACATGCTTTTGGACATGTGTGATAAAGCTGCTGCTGAGACTGCAATCGCACATCCCTCCCTTCTCTGCATCACTGGTTCCCTCATTGCTGTCGGTTTGGCTCCCTGATCCACAGTCCCCTTGGATGGTTGCTGGGGGGCAGCTCTGAGCAAACTCGGCGGAAATTGCGGGTCTCCACTTCCTCCTCTCATTTCACTGTTTGCTGCTCGCTTGACAGAAGGAGAACGCTTGGAGGTGCGCATGAAGCGTCTCGAAGCCAAGTATGCCCCACTTCACCTGGTTCCCTTAATAGAGAGGCTGGGCACTCCGCAGGTAAGGATTTCATTGAAAGGGATGGCTGTTGAAAACTCGTAGCAGTCCCCGGACGGCCTGTTTGGCCTTGGGACAGTGATCCTTTTTTTTTTTTTTTCATTGATTTATTTTTTTTTCTGCAAAACATCAATTGGACAAGCAAATCAGAATCCTTGCCCTAGCAGACACCCTGAAGGGAAATCTGTGAGTGAGTCCAGTGATGTTGTGCTTCTGCCTCTGGTCAGGAGACCTGGCAGGGAGCTGTAAGGCAAGTGTGCTAGAAGCCGGTTCTGAATCAGAACAACTCTGAAAAACTCTCCTTCTCCATTTTAAAAAGATGGAGAATTGCTGGAGTGGTTTGAGGGGAAACTTTGCAGAGCTATCCCTAACTTAATCAATTGCCATCACTTTTGGGGTTCTCATTTTAGGGCTGCAGCTTGGTCTATTTTAAGTTCATCCCTGTCAAGGAATACATCTGAGAATGGTTTCCCTCCTAGCACATGCTTAGAGCTTTAGCACATGCTTAAAATTATGGCTCCATTAAAGTATCTTCTTGACGTAGGTCTCAGCTTGGGAAAGATCCCTTGTGCAGAAACTGAGTATGGTTTAAAATACATCCATAGACTGGTCAATGTAATGGGCAAAATTTGAGCTCCACTGATAATAATCCAGTAATAATCAAACTTCCAGTGCCCACTTAATGGGGTTGATGGGGCAGAAAACATTCAAAGTATCAAATAAATCAACACCCTTTTTCTGTAATGTTCTGCTGAGGGAACGGAATGAACACTCAGCTGTATGAGGTGACAGATCTATGGCAGGCAGAAAGTTGTTGATTTTTTTTCTCTTGTTTTTTTTTTTCTGATGAATGAAGGACATTTTGAACTTTGCATCATTGGAAATCATCTGAAACAAAGAAATTGGCTGGATAACTGAGGGCTTTGTCTTACTTTGTAGACACTTCCTTTTAAAGGAGACACTCGAGAAAAAGAATTCACCTCTGTGTTTTTGTGTGTTTGTGTTGGTCTTTCTATCTTTCCTTCTTTCCATGCAAAATCATCATTGAAATCTGCTATTAGAGTCACTCGTTGCTTATCCTTGCCATAGTTATAACGGTGATGAAAACAAAAGGTACTTCATGTCCAACTAAAATATAATATTTCTGTAAACTGTTCCCATATTCATCACACAGGTACAGTTGGGTACCAGATTTTTTTTTTTGAGCTCAAATGTAAATGAACACAAGAATCGCTTTCTGTAGGTGCCTCCATAGCTTCTAAGCTTGCTCCTTATGCAGTTTTGGGCATGCATTTTGGAAATGCAGTTTTGGACACAGGCCATATGGGATATTTCCTGCAGAATGCATAAATGCCTTTTAGCAATTGTTCAGAATCTGAGTAGACATTGCCTTCTAGATGCCTCTCCCAAAAGGTGGCCCTCTGCATTTCATAGAATTCTGTGCTGTGAAGGGGCTGAGCCAGAATTAGTGGGGATGTATCAGTCTTTGCAGGTTTTGGGTAGGGTTCTGGCAAACTCACCAGTTAAAGGTCTGTAAAAGAGGTTCAAAAACTGGAAAATCAAAACTGGTTTTGTGCAATGGCAGGAAAACTGTCAATGATTGTTGTAAATAATTACTTTAAATTGGGAATCCAGAAGCAGCTGTTTAATGGGTCATTCATAAAGAACCAGGGGGATCAAAGTGGTTCATTAAAGGAATCCTCTCCCTTTTAATACTGACCATAGGAGTATTTAGTAAGGGATTTTCAAATCCTTGCTTGGTCAGTCTGTTTTTTTCACTGGAAGTAACAGAAGCCTTTCCTTCTGAAGACAGAGGGAATAGTTGAGCCAGCACAGTTGGCATCCTTTGACAGTTTATCTTGAGACCATCCTTCCTCTCCTGATCTTAGAAATCAGTGGGACCCCAGACTGTGAGGCAGCTCTGGCCACAAGGTCGACAGCTCTCCAGCTGCCTTCCCCATGTTAGATATCTACCCAAGGATGGTAGTCCTGTATCAAAGACTAGTCTTACTGTGATGAATTTTAGAACCAAATTCTGTCTGTGAATGTGCATAGCTGATGGCACTACTGCATTGTAAGCCATATGCCTCCCTTTCTAAATTAAGCCTTCTTCAGAAACAGTGTACTAAGATCACTGGAGAAGTTTGTTATCCAAAGTACCACTTTTATCACTGTATCTTAGCAAACAGTAATGCTAACACCTAATTTACATTTGAAATGGCTCTACTTCTATTGTGTCCTCATTTTGCCATGATAGACTGGTGTCTGCAGATCTGTACCCTTAAGAGCCTGGAGCAGGAGAAGACAGGGAAAGTGTACAGCATTTAGCTATCAAAAAGCTGGATAAAATAAATCTTTACTTGCTAAGCAAACACATGCAGGTGTGTGCCATGGAACTGGTGATATTATTCCTGAGTTTAACAGGTTTAGGGATCTCGGACCCAATCTGGCCTCCGCAGACCAATACAGCTGTCCCATGATATTTGCTATTAGTTGAACATTAACTGAGCTGAGGTTCCCAGAACATCCTTGAAAATGTGACACAAACAAGAATTATCACGCTTCTACTTTCAAGAACCATCAAACTAAAAATGCTTTAGGTTACTTCCAGCATAAACTAATAGTCAGGAAGGGGGGTGTGCAGGCACACTCATAAATTTTTTCATAGTGGAATGAAGGTGACCCGAGTAAACGGAGCATAATTCATGTTCTTAACGTCTGGCCAGGACATGTCCCTGCCCTTTGTCCCAGCTGCTCTGAGTCCCCATCGTGACTCTGATTGGGATAATATTTTCATAGGCATTACAGGGATAGCTGGAAATGGAGCAAATACTTAAAAACTACTTAAGGCTCCAGGAAGTCCTGTAGGACACGCGGGGTCTCGGGAAGTGTCACGCTTGCTCTGCGTGTCTCTGCCAAAGTGGTGAGAGGGGTAAAAGGCTCTGCCTGTGGGGCCGGGGCAGCCTCTCATCTACCAGGGTGAGCATGGCAGAGCTGGAGCCTCCCACAGCCACAGGCACAGCTCTGACAGCACTCAGCTCCCATTTCCCATGTTATTGTTGGCAGCTCTGCAAACAGAAGTCAGTCATGCTTTGGAACAGCAATAAATAGGGCAGCAAGTGACCCCCATGCTTGTACCACAGCTCCACTCAGTGACCTCAGGGAGGTCACTGCTCCCAGGGGCAGCCCCTGCTTGCTTTTTTAAAATCCCCATTTTTTTTCCTGCGGGAGCAATGGGGATGAAACGAAGTTGATTCTCTTTTCATTTTCCTTTAGTGTAAAAGCCAAAATAACTCCATCCAGTGGAGCCATTCCAGATTTGTATATCTAAATCTGAACAGCAATGTCAGAGAAATTGTCCATACATGTAAAGCTTCCACATCTGGAAAAAGTATTATTTGACTTTCTTATAAACCACAGGTTTTCCAGTATTAAGGTTCCAGTGGCTTCTCATCCTGCTCAGAGCTTTTTAACCCTAACTACAAAAGAAATCAAGTAAGCCCTGGGCCATCTGCATTTTAAAGAGATGATGGCAATGTCCTGGGAAGCAAAATGTCCCTGTTCTCTCCTGTTTTATTTTCATAATCTGCAGAAATGGTTACATGAAACCCAGCAATGCTGAGTAGCACTAACAGAACAGAACAGCATGCTAGCAGAATTAAGGATCGGTATTTCTGATCAGAGCTTTGCCTTCACCTTTCATTTTCTGATGTACATAGTTATTCCAAAAGATACCGAGGTTGGTAAAATATAACTGAGCACAATATTAAGTCTCCTGTTTGAGGGTTGAGTGGGAAGTGCCATGGGAGCAGCCATCAGAGGTAAGGCTGGACCTTCCATGGGGTCTGTGTTAACTTTGAAAGAGCCGGGGAGAGACCGGGAAGTGTTAAGTCCCGCGAGGGTGTCTGTCTGTGCCACATCATCACTTCTGCTCCTTTGGTTGTCCTCCTCCCCAGCAAATAGCCATCGCCCGGGAGGGTGACCTGCTGACCAAGGAGCGGCTGTGCTGCGGGCTGTCCATGTTCGAGGTGATCCTGACGCGGATCCGGAGCTACCTGCAGGACCCCATCTGGCGCGGGCCGCCCCCGACCAACGGGGTCATGCACGTGGACGAGTGTGTGGAGTTCCACCGGCTCTGGAGTGCCATGCAGTTCGTGTACTGCATCCCCGTGGGCACCAACGAGTTCACTGCAGAGTGAGTGTCCCGGGGCCGGCAGGGACAGCCTTGGCCACTGTGGAGGTAGAGGGGGAACGTGGGTCCTTGATGTTGCTGTGCATGGATATAAACTGATGCTCAGAAGGCTTTCTATCAGAACAGCTGGAGAAAAGAGCAAGGTAAAGGGACGTGCCCAAAGGAGGTGGGTAGATGGGCCAACAACCCAAGACTAGGTCCTCACCCATCTCACCCTGTGATTCACCCTGCACAGCCTGGCCTGAGTGTAATTCTGCATAGCTCCTTCTGAGTTCCGTTTCTCTTGGTGTACACCCACTTTCTAGGAGCAGGATTGAACCTGATTTCCCTAGGAATTTACCAAAGAAAGTTCCTGGTGCCGTGGTACTTCTCTTGCCTGACTCTATCCTGTTGTCTCTCCCCACCCCATCTCCCTGTCCTCCTTCCAGGCAGTGCTTTGGAGATGGTCTGAACTGGGCAGGTTGCTCTATTATTGTTCTCCTTGGACAGCAACGGCGCTTTGACCTCTTTGACTTCTGCTACCACCTGCTGAAGGTGCAGAGGCAGGATGGGAAGGATGAAATCATAAAAAACGTGGTAAGTTGAAGGGTGAGGTCCCAAAGGACCTGAACTAACACACTCCTCTGTTTTCTATCTTGCTTTGTCTAAACTCATCAATTACAACCATGCCCAGTGTTAACTTTATTAAACTGGACACATTCACTCTAAGGTTTCCAGCTGCAGTCTCAGCAGAGAGGCAAAGGTTTTAATTGGCTTGAAAATCAAATCTTTTTTCTCCCAAAGCTTTCCCTTCTTCCTGGGGTTGGGAAGCAGGATCTGAGGAGATGGTATTTCCATCTTGTGATCTTGGTGGCTTTATCAATAAGCAGCTGGGAGTCTAAACTTTGGAACAGTTAACTTAGGACCACTCACTGATCTTGTTAATGCTCTGGCTTGAGTCATCAAACCCTATAATGAAGCGAGTCACCAGTCCCTGGGAAGTGCTAAGTGGAACAGTAACACGTGTTATAACTGCTTTGCTTTAGCAGAGGTTTCCAGCAGCAGGTCAGAGGTACTGTTACTTTCTAGCTGATCAGATGACATAAGACTCTTCATCTACTGTTTTTCTCCCCCGCCATCCCTCCAGCCCTTGAAGAAGATGGCCGACAGGATCAGGAAGTATCAGATCCTGAACAACGAGATTTTTGCCATCCTAAACAAGTACATGAAGTCGGTGGAAACAGACAGTTCCACGGTGGAGCACGTGCGCTGCTTCCAGCCCCCAATCCACCAGTCGCTGGCCACCACCTGCTAGTGTGGACACGGACCCCACGTGGGTTGGGAAGGGAGAAGGGACTGAACCCAAACCAGCTGGGAGGGGTAAACTTGGTGTGAGACCTGGCAGCGAAGTGATGCTGGGTCTGCCTCTACACCCGAGGACGCATCTTCCCCTCGGCCCCGTTTGAGTGCATGTTCCTCTGTACCATCCCTGTGATCGGTTTTACTTGTAGCTTTCGGACTTGGGGGTGGGTGGGGGTGGGTGGGCAAAACGTGCTTTTATTCCATGAAGTGGTCCGGTTTCTCCCTGTGATTCACTCGGTCAGACACATCACTGAAGCCATACTGCAGCCCCCTGCGTGGGGGTCCTGCTGGAAGAGTCCCATGCTTCCACAGCGCCGGGAACCCGCTCCCACCGCAGGAGCAGTGGGGCAAATCAGCCCCCCCAGTGACATGTGCCACCAGCCACAGAGCAGGAGGGTCTGAAGAAAAGTCCCTGATTCACTCTTGGAGGGGAAGAAGGGATGAAGGCAGGATGGCACTTATGTCAGCGCCCTGAGGATGAAGCGATGGGTGCAGAGGAGCCCTGCCAGGGGGGTCGTGGATGGCTGTGTGCCCCAGGCTGGGTGGGCTTCATGCTCTCGGCCTCTCCAGCATTTGTTAGAGGGAGCTTTGGCATGTGGGCTTCAGAATAGCAGTGATGTAGTCACCAAATAACTCCTGAGCACTTCAGAGAGCTGGGGAAAGAGAAAATGGCCTGGCTTTTTCCCTGCTGTGGGCCATCCACTTATTTTAAAGCAGAGGTTCTCCCCTGAAGACACATCTTCCATGGACTAAATCAGATTTCCTATGGACTACAGAAGAGGCTGCATTCATGTGAATGTGCTCTTGAACATATTAACTTGGGTGGAAATAATCACTGGTCCTGGCAGGATGCAGGTGTAGTTACCTTGAACATATGGGATCTTTGATCTTCAGCCAAGGATGAGAGCTGGGGTGTATAATCTCTGTATGTTCAGGGATGCTGTTTTCCCTTGGTTTACACAAATTCCTAGAGGCACAGTGACCAAATACCTTTCTTCAGAGAAGGGTGACTATCAGCAGGGCTTAGGAAACTTCCCATCACTCAGAAATGATGTAATTGTTTAGAAGAGGTAAAACAAAGGATAAGCATCAAAAAATACCAAGAATTTTGCAAGTTTAAAGGCTTTCAGAGGGAATACTGGAGTCTGTTTCCTTTTCCTACTCAGCTAATCTAAGATCCCTGGATAATGAGAACAAATTCAGGTGGAACTTGAAGGAGGATTTCATAACTCGTGGTCTTCCCTGCTTCCCCTCAGTAGTGTCACTGGAGTGATAGAAAAGCTTGTGCTTGAAGTTAAAGGAGATTAAACCACATGCTCCAAGAGAAAATGATCCCAGCCTAACCACTGGCAATGTTTCCTCAGCTTTAGGCTGGTCACAGCAGATAATTGCTGTGACAGTATACAGATGTGATAATATATATTCCTTTCATGCATTTCATCATGCCTTGTAAACTGTATGCTGTTACAGATGTTAAAAGGCAGAGCCTGGGCGTTAATTCTCTCAAAAGGAACATAGAATTAATTACTAGGAATGTCCCAGCTGGAGTATTTTGTGTTAGGAAACAACAGCCAAACTGTTGGCGAGAGATGATCTTGTTGGGTGGGATGAATTTCTTCTCTTGGACCTTCATCACTGACACCCACGGAAATCAATAAATACCCCACACATGACAAGTGCTGGACATTTTCACACCTTGAGATTCCTTTAATTACTGAGACAGACATTTCAACTGCAGGGAGGAAATTGTGCAGCACAGTAACCTGAAAGTAAACTGAAATCTCAGGAAGTCTGGCTGAAATCCTGGAGTGGCGGGGAAGGACCCAGCCCAACAAGGCGAGTTGTTTCCTCCATGTTGTGAGGAAGAGCAGCAGAAGAGCATCTGGAACTTGCTGACACTAACAGGGCACTTGCTCTCTATTTACTCTTCCACTAAGGATGTCAGTTCTGGTTTTCCATCATGTTCCAACACTTCTACACTACTGGAGTGAGGCTATTTAAAGATATATATTTTTAAAAGGAAGAGGAGAATTAAGCACTTTATTTTTTGTGGAAAACAAGTTATGAGGAAGATAGATCCAACCAAGATCCAGTTTTTCCTGACCTAAATAGTAAGTGCTTGTTATTTTGGTATGAAAGTGTTGCTGAAAAGGTGGCACAAGTCCCTGTCTGGCTCTCAGAGCCACCTCTAGGCACAGCACAAATTAAATGTCCTACTGCATCTGTTATTATGGGATGTTGGAGTCTTTCCAGAAACCAGCATGAGCAAGAGGTTGCTACAGAAGGATGAACTGTACCAAATGGCCCGGTCTCAGCTATCTACAAAATGGGATGTAGTAAGGTGAATTTAAATGCCTGTTTGCATCTGTTTAGGTCTGAAGTGAGTTGTGAGATATTTCACCTAAACCTGTAAAACTCTTTGAATTCTTTTGCTGTAGTTTTGCCATAATGGTTCCTGAAACCCTGCAAAACACCATTGCACGTACTTGAAAGAACAGGTAGATGAAATCTATTTGTTGCCCTTGGATTTGCTGGCAAAAATGTAAAATCCCTTCAGATTCAAAGGGATTAAATATTTTGAGCAAAATGTCAAAGTGCATGAATGAAATGTAAACTGTTTTGACTGTAGAGTGTATGCAGATGTTTTGCCTTATTGCTCAAGTCGTATGAGATATCAGCTAGGAATGATCTTACAGTCTTAATTTCTGAGATTTGATGTTACTGTCCTTTGATTATCTCAAAGATTCAGATAGTCTTTAGCTTCAGTTCTTTCATCTTCCTTAACTGTGTATAAGAAAGAGGTCCAGGCTTGGGTCTTCAAACAACTCCATGAAAGTAGATTTTTTTTCCTCCATCCTTTTTTTAATGTCATCACTGTTAATGGAAATAGGGAGCAAATTGTGGCAGTAGAGCTAAATAATAACAGATTGCCACAGGTTTGGGCATATTCTCCACACTTGAAGACTTTCTGCCAAATTTGGGTGTCTTTCTTGCAGATATGCTCCAGTCCTGTAGTTTTCAGCCTTTTATAATCTGGAGACCCCTAATGTTCTTTTCCTAGGGAAATGTTGACCCCTGTCTGAATACTTCCAAGTCCAGCGACTACAGACTTGCTTTTTTACCTATATTTTCCTCCTTATGCTGAAGTAGTCTGCAAACTCCCTGGGATCCACCAGCCACCACTTGGAATGTCTACTTCAAAGACAAGTTGTTGGCTCAATGCAGGAATTACAGGGCGGGAGAAAGGATGGCCTGTGTTATGAATGAAGTCAGACCAGGTTATTTTAATGTTCCCTCTGGCTTTGCCATTATAAAATGGGACTATTGGCAGTGCACATGCTTTTCTGGAATGATGCTACACTTGACTTTCAATGCTACAATAGAAAGGGGAAGCAAACTAGTTCAAGCTCAGCACTTCAATGGTTTTCCTTTTAAAGTCTGACAGCACTTAGTAGCATTGAAAACATTAGTCCTTTTTCTCCTGCATTACTCCAGTCCAGTAGGTTCATGTATGTTTGAGAAAAAGAGAAAAAAGAATTGAAGGTGTAAAAAAACCCAAGAAAATATTCTCCAAAACTGTTGTCAAATGTACCATATTTGTATGAAAAGCTGCTTGAGTTATTTTGTACAATGAATTTTATTTATGGTGAGGTATATTTACGCTTGTGATCTGATACAGTGTTAAATTTTTGATCCATATTTGCTATGCAGCTGAAGATGATATTTTGGTTTTGTATTTTTTGCTGTTGTTCTGAAATACAGCCAACAGAAGCTTCCATCTCCATTAGAAGTGCTTCTGCAAGAGTAAAGCATCTGGTACCTGGTCATATGTCCCGTAACACAGCAACCAACAGTGTGTACAACAAATGTGGGATGACTTTTGTGATGAAGAGAAATAAAAATTGGGCTCATTCATGAAATGGGCAGACTTTACTTTGTGGTGTTATTGTCATTGTGATATCTGTTATTTAGGAAGAGCCTCCCATTTCACTTGGCACAAAGGAAAAGCTAAGTTGATAAAAATGTTGAGCTTTTGTCGAAACCAAAGGAAAAAAAATGAGGCATTTTGGTCAACAGAGAACAGACATATTTTCCTATCAAAAAGTTAATGATCTTAGAGAAAAACTTCCTGGCACAAGAAATATTTATATGAAAACTTGTTTTATTATTAGGGAGTCAGTGGAGGGAAAATTATATAATTATTTGTGATACAATTTGACGGGCTCTACTGAAAACAAAGCTAAACTGAGGAGAGCTAATTTCCTATCATTACCATAGCCTTGTCAACTCCACAGGAGCCTTTTTTATTCCCCGAGATGCTCCTTGCTATTCTTTTCCCAAATTTCCATTTGAAACCGTTCTTAGTTTTGTGTTAGAAGCATCCAAAGATCAGCTGCAGTTGTTGACTGCAGAAGGAGTGGGAACTGAGGGGAAAAGATTTTCTGGGAGCTGAGGAATTAAGGTGAAACAACTGACATAGATCTATGGGAGTGGGAGCTCTTGTGCTCAGCTCTAGATTAAACACTGTAATTGATGTTCCATTTCATAGCTTCTTCCCAAGGTTCCTCGTGGGAACAGCTTCTTAGCTTAAGAGGAATAGAAATGCAATGATTCTTCACATAAAATTGGAAGGGAACTTCACACCATGACCAGGCAGCTCTGTTGATCTTTCCAATGTGCTTTAAGTCAGGATGTGCTGCAGCTTTGTGGGTGACATCCTGCTGTGCAGAACTGTTTGCCCAATGGCTGAAAGTTGCCCAATGTTTACTGATTTCAACATAGTTCTGCAGGGAATGGCAGAGAGGAGAGCAGGACTTTCTTTCTGCCTCGGCTACTGATACTGGGCAGGTTGTTTGGGTTTCACTCTTTCTTCCATCAAGACTTCTCTTTTTTTTTTAAACTAATTTTAGCTGCTGTGTCATGCACACCCCAGTTCTTACACCAGCCCTAAGAAGAGCTGAGAGCTCACATGGTCTCACCTGAAGCCAGAAGCAATTTTTTGTTTGGGTGTCAGGGTCCAAGACTCTGAATTTTGAACAACCAACCCTAAGGGACCAGAATCAAAGATATAGGCTCACATCTTCCTAGTGCTCCTAAATATGTTTACATCTTCAAATTAGAGGCACTTCACCCATTTGAAGAACAGTACATTAATGATTGTTTCAAAAGCTTAATAAAATTACCCTTTCTGTGACCCCTTCTGCAAGCCAGGAGTGCCTTTCATATCTAGTTTTGCTTGATTTAGAATTCTGATGCAAATGCCTAGCAGATAAGAGGTCTGCAAACAAACGATCTGCTGATTGTCTGTCACTTATGTCACTTCACCTCTGGCACCCACTGCTGCTCCGATGCCCGCTGAGCACCAGCTCCCATCCATCACCAACCCACCACTCCTGTTCTGACAACATACATGCTTTATGGGGCCACAGTGACCTGGATCACTGGACTGATCTGGATAAAATATTTAGCAACCCTGGGAGAAAGGAGCTGGGTTGTGTTTTATGGCCTCGTGACCCTGGATCACTCAGCAGCCCCTCAGACCCACAGGTACGTGCACTGGCATGGGGAAGGCAGTTCCACAAGGGTGGGAACCCACCATGGGTGTGACTGGCTTGGGAACTCTCCCTGTTGGTGGTGTCTAAACCCTTGTAGCACCAAATGTCAGCCTCAGCCACTGCAGACACAGTTACCTTGAAACAGGCTGAATTAAAGCTGTCTGCTCAACTAAGTTCAGTCTTTCAAGCCTTGAGCATCCTTTCAAGCAGTGCTGCAATCATCCAACAGCAGGCAATTCCTTTAACCCTTTCACTATCAGGTCATTGCCAGAAAAAGGATTTACCCTCTCTTTGAAGCAGCAAATGGCTCCTCAGAACCCTAAAACTGTACAAAGCCAGAGCAGAATGCTGCAATCCTGTTCAGAAAGTTTCCACAGGAACCATGCCTAGCAGACATCCAAGGGCAAAAGTTTCCATCACCTGTTAGCACAATACTTCCACCATTATTTTTAATACAGAACAGTTGATACCCAGTATTTTTCCATCATTTCTCCAGAATAGAAGAGATGAGCAGACAAGAGCAGGGCAAAGAAAAGCCTTTTGATGTTGCTAAAGAGGTTATTTGCATGCAAAGCTGTCTTGCTCTGCCCCCTGGATTCCAATCAAGTTTTTTGGCCTGGAAACCAGTATTTCAGGAGGAACTGCATTGTTAGAAGATGAGCTACTATGGAAGACTCCCTGATTTCTGATGAGTTATTTTTAAGGCAGCATCTGATGTGAGTATCAACCAGTGAGGTCATAGCTTTGGAGCTGAATTCCCTTAATTATAGCCTTCCCATTAAAATGAGGATATGAAGCAATAAAAGAGGCATTGGCTGCATCCCTGCTTTATTGTTATCAGTCTCAACTTGCCCTTGACTGAGCGTAGAAGGCAATTCCATGCCAATCCTACCTGGCTTTTAACTCCCATATTGCCATACACAGCCTTGCTAATTCCATCAAGTGCAACTCCTGTGACTCTCTGATTTTATGCACTGCACCCCACAGCCCCTGCACCAAAGAGAAAGAAATATGTGACGCACTTGTGTCTGTGGTTGATTACAGGATCTGACTGAAGTTTCTCCCACAGTGGTGATGACTGGGCACACTCCTTCCCTGGTATCTGATAGAATCAGCTCACACTGCAGTGCTCGCTGCTTTTGGGACCTCTTCCCTGTCATGTCTCTCTTCCCAGAACTTAGAATGGCTTCTTTTGGAGGTCTCACCCCTTGTCAAATTTGGCAAAAGTCAGTCCACAGCATCAAATATCTTTGGGGATGAAGGGAAGTACATAAATACACATGTATGTGGTCACATTAGCCTTTTCCTTTAGGAAATCAAGCTGACAGGGGAAGGTAAAGCTGTGGCCCGAAGTGCCTATTGCTTTTAACTGCACCATGCTGTGGCAGTAATGTATGAGGCTGCACCATGACCAAAAGGATTATTTTAATCCCAGATCTCTTCCATAAAAATTTGCTCCCTCCCTCACCCCTCTTTGTGCACAGTGGGTAATTGTGCTCTGCACAGATAACAACACACACCCACAAAAGCTTGGAATTTATTTTGGACAGAGTTTAACTGCCAATAATCACATCACAATTAGGACTCCCCAGCTACAAGCAAGACCTCAGGGCATTGGAAAAGGTCCAGCAAAGGGGAGAGCCCACAGAGCACCAGAGCAAACAGGTGGGGCAGCCTGTGAAGGGACGGGGGGGACACAAATTCCCCAGCTAGTGCAGGCAGTCAGCACTGCAAACACAGCAAATACTTGTCCCGCTCCACCATCACATTGGTTTTTGCAACCAGCTTCATATTCACACATTGCATGAATAGCTCTTAATTAATATCAGCGAGTAAATTTACTAAATAGAGGTCAAATCCTGCCATCATTTTCTCACCCAGGGTCTTGCCCCTTTTGCCTGCCTAATATCTAAGAAGAGCAGAAGTTGCTCCCAGAACAGTGAAAAATTAGCACGTTTCATTTCCTACTTCAAAACCTGCTGCCAAATAATTAGGATTGATTATCAAGTGCCCTGTGATAAAGGGGAGGACATGGGATTTGGCTGGCACAGTCTCTCCCAGCCAGTGACCCGCAGGACTGTGATGGATGAATGGACCTGATTAAAATCAAATGACTCACAAAGCACTTGAGCATTACATTCGCTGAAGAAAAGAGTTGCTCAGAGATAGGATCAGGGGCTGAGTGAAGGAGCCATGAGGTGCTAGCAATGCTGCAGCCTGGTCTAAAGGCAATTTCTGTCTTAACAAGTAATTTAGTTTATGGGGAAAAAAGAAAAGCAATTTTTCAGACATCTTCAGATCCTGCAAATCTTACATCTTTATAATGCCATATGACCATTTCTACCTATAAATGTGGGCTTGGAGCTATTGTTTTACTACTGGTTTTCCTTATCTCTCCTGACTTACAGCAAAACCTGGCTAATGGAACCGAAAGGGCTTCTGTATCGGCAGTAGGTTTCTGTGTACACACGGCCACCGAGCACAAACGCAGGAAGGGAGGTCGGCAGAGAAGGGTGAGGATGAAGGCAAGACACACTGATGTGCAACACACTCCGAAACGTTCACACACCACCATCAGCAAGGGAGGCTTCGGCTGCCGTGGGAGGGGGAGCTGATGGAGTATCCTCTTCTCTAGGCTGAAAAAAACAAGACCAATACGACTTCCCCTTGAGACCCTCCACCATCTTCTCCTTTGGATGCTCTCCAACAGCTTTACATCCTTCATACATTGTGGCGCCCAAAACTTTTAGGCTGGAAAACACCTCTAAGCTCATCAAGTCCAACCATTAACCTAACACTGCCACTAACATTTCTCTTGTTTACCCTTAGTTTCTGTTCCACCACACCCTGCGCACGTGTGAAGCCCCGGCTTTGCAGGGTGCACGACCCGCTCAGCGCACACCCGGGTCCCCTAAATCTGCGCCTGGACTCACCCCCCTCCCCCCGAGCCATGCTCGGGCTGCCACGGCACCTTCTCCTACCGCTGCGACAAGGAAAATACACTCCAGAGGAGAAACCCTGGCAGCAGCCTCATCTCAGATCTGTGGGAAGGAACAGAACCCCCCCTGGCTGCCGCCCCCGGGCAGGCGGGGACGGGGATGGGGACGGGGCACAAGGGCTGCGGGGAGCGGTGGCGGCCCCGGGGGGCATTGCAAAGTTCGCCCGGGTGTTGCTGTCGCTGCTCCCAGCCCATGGAGGGGCCGGTCCTTCCCGGAGGAAGGAGGAGCCGGGCGGGCACAGGTGTGCGGGCGGCCCGGCCCTGCCCAGCCCGGCTCTGCCCTCGGGATGCGCTGAGCGCCCGGAGCACGGAGGCGATGGAGCCGCTGGAGACGAACAGCAGCTGCAGCAACGGTGGGTGCAGCCCCGGGGGGAGCGGGACCGGCCCGGGGGGAGCGGCGGGAGAAGTCCGGGAAGGGGCTGAGCCCGCGGCACCCCCCCGGCCTTACCACCCCTCCCCGGCTTTGGGGCTGTCCTCTGTCACTGCTCTGTTTTTGGTTTTTTTTTTCTGGATTTGGGGTTTCTTTTGCATTTCTTGAGGTCTGTATAGGAATGGGAAAACGAGCCACGCAGCCTGCGCTGCTGGCAGCCAGCACCGCGCTCTGCCAGCCTCACAGCACACAGAGAACTTGTGTGGGACTTGGGGGTTTAGTCCTTTAAAGATTAACTAATTCAGTCGATGATCACCCCATCTGCTGCCTTACACTTGTGCCCGTTGTGGAGGTTTTTACCCAGACAGGGAGGCAAATTCCCCCCGTATCTCCCAAGAAACTTACTTCCACGATCAAAGATGTTTTTCTATTAGAGAACCTTTGGAAATTCATCTAGAAAGTCACTGGAATTTTTCCTTTGGAAAAAAGTTTATTTCCAGTTCAGATCCAAAACCTCAGCTATGTGTGCTAGGGCCAGGGCTTACAGCTGCAGAAGATCTAAGCCAGTCTCCTGGTTCAGGAAAAACGTGGGACCCATGCCCAGGTTGCTGGTAGTGCTGGGAACAGTTTAGCCATTACATGCTCCTGCCTATAGACACAAACACTTGCTCCATATTTCCTGCACGAGTTCAGGCAGAAAATTGAAGTCTTTTACTACAAAGGGACTTTTGTGACACTCCAGCTGGCTGCTCCTTTCCCCACAGTCACAGTCATGCTGTCTTTACTACACTCAGAGTGAAGATTGCAATAGAAAGATGTGCTGGGTGTGGTAGGAGTGTCGGGGTGGAAGAAATTCAGCAATTCTCCCACCCACACACAGCAACACACCTTGGCCAGAGGAGCAGGGCTGCAGTGCTCTTGGTGTTAACAGCAGAAAACCGTGACTGCTCTCAGTCATTCCACACTGGCAGGACCAGGTTTGCTTTAGGAGCACTCAGGCACTCTACAAATAGGTAGAATAAAACCATTAAAAAGCAGGGGCAATGTAGAGATGTAACTTTGGTCTGAGCCTAACCTGTTGTTGTCTTATGACACAGTTCAGTACACAGAGCTGGAACAGATGCTCAGTTACAAAGTGCTGGCATCATTCCACATTAAACCTGAAGTTATAAGCTGCGGATGTAAGGATTAGTTGGCTGGACTGCACCAAGGCCTTTGAATCAACAAGGCTGAGTGTTGCTGACGCATAGTTCAACCCCATAACATCTGAGTTTGGCGGAGATACTCTAGCATATATATTTGTAAGTTCAAATTACATTATTAGAGAGGTCTTTGTGGCCCTCCAGTTCAGTGTGTAGACTGGTCAACATGTTCAGTGTCCAAGAGATGGTTGAACTGCAGGCCATAAATCTGTCACTCACCTTGCCATTTCCACATGTGAGTAAAGAGGTGTCCTGAGCTTCTGAGAGCTGATGGGTATGTGCTGTTAGGGTGGCAGCATGGGTGGCTGTTCAGGGGGACATCTGAGTGAGTCCAAGGGCAACAGAGACATTCTTGATAGTCATGTCAGTAATTTGCTGGTTTATCTCCACGGTGGTCTCACAGGGTCTCTGATCACCCTTTCGTGCCTCTCCCGCCGGGTTGTGTGCCAAGTGATCAGCGATGCCGACCCAGCTGACTCTGCCCAGGACAACGGGACTTCGGATAGTTTCTGGATAACTCAACTGGAAAGCAATTATGGATTCTACATTGGCCTGGGCTTGGCTGTCTTCTCCAGCTTCCTCATTGGAAGCAGTGTCATCCTCAAGAAGAAGGGGCTGCTACGGCTGGTGGAGAAGGGAGGCACCAGGGCAGGTAAGGGTTTGGGGGGGGGCAGGAGGGAGAAGGTTCTTCCAAGAACCACGTACATCATCCAAACTCCAGCACTCATAAGGCAAGGGGACACCTCTGGGTACAGTCAGTCTTCTGTCAGCAATGTAAATTTGGCCTTTTGTGGATGCATTTTTGTGTGTGAGACTGAGACAGCAGTGCTGTGTAGGAGCTGAGGAGCTAATTTACAGAGCCCTGCTTTGGAAAGGAGCTAAATTACAGAGCCCTGCACTGGAATAGCTCAGCTAAAAGCAGCATTCCCCTGCCTGGCACAGCAGATAGCAAGTGAAGTGCCCTGTGCGATGAGATGTGCCCCCACCAGAAGAACTGTACACGTTCATCACAGCTCTTACATGGGAAGGAGTGAGGCCAGGAGGAAGCAGAATGCTGAAAGCCCTTTGAAATGGGCCCCTTTGCACAAAGCTGCAAGTCATCACCATGACACAGACCAGCACAGCACTGTGACCCCACTCTTGCTCTTATTGATGCACTAGGCACATGTACTGAGACAAGGACGTGGCCCCATGTACTTTAATTAGCAAAAGCCATTTATGAATGCAGGACTGCACACCAGTGCTGTGTGTGAGCTCTGCTTGTGGTTTCAGAAGGGTTCCCTCTGAAGTATGTTGCTCAACAACCTCTAGATAACTTTCCTCTGGCACCAGGCTCTTAGGGTGAAGCGTGTGTTTATAGATAGGCAGTGGTGCAGGAGCACTGCCTACAGCAGAATTGCACTGTGGAATTGGACACGTCCCATCAGCATTGCAAACGTGTTCTAGCAGCAGTGTAAGTCCTACCTGGCAGCTGACCTACTTGCATAACTACAAAACAAAGCAGTGATAATTAAAATACTACTGCTTCCAAGGCCTGGCCTGGGAACAATTCTTAAATAATTTTTCAGAAGGAGTAAATATCACCATCCCCATTTTACTGTGTCCCCATATGGGAACACAGAGGCATGGGAGGATGAAGTGACTGTCCAGAGTCAAACAGCAAAGCTACCAACAGCACCTGAGCCACAGGCCAGTCTCAAGTCTCCATCCTCTGCCCTTAGTCTGGCCACATGCAGCTGCTGGACACAGATAGGTTTGGCATTATATTTATACAAGAAATATCAGTTGCTTCAACTGTAGAAGATGTCTCTCTCCTCCTTCCCTCCATGAACTCTTCCCACAACAGAGCCAAGTGAGTGAAACAAGAGCAAACCCCTCCCTGTTTTTCAGAATGTTTAACAAGGAATTAGATTAATGACAGAAAACTGCAGCTGACAAGAGTTCTTGAGAAAAACCCCAAACAAGCAAAAAAAAAAAAGAAAAAATCCCAAAACAAATAAACCAGCAATTTCTAAGGAATACCAAAGGATAACATTTGAACTTCAGCATTTGTGAACTTTTTGAGGAACCAGAAGAGGCTGAATTCTAGCAAAAGATTTGTCCCTGTATCCTTAAATCTTCCTGTTCAACTCTTCATTTCCCCTTGTCCTATCTCGCCCTTTAATCTCTCAGACCCAGGGTGTCACCCCTTCCATTTGAGCACATCACTTTTCTCCAAGGCAGGTCAAACACTGCTGTTACTGACAGCTCCAGTCGAGTCAGATTTATCAAAAACATGGGCTCTCTCTGACCCAGCAAAATCAGGGTTCACAATGTCAGCAGGCTTAAGCTCCTTATGTCTAACAGCTTGTGGGTTAGGACAGAGCTGGATTAGTTCCCAACACGGTATGTCCATTCTTCCTTATTTACATCCCTTTTTTTTTTCATTTCGTTGTTTCAGTGCCAGGAATTATTTTTCATCAGAAATGCTCAGTCACATCATGGCTCTTCCTCATAAAGTTAACATCAGGTTTGCTGGCAGTTCATGCTGAGGCCCTGTAATACAATCATTGTACACAGCAGTGTACAAAAGGAGCAGATAGCTTCTGGGACAGGACACAGAGAGCCTTCACCTTGCAATTTATCCCTCTCCAAAGGGACATTTCTCATCTCTTGCTCTGATGAACATGGTTGTTAATTCTTGCATACCCCTGTGCTTTTCTTCCCCAGGAGATGGAGGGCATGGCTACCTAAAGGACTGGCTCTGGTGGGCTGGCTTGATAACCAGTAAGTAGAAGCTCTCTCCCTGCTTTGAAGCTTTTCCAGGGTCTGTCCCTGTGAATAAGCTGTGGAACAAGCTGTCTCATGGCTTAAAGCCTGTTCTCTGTTGAGTTCCCCCATCCTCAGCAGAGGATCCTCAAGGAGAGGAGAGGCAATGAGCTGTGCAGGATCTCCCTCTCCATCCCCCTGCAGGGCTGGTAGGACTTGCTAGCTCAGTTTTACCTGATCAAAAGCATGAAAAACCAGGTTTTAATAAGGCAGCTGGCAGGTCTGCCTGTGTACCATGCACAGGGCAAACAGCCTCCTGTGTGTGTCTGGGGCTCTGGGAAAGGTTCCTGCTGTGGCACAGGGAGATAACAGAGGTGTTGGTAGCAGCCCCTTTCTTGAACAAGGCTTGCTTTCCCTTATAGCAAGCCTTAAACCATTCTTTCGTGCTGCAGTCTTAAATAGCTCCTCAAACTGGACTCAAAGTTGCAGAGAGAGCAGTGGATTTCACAGGAGGATTTTTCAGAGCCCTCTTCTCCGGCTCTCACTGCGGCAGCAGCAGCTCAAGGTGCCCCCACCTCGCCCTGCCCTTGCAGCTCCTGTGAGCAAGCACACAGCCCTCACTGCTTGGGGACAAGGACAGCTCAGCCAGAGAGGGCACCACAGCCCCAAGGACACACTGGGGGGGTGAGGAGCAGCCTCCCAGCACTGGGGCTCCCACAGCTGCCCCTCTCCCTCATTAACCCCCAGACACAGCCTGGCTGGGCAGGAGGGTTTGGTGAGTTCTCATGGGTCACCCCTGACATGGCCAAGCCCTCCCCTGTGTGGGTGCAGGGCTCCAGGGGTGCCTCTCTGCTTGTGTTCATTTGTGATAGAGAGATTTTCACCCACTGTCTGCCCCTGTGTAGCAGCAGCATGGAACACCCATCATAAAAACCACTCTCCAACTGATATCTTACTGGTTTGCAAGCCCACAAGAGAAAACATAAAATGTACACTGTAACTCACTGGTATTTATTTTTCTTGTGTTTGTTTAGTGGGTGGAGGGGAAGCTGCCAACTTTGCTGCCTATGCCTTTGCTCCTGCAACTATTGTCACACCTCTGGGGGCTCTGAGCGTGCTCATAAGGTGATTTTGTGTCTATAGTTTGCAATTTGCCCTTTTTTTTTGTTCGCCTGCTTGTCTTGTAAAGATAGAAGGAACTTGAAGTGATGCTAATATGATTTATTCTGCCTAGAGGAAAAAAATGTTTCAGTGTTTTCTAAAAAAACACTTTAACGGTTGTTGTCCTTTGGGGGGATCATTTGGGAACCATTGAATTAAGTAGTCTGCCCTTCTTAAAGTGCTGCGTGTGGATAGCAGCCACATGCACTGCAGGTTAAACTATTGCAAATATCATATTACTTCCTTCCTTATTCCAGGTCTTCATCCAATTCAAGGTTGTTTTGGTTTGTTTGGTTGGTTTGGTTTGATCTTGTAGTCAACAGTACTAAAAATCTAAATGAGTCAAAAATATCAGACTTGTTTTCAAACTGCCTCTCATTTGCCTTTTATTATCTAGGCTTTTAGGGCATTCTGATGTTGTAGGGTTTTATACTTCTGGCTGTTGACAAAAAGGCTGAAACCATATTTTATTTCTTTATTTTTAGAAAGGAGATTCCTACCAAAATACATGACTGAGTACTGAAGGTTTTATAGAAAGACTGTTATTGTGAAATGCATAAGCAGACTGAGAGTTAGGACTGCTCCTGGTGTCTTGTCCCAAATTTTTATGGACAACAACTAGATATTTTTGTAGATATATCTGTAGTCCCAGCACCTTCCACATTTCTTTGAAGCTTAATAGTTCTGCTGATTTAGTTAAGATTAATGTGACTTTTGTTGTGAGGTTCAGGTTTTTTTCTGTGTTGCACTGGTCCTTGAAGTAACTTCCTTGAGCACTAAAAGCTCCAAAATGCTCAGCAGCTCGTGAGTGATTCTGTAGGCCCTGAAAATATTTCTGAGGATGTGTTAATGCATACAGCATTTTTACACGTTGCTGACTCAAGAGCTGTGATCTGCAGATCACACCTGCACCTCTGCAGGTTCAGCTCAGTAGATACAACATGATTGTGTATTAACACACCGGAATCCAACTAATTTACACCAAATTTGTGTCCTTGTATCACATGAAAGTATTCTTAACTTTATTTTAGCTGCTCTTTCTTTAAAGGACTGTAAAGCACCAGCTGACATTTTTCTGTCCTGTGCAGTGCCATCCTGTCTTCATATTTGCTTGGAGAACGGCTCAACCTGCTGGGAAAGCTGGGCTGCATGCTGAGCCTGGTGGGCAGCACTGTGATGGTGATACATGCTCCAGAGGATGAGGAGGTCACCACTCTGGATGAAATGACTTCCAAGCTGAAGGAGCCGGGTATGCAGGAGGGCATGTTTTCCTCCTGGGGCCGGGCAGTGCCTACTGCTCCCTGTTCTTGCTGCTCAGTTTTGAATTCTCCTCTCCCTTTTCCAGGTTTCCTTGCTTATGCTGCGATCCTCTTGGCACTCTGCTTCCTCCTGATCTTCTACCTGGCACCCCGTTATGGCCAGAGCAACATCCTCGTCTACCTCACCATCTGCTCCGTAATTGGCGCCTTCTCCGTGTCCTCGGTCAAGGGCTTGGGAATTGCCATCAAGGGCTTCTTTGCTGGCCGGCCTGTGCTGCAGCACCCACTGACATGGATCCTGGTCATCACGCTGGTGGCAGCCATCACTACACAAATTAACTACCTCAACAAGTCCCTGGACATTTTTAACACCTCTTTGGTGTTTCCCATCTACTACGTGCTGTTCACCACCATCGTCATCACGACTTCCATCATCCTCTTTAAGGAGTGGGTCGCCATGACCGTCATCGACATCATCGGGACAGTTTGTGGCTTCCTCACCATCATTCTGGGGGTGTTTTTACTCCACGCCTTCAAAGACCTGGATGTCAGTTTAGGGAATCTACCACAAGTCCTCCAGAATGAAGAGCAAGTGCCGGCCACCAGAGATGACAAGAACATCCTGATAGAGGTGGACAACTCCAGCATCGCCCCAGAGGATAAACCCAAGGTATTCATTCACCTAGCACATTATGTGTGAGGGACTGGAGGGTGGGTGAATGGGTTGACCAATATTCCAGCTGTCACTGAGCAGTTTAAAAAAGGAAAAGCAGAAAATAAAACCGTCAGTGTCTTATCCAGAGCTTGGTAGAATCAAGCCAAAACTTTCTCCAGGTTTTTGGATGGGATCTCAGTCACGGTGTGGCAGCAAGGGGTATGTTTAATCCTCGCTGTGCCTTAATACATGCAGCCACTGAAAACAAAAATCCTCTTGAAATATGATAGTCCTGGGACAAAGCTCCTCTCTGAGGCCCCTTCCCATCTCTTATTCTTGGCAGGGCTAATGTTTACTCTTGAACTCCTTCCCCTGGGTGGCCATTGATGTCTTTATTTCCAGAGCTTGATTGAGTCATTGATTTGTGGGTTTTGCCTTTTTTTTTTTTTTCCTTTCTAGGCACTGGCATGAACTCTAAAATACACACCAATATCTCAAGTGGAGATGAGAGACAAGACCTGAACCGTGCACTCCTGCTATTCAGACTCTGCTCATCCATATTTGGTCACTTGCTCTGCAAATAATGGGACAAGAATATTGGTGAATATGGGCAAAACTTGGCAATTTTTGGAATAGGCACTGGCTCAGGCTCAGTGGCTGGACCCAAACCATGAAGTGCTTTTGGACCATAGCGGGGAAATCTTTTTCAACTTTTGTTTTTCTGTGAGATCCAGGAGTTTCTCTGCAGCACAGTGTTAATTAATTTTATGGGAGTTTTGGTTGTTTGGGGTTTTCTTTTTCCTTAGCAGCCACAGTGCCCAGGCCATGTTGATGTGGTTGGTGAAGTCTCTGGGCCTGATCCAGACCTCACCTGAACAAGGGGCAGCCTCTTCTCAGGCTGGGGAGCTCTGTCAGGATAAACTCCATGTCAGGAGAAACACTGCCACTGTCCCCAAGACTGCTTTTGATAATCTTTTCAGTCTAAAAGACAAAGTGGCTCTAAATGTTAAGTATTTTTTTCCTTAGGAAATATCTTGACCTTTGTGAGCCCCCCAAATCTTTCAACCCCTGTCCTTGCTATCATTTAAGCCCCAAAGCTTTTTTGTTGCTGTTTAGAAAGAGGTATGAGCTGCGTGTTAAAAGCTGAACAGGTATAAGAGGGTGATGCTCTGCAGAGCTGCAGGGATGCAGTTTATCCCAGAGCAGTCCCACTCACCTCTCTCCATCTCTCCCATATAGTACACCTGGCCTTTTGCTCATCTTGGAAACACCCTTGGATTTGTATCATTGGTCAGGATGAAGGGATGGGAGAAATAACATTTTTAGCTGAACAGTGAAAAAGGAAGGTATTACTGCAGTTGAAAGGTTTTCCCATCTCACTGCTGGGTCTTCTGGGGAGACTGGAGTTCATTTGCTGGCAGCAAATCCCAAACAGGGAGCAGCAAAGCCTGAGCCAGTCCAGAGGCAGCTCTGCCTGGGTTATCCCTGGACCACAGCACACACTGATGCTGCCTGAGATGCTCACCTGGTTATACCTGGGTCTGAGCATCACTGAGCAAATGCAACTTGGGGTTGCAGGAGAGAGGACTATACAATCTCTTATTTTAATAACATTTCAGTACTATTTTTTTGGAATGTGGAAAGGAAAATAAAGGGTTTTTTTCTAAAAAAAAAATAACAGTTGCAGGTGGATCTGAAAGTTTTTAATGATTTCTCTCATCTTACTGGTGTAGCCCTAAAGGATAAACAGGCTGAGGGACAACAGAAAGAGCATCAGGAGCAGAGTAAAACAGCAGCGACCTCCTTTGGTGGCAGACAATAATCCAGGTCACTCACTCGAGCTTTGGTTTCAGCATCCTAATCAGTGTAATGCTTTATGCATTTTATTTTAGAAAATGACTGTAAATGGGACTCAACTCACTGCCTAGAACTGTATATCATAAAAGCCATTCCTCCAGCAATCCTGCCATCTCTGGAGAAATGCCACATAGAAAATGAAGATTTGAACCGAGGTAATGAAATAGCACACAGTGGAAGGAGCATTTGTTAATGACAACCAACAAATTTATTAAAACCAGGCAAAAGGCACAATGACTTGCATTCAAGTATTTGCATAGATGCATAGAGAGCATTATTGTAAACCATTAATAGACCATTAATATGGTGGACACGGGAAAAAGTGAGATGTATTTTAATATATGTTCTCCCAAGTAACATTATCTTTCAAAAAAACCAGGTTTTACCATCCTCCTGCAGTTCCCCTGTTCTCATTCACGCAACTTGCACACATCTGAAAATTTATAAGGACTTACTTAAAACTGCCTTCTGGAGATTTTTATGATATTCCAGCAATAAAGTTTTCCATTGGAGTTTGGGCACGTCCAGTTGTTCTCTGAGCACTGTGTGTCCAGGGGCACTTTTTAAAACCTTGACCCCATGCTCACATGAAATGTAGTGAAAATAATTTTAGTGATTTCGAGTGGCCATTTGCTGAAGATCAGGGGTTGGAGCAGAAGTGTGCTGCTGTGGCCTCAGTGAGGGCTCAGAGAAAAGATCAAGTTCTTGTGATTGAATCTACTACTACAGTGTATGTACAGTCCTGCTCCACCTGTGAGCACCAAAACATGCCATGACATCCACAGCCACACTGACTGCACCCCAAGAAACAACAAATTTTGGGGGTTCTTTGAATATACATTTTTATATGTAATATATCCCAACTATAGAAAAAGACATATAAAGATCAGAAAACTGTTATCTTTCACTTGCTAGACCCTGATTCAGAAAGGAGTTTTTTTAGGTTGGTTTGTTTTCCAGGCACGTAAAAGGTAAGAAAAGGTCTAAAATTAGTGAGATAAGGAATAATCAGCAAGAAATTCAACCCTGTGAACTGTTTCCTTGTGGAGAAAGAGGTAGTAAAGTTGTGAAAACTAGTGTGGTTTAAGTCCTTACAGATACACTACTACATATAACTACAAATTTAATGAGTACTTGGAATTTCTCTGGTTGAGGTTTTTTTTAGTAAGTATATCTTAGGGAAAGAGAACCATCAGACAAGACTCTTTTTCTTTATGCCAATAATACAGTTTCTCACATGTGGAGCAGCAGTCACGCTGTTTGAGGATTTTTCCATAATAAATCAGACACAACAGAGCTGTTGCAACCACAGCTCCAGATTTCCCTGTGTTCTCCTAGGGAATCATTTCAAGGAAAAAAAAATATCTGGCATAACAAAAGGTCTTAATTTAAAATCCTGAGGAAAAAAAAAAAACAACCATACAGAAGTCCAAACTATTAGGAGAAGAAAAAAACCAAATTCATAAGGGAGAATCCTCAGGGTCAGAACCATCAGCTGCTTAAAGTGCACACAGACAGCTCTCTCCATCCATGGCCTGGAGGAAAAAACCTGGAGTAAAAGAGCTGTCATACAAAAGCACCATGTGTTGTGTTAATATTTCTGCTGTTTCTCCACTGGGCATTTTTAAGGTAGGTTTCTCAGTGGTTTGGGGATTAGACAGCCCATGCTGAGTTACTGCTCAGCACAGACTGAAGTCTGAGATGTGCAAAAGTGTTGATCGCGGTACCGCATGCTGGAGAGGAGGTCTCAGCACTGCCCTTTGCTGAGCTTCCTTCTGGCCTTTTGTTCTGTCTCTTGGCCAGTCTCCCTGTCGTACCTTAAGTGTGTCCTAGTGACATGGATGAGAGCTCATGGGCCATGCTGGGGATGCTTTCAGGTTTTACAGCACCGAGGGAAGACAAGCGAGCGCTGGAGGACAGGCGGGTTGCAATGCTCTTGCTGAAGATGGTTATATAGGGAAAATAGTCAATCCACTCTACTAAAGCCAAAACCCACAGTGGCCCACAAATTATATTTCCCTGGTTTGCTCCCTGTTGTGGCCCCACTTGCCACACACTGTAAACTGAAAATAAACTGAAGAAAGTTACCACCAGCTGCCTTCTGCTCTCCCAGGAGGCAGCGGGTTCTTTATAGCACCAATGTATGCTCCTGCAGCTGCGTGGAGGGGCTGAGGAAGCCAACAGGACTGGGGCTCACATAAAAGCCCATCAGGGCCAGCACCTGCACTCACAGCTTGTTCTCCCTGGTAGCACTTCAATAACTGATTAAAAACATGTGAAACCCCCCTCACCTCATCCCTGTGTTGGATATTGCACAACAATGTTTAAATACCGTACAAACAAGTCATTCCTACACGGAAAAGGCTGTCAGCAGAGAGGGTCCAGCTCAGCTTGGCATGTACCTGGGGCACTCCTGCCACACCTGACTGCAGCTTGGTGAGTCACGGAGGAAATGGGAGGCAAGAGGAGAGGAACGGAGACACTGTGGCAGGGAGCGTGTTTTTGGGTGATGAAGGCCATCCAGTGCCCTGTGAAGGCCAGAACCAGCCAGAACAGACTGCTTCAGGAGTGCCCACGGGAGCCTGGCTGTCCCACTTTCCAGCTGTTTGCTGCTCCAGCCATCCAGACGCCAGTATTCTGGGTGAGATGGAGAAAGGGAAAAGAGAGAGGAGTGAGCAGTGATGGAAGAGCAAGCATTACCCTTGCCCTCTCCTGGAGCTGATGTTACTGCCAGCCTGAGGCAGCCTGCATTCACACTCTAAAAGCATCACCTACACAGGAAACTCTCCCACCAAGAGCACAATGAAATTCATGCAGTTTTCTCCATTTTTCACAGTTGGCCTCCAGTATGTTGCAGGCTGGAGGCAATAGAACTGTGCTGTGTGGAGTGGAGGTGTTTTGTGTTAAGTGATCCAGTGTGCAGGGCACTGAACTCAGTATCTAAAAGTCCCTTATTAACTCCCCTTATTAAGGACAATTTTGGGGAACACTCCTTGTAGAGAAAGCATCTCCTTAGCCATGGCTAGAGAGGCTGGAAAGAATTTTTATTCCTTACTGGGATCTTCAAGTCTTGTGTGAATCCATGTTTTGCTGCTCTTCACTAATGGTTCACACACACCTTTGATCCCCCCATTGCTCTGCCCCCCTCCCACCACCACACTCAGTACCTACCTCTGCCCCCGGCTGGAGCCGTCCCGGAGTTCTGGTGTGTGCAGGAGGCAGTGGGACAGCAGGGCTGTTCCCCTGCCAGGCTCTGGATCTGGATGGGACAGGATCAGCTGGCAAAGCCCTTTGGGGTGGCCGGGGCCTCAAAATATCCTATGCAAGAAAGATATAGTTTTGAATTCTCAGCTTCAACAGATGCCCAGCCTATAAACAGAGATGATATTTGCATTCCCTTTACATGGTGTGAACTTTTGGGTATGGCCAGAGGTCCTTTGGACCTCCTGGGCTTCTTTCTTATTTTGCAGGTCTGAGCAGGCTGGGTATGGAGCTGCCCACCCCAAGATGTCTGGTTTGGAGTTAACCCCAGGGTTATTACAATCTATGGCTGCATGATGAAAAGCAGGAGATGCCTTACAGAGTGGGCAGGAGTCCCCATCACAGCTGAGCCTTTAGCATCCCTGCCTGAGACAGAGGGCTGAGGGACACAGGTAAACCCATGCCTATGAAGACCTCCCTCTCCCTCTCTGACTCCAGAAGGGAGCACAGGCAGCTGCCATTATGGCTTGTTGTATTACACAGGTGATTTAGTGGTTTTCAATGTGGAAGAGTTTTTCACCTGTCAATTTTCATGAACACAGGATGGCCTTAAGGCTGCTGGGCAGCTGCCTTCAGCCAAGGACAGCCAAACAGGGTAACAGGGTTCCCAGCTTGCCCTGCTTCCCAGATGGAGCTGTGGCCGGAAAGCGCATCATATTCTGGCTATTAAAGAAGGATCCAGGGGTTTTAAGCCCTGAATTTTGCAAATAATAGGGAAGCTATGTTCCAGAGCCTTTTAAATAACCACATTGCTGATGCATTTCAGGCTGGAAGTAAGTTTCACACAGGTACACTCACTGTATGTTTGCCCATACAATGCCTGTAAACACTGTATGTTTATAAACACGTGCCCACACAAATACATGCAGACCCACAAGCAGTTTTTATTTGTTTGTGCACACAGCTGTCCCTAATAGAATACTTGGAGCATTATATTTTCCATTCATCTAATGAATTTCAGTGAAAAGTATGCCCCTGGGGAGGAGTTACCCCCACGAGAGCTGAATGCCTGTTGTTGCTCAGGCTCCGTGCTAAGTGCTGGCTTACAGGTGTTGATTTAACAAACACAGCTGCACTCACGACTTGGAGGGCACCCAAAAACCCTGCAGTCCCCTCAGACTATGCATAAATGCAATGCTTGATGGCTTGTGGATCTATTACTCTCCAAGGATCTTGCCCTGTGACTCCAGGAAGGACAAGGCAGACTAAATTCCACTGACTGCCAAGTCTGAAGAAATCCTATAGGAATAGCAAGAGAGCAAATCTGGCAGATGCTGCAAATGTCTAGGAAGGACACTGACACAGCAAACAGTGACATTAATTATTTCCCCTGTACCTTTTCCATATTGTAGCTCTCCACCAACCCAGAAACAGCAAAGTTTCTTTTGGAAATTTTATGAAAATTGTTCCATCTAGTTGGGCTGACTGAGATAAAGAGACTGGATGCACTGGGGAAGGCACACAATGGAGATTGTGGAGAACTTGTCAACAACCAGCTGGGAAGGATACCTATTCCTTATTGACAACAGTCAGCTTCCTGCTTTTGTTTTAGTTTTCTTTCCTGCTGAAGTGCCGGCTGTTCACAGGAACAATGGAGCTGGACACAAATCCCACTTGCTAAAATTTTCCTCTATAGGAATCCCTCAAGGGTTTGTTTTCCTCTATATCCTTCAGAGAGAGACTGCCTGGGAGCCAACCTCCTGCTACCTGCTGTAACCAGGCCCTTTGCTTTTTTGATGGTCCCAACCTAATATTTTGGCAAAATGGGCTTAAGTCTCTGAGTGATTTACCATTTTTTTCATAAGAATTTGTGATCTGTAGTAAGTTTAGAGCAAAGCACAAGAATCTCCAAAATAACCTCATGGATAGGATGCTCACATAGGATGGGGTCAGTTTGGGTTAAGACTAATGTTTTCTACGAAACAGACTCAAGGTCCCATTCCTGCTCCACATCAAAATTTGTCTGAGGCTCACGAGGCTTTAGTCCAAATGCAAGATACCTGGGGGATCATCCCAAGGAATGGAGATCCTTCGCTCAGTACTGAACCACTGACTGGTAATCTCAGAAGGGCTTGCTGGATGGAGCTCTGAGCAACCTGCTCTAGTGGGAGGTGTCCCTGCCCACAGCAGAGGGGGTGGAACTGGGCAATCTTTAAGGTTCCTTCCAACTCTATGATTGTATGATTCACATGGTAAGAGGAGCTATGCCTGGCTTGCTTAGGGAAAAATTTGTACAGTCCTTTCATTCCTGACAAATGATCTCTGTGACTTGCAGCTAAAAACTCTTTGGATGACCGTGGATGCTGCTCTGTGATCCAAGCTTCAGGTTCAGGTCAGAGGTGTTGGGGGACCTGAATTAAGTAATTGTGTGTGATAGGGTCCAGCACAGAGACTCTCAGCCACACTGCAAAGCAAGGAGAACCACCAGGAACTGTCCTGTGGTGAGATGGAGCACGCACTGGTGAACACGGTAACTCCTACACCCCCCAGGGTGAGGGGCTTCACCAGCCTCCCTCAGAACAAACCTCCCAACAAACAGCATCTGCAGGACAGTGTCAGGACTCCATACCTGAGAGATGGGGGGTTTGGGAGCAGGAGGTGCTGGCCTGCTTGGGGGTGTCCGCCGGGCCACGTCCCTCGGAGGTGCCGGCTGTGCCGGGCCCGCGCCGCAGCTGTAGCTGGAGGAGGAGGCAGATGGCTGCTGCCTGCTTGTTTGGAGCCCTGCAGCTTGCTGGGCAGGAGGTTTTGGTGGGATTTCAGGGAAGCCAATCACCTGTGCAGGAGACCCACAAATCCCAAGATTTAGGTATTTCCGCCTCAAACCACTTTTTTGCTCTGTGATACTTGTAAGGATCTGCGTGAGGTCTATGAGCCACAGTAGAAAATATTGCCTGCAACACCAGCGTGTGTTGCTATGTCTAGTGGACATTGATTAGATAGATTGGGGCAATTTGGGATCATGAGTCAGAACTGGGAATCAAGAAAACAGAGTAATTCAAGCCTTTCTGTGGTGCTTGCAAATAAACTCCCGTGTTTGCCATTTCTACAGTTCTAAGAGAGGGATGTGACAGTAGAGGATCTATCAGGAGAGACAAGCAGCCACACAGGCCTGGTCAAAGCCCAGCTCCTGCCCATAAGAAAATCCCTAGAAACAGGTACTACATTCAGCTCCCACTGACTTTCAGCTACAGGTGATGTCTGTCTATTTTTTTCTTTCATAAAACCAGTCCCTGACTGCAGTGTGAGAGGGAACCACATCCCACATCTTAGGGCAGCTGCTTCTCTCCCCCAGGAGTTGGAATGTGATCTTGGCCCTACCTTCCTCTGCTGCTGGGGGGTTTTCAACTTGAAGGCAGGGTTTGCATGCCCAGTTCCAGAGGTGTCACTGACAACGAGAGAAAGAAAAGCGTGTTATTGTCTTGATACATTTTTCTTTTTTTTCCCCCTGTATTTTCTATTTTAATTTCACCAAAGTAAAAAAAATGAGAAGCAAATACTCACTATACCAACAAACCCATCTAGTTACATTCCTCACAGCCTCTACAATGCCTCTTCTGTCCTGGCACTGAAGGTGGGAGGGGGTGCAAGCAGACAAGGCACAGCACTGACAACTTACCTGAACTGTGGTGTCTTCTTTAGAGAACAGATGGCAAATTTATTCCAGCATTTCAGATAATAGAATAAAAACATGATTCCAATGAGAAGAAGAATGGGAGCCAGGATTGCAAGAGTTATCACGACTGCTGAAGAGCCTGTGGGCAAGAAAGTAGAGTTTGTTAAATGGAAATCTCTCTGGTCCCAATCTAATACAAGTCCTTCTGAAGTGGTACCATCACAGAGTTGGTCCCACTCACCTTCAGGCGAGGGGGGACCACTGTCCAAGCTTCCTCCCCTCCCCTCCTTGTTGCAAAACGGGGGGTCCCACCCCTGGTTGCAGTGGCAGTTCTTGTTGTTATTGCAGACCTGGAGTAGGAGGATTCATAGACTTTAGTGCCAGCTACTAAGGACCCTGCAAGCTAAAACTAATTAAGCCATTGCTGAATAAAGCACTACAGAAGAAACTCTCATGGGCATAAATAGGGAGTTAAGTGCCTGGAAATCTTTTTTTTCAGGGCGTGAAAGTGCCATTTATTGCCTCAGATATTCTCCCTTTCTCCAAAAGACAAGGGTTCTTCAGCTGAAGTGCCAATAACCTGAATTCAGGAGAAATGCAGCATTTAGAAACACCTTTCTCTTATCTCTAAATAGAAGGATATGAAGATTTCTCATTGTTTAGGCCAAATAGCTTGACCCATTCATATTTGGCTTTTCTTTGCATCCCCTGGGGGCACTCCAGAGTAATTTGGGATAAACTGTTCTAAACGTGAATTTTTACTATGTTTTTCCTTTGGCAAGTCTGATATATTTTTTTACTTAATCTAAACTGGGCCCAGAAGATTTCTCTTTAAGATTGCCCCTTCTTGTTTTTCATTCATTGCAATTCATACCCCTCCAGCAGACCTCCTTAAATCACACGTGAAAGGGAAGCTCATGGACAAGAAAATGCATCAAACAGGAAAGGAATGTGCAGATTAATAATCAAGAAGCCAAAGTCTGGAGCAAACCTAAGCATGGTATCAGAACTGAGCTGAACGACCGCCCACAGAAGCCCATCCTGCTTCAGCCTGAAATGGAGATGAAAAGGAAGACACTTACTCCATGCCCATGGCACTTCTTGCTACAACTTTCAAAATCAAAGATGATGGATGTGTTCTGGCAGCGACCCTCAAAGCAAACCTGCAGAGAAAGGATCCAGAAACTCCGTGTTAGCTCTTTGAGCTATGTACCACATTACTGCCTTGTGTTATTTTGTGGCTCGTGGGGTCCCAGGCACCTTGGAAATACAACTAATTCTCTGGGCAGAACAACAGGCCATGAAGGTAACCTCGTTCCCAAGCAAACAGTTAATCTCTAAATCCCACCTAATGTGCATCAGAGGAGTGGGTGCTCTGCTGTCAATAACTTGGCTTAGCTGTGGCAAGTCTCTGAAGGAGCTCTCACATGTCTTGATTTCCAGTTGTGTGTCTTACTTCTAAGCAAAACAACCTCAACTAACTAGCAAATCCCAAAAGTAGCACTGGGCCTGGACTTCATCTGGCAAGGACATAAGGCCTGTGGTGTGTGTTCTTTTCTCTGAAGCCTCTAAGAAATTATTTTTCTAACAAATATAAAAATCTCCTACAAAGGCACTGGACATAAGAAATTAATGGCTCGATAACCAAAAAGCACATTCTGGATGGAAAACTGATACGCTGAAACCTCCCCCAAGCCATTTCAGGCAGAACTGTACCTACATGATGGCTCCCACATTTTGTTCCCGTCAACACCAAGCCAGGATCCAGCATCTCCTTTTCCTCACTGTCAGGTCTGTACACGTGGGTCCCTCGGCACATCTGCGTGTTGACAGTTGTGTCTATGGCCACTGCATTGGACTGCACGGGCTTGGAAGCATAGCTCTGGCACTGGATCTTCCCACATTTGGCATCTCTGATTTCAAAGAAAAGGCTAAAGTGATTATTTCTGGCCTGCTGGATGTTTTGCAGGCATCGGCTCTACATGTAAATTAAAGCAGCAGTGTTGAGTCATTGTTCGATGAGCAGACACTGCCCAAGAAATAGCCCAAGCAACAGTGTCTGATGAGAACTGATGGTACCATCTCACAGTCCCTATGGATGGGGGTGATGTCCCCATGATATCCCCACGCCAACCTCAACAATATCACAGTTAAGACTAAGAAATTTTTGTCTCAGATAGAAAGCTACATTTCATTTACAGTTTTAAAAATCCCCTCTTCTGTTGCTTTGAAAAGAAAATATCAACTAGATGTTTGAAAATGCAAAAGGCAGGAAAATGGTGAACTGAAAGTTTCAGTTTTAAGGGCTCTAAGTTCGACAAGGATGCAGTTGGATTCCCAGAAGGCAGAGGGAAGGAGTGAAACCAGTGCATGGATCAGTTTTATCTACTGGCCCATAATTTTGTAATATATAAAAACATGTTCTCCAATGAGCAATTCTTGGCTGCCACTCTGCTTTGTACCTGGTCTCACACTTCCTGTAGTTCCCGTAGATGTCCTTCCCGCAGTTCCCATAGATGTCTCCAGCAGCATTAACCTTCTCAAAGCAGGCATCTGGTGCTGGCCACGCTCCTGCAAGGAAGAGACTCGTGGCTGATTCCTGTGGAGCCTGGCAGCCCATCTCACCCCAGGCCAACCACTCAGTTGTTCTTTTTCTGGAATGCTTTGAGCACGGGAAATTTTTGCTGCCTCCTCCAAGCGAGTAAGGCAGGAGAAAAGGCTCCTCAGACTGAGCCACTGATAACGGGTATGGGAGGTACTACTGCCTTGCACAGGGTGAACAATAGCAGGATGCCACATAATGCTGCCTGTTACCTTACCTGGCCCCCACAGCTGCACACACTGGTCCCTGTATGTGAGGCACATGCCACTGTAGCAATAGGCCCTTCCTCTGTCACAGGGAGCCCCATCAATCTGGTAAGAGTTGGGGGGGCAAAACGGTGACTCGCCAGTGCAGTATTCTGGGAGGTCACAGGGTCCTGACACTTCCCTGCAGAGAGTTCCTGGAGACATCAGCTAAAAAGAGACAATGGGGGGAAAAAATGAATTATTGCTTGGCTCCTTTGTGGTTTCATGCCTGCGCAATGTCTCCCTGTAGATAAGACAGAATCTTGCGTGTCACTTTATCCTCCTTGTCTTAGGTTTTTTGAGGTCAGCAGTGACTCATATAACCATAATTTCATTAACTGGGTGAACTATGCAGAATCAAATTAATGACTGGATCCCCTCCCCAAGCAGCAATGAGATCATTCACAGATGCTGCTGGATCTCATGGGGACACTGATCCATCTCGCTCTACCCTTGGGTAGGATCCAATTTACCTGAACCATTTCTGACAGATGTTCGTGTAATCTGTTCTCAAAGCCCTCCTTGTTTGGGAAGTTTGTTCCAGTGTTGGCCTGTCATTTCTCCTGGAGACATTTTCCTAATGCATAACGTATGTCTCCCTTGCTCATGAGTTTATTCAGTTCATTCTTCTCCTATCCACCATGCACATGGAGAACAAAGGGCACACACAATTACATCTAGGAGGTTGTTCCAAGTCTTTTGTGAAAGGAATGACTCCAGGTGGTTTTCCACATGCTTAGGATAGGTCAGTAAGAGCAAGCAATCAATGTGCAAACAAAGATGAGACTAATAGAGAAATGATTGCCTATGTTCCATTTTTGAATTAATTTGTTGTCAAAGCTTGAGATCTTTGGCTCCAAAATCAGAAACATATTTTAACCAGCCTCTACAAGGGAAGCTGAGATTTAAAATGATAGTGGTCACAGATATATAATTCTCTTTGCCAGCATTTCTTCAGCAAGCACCTAAGCTAAAGGAATTCAACTGCACCTCAGAAAAGAGGGTTTGGAGCCAAGACAGCATCCAGCCTACACCCCAGAGGAAGTGTTTGCTCCAAGAGCTCTGTCTAGATTTCTTCTAGAGCCAAAGGACAGAAATATTAACTCTGATTAACCCCATCCCTAAGTGTTTGAAAGAGGCAGAGTGACTTCATTCCAGCAGCATTCATTGCTCATCTTAAATTATCACAGGAGCAAATTAAATTAATCAGCCAGAAGAAAGGAACCCCACCAGTTTGACTGCACTGGTAGCAGTTGTACCTAAAAGATCAAACCAAGTGAGGAGCTAAGCTCTATTTGGCTGTTTGCTCCTCTTTCCCCTCCAGTTTTCAGCCTCACACTTCCACCCTTGTTATTCTCTCTCCTCTTAGGAAAACCCAGAGCTCCCACCTTGCACTGATGACAGCAGCTGCCGTGGGCACATTCAGCACCTGGCTTCAGGGAGCAGGTGCTGGCATCGCAGCAGGGGTTGTTACACTCCTGGAAGACAGGGAGATGCAGCAGAGGTTACAGGACAGATGTGAGGCTGACACTAATCTGTTCTCATACATGACGAATTACACCACACAAAGTACCTTCCTTCCTTCCTTCCACAGTGTGCTCATGACACACAGCACTGCACAACCATACCCTCTGATGGACTGACTGGATACTACTGGTTGTGCTCATTACACCTGGAGAGTCTGGGCTGCTGGTTCCAGCTCTCTGTTCTCTTATTAGTCAAGGGATGGATTTGGAGAAGTGAGATGCAGTGCTAAGAGAAGCCCCATCCTTATCAGGAATGGAGCTGTAGAAAAAGGGAACTTATATATGAAACTGTAACATCTGGAAGAATTCTTCCTGGACATCAGGGAAAATTTCCTCTCAGAAAAGGCTATTAAGTATTGGAATGGGCTGCCCAGGGGGATGGTGGAGTAAGCATCCCTGGAAGTGTTCAAGAAACTACTGGACATGGCACTCAGTGCTCTGGTCTAGTTGACAGGGTGGTGATCAGTCAAAGGCTGGACTCAATGATCTTGGAGGTCTTTTCCAACCTTAATGATCTGTGATCTAAAAATCACTTTTTCTTCTCTTTTTTAAAGGAAATTTTCATTACCTCTGTTCAGCCCTGGATTACACCATCTCTGAGTTCTGGGATGCATTGTACTACACACTGTGAAGTTAGACATGATATTGAACCTTGCTTTACATTTATATGCAGGGAAGGTATGTGTATCTCCTGCACAAAGAAAACCTGATTACAGATCATATAACTGTATAATAAAACTGTATAATAAAAATATCGTGTCCCACTAAACCCCAAATGGTTGGATCTGAACAATTGTTACCTCCACCTCTCCACAGTCACACTCCTCCCCGTCTTCCAAGTAGCCATTTCCACATTTTTTTCCACCATACATTTTCTTGGTATCTGGCATATTGGAGAGACACATGCCTCCACCAGACTGCAGATAATTCTCCAGCTCTCTTCTGTTGCACTGGTTGAACACCTTGGGGAATGGGTGCCTGAATATAGACAGCGGAGAAAAACATCAAGACAGATCTGGGCAATGATTTAGAGAACCAGAAATGAGCACACGCAAATCCTGACAAATGCCAAAGGACACAGGTCTCTTCCCAAAATCTATGGAGTTGTGCCAAAGCAGATGGTGATTTCACATTCCTGAATTACACTTGAAGACAAGGTGAGACTGCACTGCAAGACTGTCTAGAAACATAATGGCCTGAAAATATAAACTTTACAGAACCAAAATGTGTTGAGATAGATTTGACTTTTGGCAAGCATGGCTGTCCTTACCTGCTCAGTACTGGTGCTGTGGCTTATTTCTAACTGCTTGAACAAGCCTTGGAATCCAGCACTCAGCCTGTGAATAAATGCTTGAACCTAACTGCTAAAAATAACATTTAATTTTTCCTTTAATTTAATAATTCTACAGCCTCATTTTGAAGATTGTGAATATCTTCTGTCACACTAATTATTAATTTCTGTTACTGCATTGCCAGAACCTTGCACTCTGTGTATGACCATGGATGTGTGTGTGCATGCTGTGTGCTCTACTTGCGTGCCACTACATTTTCACTTCTCACATAAATGTTTTTTCTTATTTAGACAAAACCATGCACATAAAAGATATCTATGGGGAAAAAAAACCCTGTTCAAACCTTCTAAACCCTAAGGAGGAAGGCTTGAGGAAAAGTGGAATATGGCTTTAAGTGAATGGGTTTGTCTCACATTTTTCGTGACTGAAATATGTTGTTTCCTCTTCCAAAATGAGCTATTAAATCCCCTGTGGGTTTCTAGAGTCACTCTTGCTTCCCTTTCTCTCAAAGCTGACTATTTCTTCCCTTTTAAACTCACTGAAACCAAGGAGCATTCTTAAGAAAAGAGAATAGGAAAATTTTCCTTTTTACCAGAGTCTAGAGCTCCACTTCTAAATGCTGCCAGGTGCCTACATTATCTAAGGCCAAGCTCAGGCCTAAAGCCTGCTCAGGCAGGAATCAGTTCATTGTGAATTTAGCAAATTGCTACTGACCCATGATCCAGGGTTTTCCTAGCAGTATTTTCTCTATAAACACACTGCCTCCAACAGGCAGCAACAGACTCACCTTCAGTCTGAATTTCTAGTTCTTACTCCACCGAGGCTCTTGTAACAAAGCCCTTTGCATTTCTCCGTGAGACCACATAAGATGAACTCACCCAGTTGCAGAAGCCATGATGCAGCCTCCATCTGCTGCAGGGGTAGTACAGCAGCCAGCTGAGTCGTGATTCATGCCAAAATTGTGTCCCATCTCATGGGCAAGGGTAGCAGCAACACCAATGGCATTATCAGAGTGATCCTGTGCAAGGGCAAAGAGGCACGTCAGCATTTGCCCTGTGCCTGTCCTGTGCACCTCTGTGTCAGTGGGGTAAGTGGCACTGCTCATTACTACATGTAGAAAATATCTACTGAAGGTACTCCTGCCTATAAGCAGGTGAGCTGGAGAACTTCACAGGAAATATTTTCTTCCTGGGCTTTTGGAGGCATCTATCTATGTATTCACTGCTGGCAAGAAACTTTATATTAGGTATTAGCAATTACTTACCATGTTTACTCCTCCTGACTGGAAATCAGAGCACATGGCCATCACGGGAGCCAAGCCTACTGTGGTACCTTTGAAGGGCACACCCCTAAAATCAACCCAGAAAGACCATGAAATGGCACTGAGGCACTTGAGAAGGCAGGCAGAGAAATACACCCTGCAGTGCACAGCTTCACAGATAGAGACAGTGTCAGGGGGACACATTGTCTTGAGTAGTATCTTCAAGTACAGGACATCACAGCAGAGCTACAAAGCCTTAAGATCTGTTTTTCTTGGACTGTTGCTTTGTTTTATGGGTCAGCCAGACAATCCTATTTTTTATAATGGTCTGGTGCCAAAAAGTGCTCCTGCTGAGCTTTGCAACAAGCACAGAAAAGGCTGTTTCTGGATCCTTGGTTGAGTACTGTTTGTGAATACTTAATTTACCCTAAGCCTGATATTTGCCAGCTTGACATTCAGGCACTTGACAGAGTACTAGGTAACACCTTTGAGGTGCAGCCATGCTCAGCTCCTGCCTGGTGAACTGGAATTCTGCACCATCCCTGACAGAAGATCTGAAATGGAAGGCCTTGATATTGTGCTCAGGACATGAGGACATGGCCAAGTGAAAATGAAATACAGTAATGTTAAAGGGAAAAAAAATTCAACCAAACAAAGCAAGAGAAAAGGCATTGTATCTCTGCATTTGAGCCCTACAGGTCCTCTGACTCACCACTATGTCCTGGTGGATGAATTACCATGGAAGAGGTAATGAGATCTGAGAGTTGCTGCAATTTTTTTTATTCCTGCAATTTTTTTTATTCCAATGACATCTGCATTGCTGGCCCTAATGAGATCAGTGGGCCATCAGCCATCAGTCACAGGCCATCAGATCTCAGCACTGAGACCCTGTGTCTCAGCAGGATGAGCTAGGAATGAGTGCCTTCCACAAAGGGCTGAGCTCCCATTTACAGGTCTTGCTTATGGTTTGGATTTTCTTGAAATTGTCCATGTAGCTGTGCCAGATCATGTGCAGCTGCTTGTGATACACAATATTAGTGATGCATTTTGAAGCACGTGTATTGAAACCCCTGCACATCCCAGGACCTCCACCCTTCCTAAAATGGTTGTGTGCTGGGTGCTGGAGCTGAATGCTAGCTGAGAAGCCTCTACATAGATCTACCATTCTGAATCTTAGAACAATATGATCTTACAAAGTGATTTTCCACACACTCAATCCATTTGTCAGAAACAGGAGAAATCAACTTACGTGATTAATTGGGCATTATCGTGTTTTCTGTGCACCCTCTCTTTGCTACTCCAAGCCAGAAAGGACTTCAGGGTGGAGTAGGGGTTCTCAGTTACATCACATTTATTCCAGTTACTCCAGATCTCCAGCCCCACCAAGGCAATCCGGATATTCATGGATCGGTAAAACTAAGATAGAGACAAGCAAAGAGATCATAAAATAAGCACCACAAATTTATTTTACTGTGTTTTAAATCTTGAATATATACCCTGCTAATTGCTACTAGAAATCCATATGTCCAGAGAAGATGCTCCCTCTGGAAATGCATTGCAACTTAGAGCCATAGCTCTGCAGAGAGAAATGTGCAAACACCCACAAACCTAAACTTGACTGTAATAGAGACATTGACCTTTCATTTTTCAGTGAATGACAGACATAATATAGAGAAACAAAGACTGGAGACTGACATCATGTTTTATCTTCAGATATGTCAAAATTCCTGAAAAAAAGGAAGGAAATAATCTGCTGCCCACATCAAGTACAAACAGAAGAAGTATTTATGGGCAGCAGCATGAAGGGAGTGGTGGAAGGAGTTTAAGGGGAGAAGGGGAGTATGAAGGGAGTAAATCTGAAAAGTAGAAAAGTTTACTTCATCAGCACTGGGTAGCACTGCAAGAATGACCTCTGGAGGCTCCTTCCAGCTCTACTTCCCAGGTTTTCTACCATTTCAAGTGAATACATTAGGCCCTTGTCAAAAAGCATTACTTAGGTAACAGATGTAATACAGAGATGTAGTAAAACACAAGATGCTCATGTTGGCTCCAAGGTAAGGAATGGAGATTCCCCCACCCCACTCTTGATGTCCAACAACACAGTTGTTTGGCAGCTGCTCTCCACTCCCCAAGTCATTGGAACTGCCAAAACATTATTCTCTCTCCCAAGAAGCTAGTCTTCCTCTGTCACAATTAATTCTCACATTTCATGATCTGGGCCTTGCTTTCCTCATTTCACACACACCCAATCTCACCTTATCCACGTAATTAGCAGTCTCCACTAATTTAAGCCTTGTTGCTTCAATGCTGAAGTGATGCTTCTGAAACTGAACAAAATGAACATGTCAAGCAGCACAAAGGCAACTAGAAAGAACTGAAATGTGTTCAGACAAGTCACATTACTCTGAGAACAAGAAGGTAACTACGAAGTGAGGCCTGAAAGTCTCCCTTCATTGTACATCTGACTAAAATCCCACCTGTACATGTATATATAGAATTCATCCCTGGCACCCCACTGCAGGGATGTTACTCAAGCAGTGGCAGTAACACAGTGGAGCAACCCAAACTTATCAGTGCCCCCAGAGCCAGGGGCTGACAAAGAGCTGAAAAAGGTGCCAGGTAAAATGTGTGACTTCATCTTTGAGGTCAAGGCTGCCATAGCGCTCATCATATCTCACTCATCCAACCAATTTGTCTGTTTAAACTGCCTGGCAATTAATGAGTTAATTTTAGCAAACTGCTTGATTCAAAGGACTACATTGGTAAAATGTTTAGATTTTTGGTTAACAGATGACAAAACCTGGGACTTTTCTTCCAATGAGGGACACAGCAAAGTAAGGGCAGTTAATGACAACAACGTGAGGCTGTCTGCCCCAGCCTATCTAATCAAAAATGCTGAACAACATATGGCAGTTCCTGTGTTTTCTCAGTTTCCCTTGTGTCCTGCTGCCTAATAGAGAAAGCAAAATAGGTTCTGCCTCTTTAGTTTTGTTCAGAATGAATTATAGCCCAGAGCACTACGTGGCTTTCCCCTACTGGAGTTTCAAGTTGTAAATTATGGATAGGACCAGCCTGACTCCCGCCTGTGCTGGAGATTTAACAATCAGCAAAACAGTGTGTGGTTTGCACTGTCAGTAAGGGTGTCTGGCACGCCATCCAGGCTGGGGATGGGGGAGGGACTGCTGACTTCACTCAACTTCTTCCAGACCTATTATGTGATCTGGAGCCTTAAAAATGTCTATTTATGTATCTGCTACCAGCTCAGAGCAGAGCATAATCATGGTTATCTTCTCTAGAGATTAAGTGTGCTGCAGAGTTAGAAGCACATCATGCCTGGAAACCCCCAAGTTCCTCTGTGCTGAAGGCAGTCTTTCCCACCAGTAACTAGGACCAACTATTGCTGCCTTGGGAGGCCAGAACTGACCCTCCTCCCTCTTCCAAATCACAACCTGCATTTCTCCCTTGGCCAACAGTGGCTGATGGTGGTGGCAGAGGGGTCATGGCTGCTAGGACAAAAGTGACCAAGACACAGTTCTTCCTGTCTGCTGGTGAGGGTGGGAGCACTGGGATGGCAAGAGGAAACCTGCTGAGCTCCAGCTGCCCTCCCTGCCCTGGGAGATGCTGCAGGTGGGATGGTGCTCCATTGGTATAAACATGATCCCATTCCTTACCTCTGCATAATCAGCCACAAGCAGGAGCTCCACGTACTTCGTAGCCTGTAGAGTTTCCCTTTTCACCTGCAGGAGCAGCAACACAGGTTGTTCTCTAATATACCCCAAGAAACTCTTCAAAAAACATATGTACAGGTCATTTTTCCCAGTTTGTTTCTCACTAGCCATTCACCCCACCCCATCACACACAGAGACCTCCAGATGTGATTGACTTAGAGCAACTAAGTATCACAAATCAGTTTAGCTACAGCAAGTGCCCACCTGCCTGTCCTCAGCCCACCTGTTTGTTCACGCATTGGATGCAGAGATTTGTGCAGGAACAGCTACAGCCCACAACAGTCCCCAACGTTCATTTATTTCCCTGCTGGAGCTGCTACTTCACAACCAGCTTGCTACAAATCCTCTTAAATATTCTCCTTCACTTCACTTTCTCAGCTATGCTCCCAGAGAATGGCAGGCTTCACGGGCTGGGAAGAGATGGGCTATTTGGAGCATCGTGCACGGACCAGGCTGAGGCCCCTCACCCTCTGGCGTGGTGGTTTCATCCCAGTTGTGAAGTCCCTGAGCCAGTCTTCAGCTGCATCCCCAGTGTCCTGGTAGCCACAGGCTCCTCTCTGCAATCTCAGGTTGTCCACCCTGTAAATCCAGTGCTGGTTTGGGCTGTTGGGGGCTGGCTCCAAGATATAGCTGGAATTGCTGCTCAGTACGATAAGTCCTCTGTTGAAACGGGAAGCAATAAAAGGGAAAGTTAATTACTATCACAGCAACTGGAGACAAATCCTTCTTCTGCTGCTGCTGAATTCCCAATTGACCCTGGCAAGACACTTATCCTTACCAGGCCAGTCAGTTCATTAATAAAAAGGATAGGAATATTTTGAGTTCAGAGGGGAAATCCCTGGGCTTCCATATACTAAAATGTATTCAGTGGGCCTCAGACATTAAGGGACTGTTGGAGCATGTGCTGCAACAGTGCTAACCTGAGAAGTACCAATTTTTTTAATATACAGTTTTTTCTTTAGGGGCAGTGGAAGCTTTTCAACCAATAGGAGAAATTTGCCTCTAACAGAACTGATATGACAAATGTGAAGACTTTATTTGTCAACAGAAAAACCAGAGTTTCCTCAGGCAAGTGCACATAGCCAGATGGTTATGGTTTTTCAATAAGTATGTTAGAGCCAGGAGAGCTGGAAACCTGTGTTCAATGCCTTCTAGAAGATGTGTGGCTCAATGGGCAGCACACCTCCCTGTGCAGGCTCAGAGTGAGAACAGCCACGTGTGCTCAGCTCATGTGCCTCCCCAAAAGTTTTCTAACAATGTCAAAGAATTGCCAGCAGACACTGACAACTCAGGGACAACAGCAGGAACCCTGCTGCTTGGGCACACTGAACATCTCTGTCCCTCTGCAGCTGGAAAGCAGAGCTTAGGAAAACACAGGCTGACAGAAGCACAGCACACCTGTGGCTGCTTTTGCTTTTGGATTATTTATTGCAAGCCACAGGTGGCTGCACTGTCCTGTTTATCTCACTGGACTCTTTGGCCCGTGCTACATTCACTGAAGATGTCTCAGGTTTGCTTTGGCCCAGGCTGTTTCCTGGCTGGAGCCAGTCCCATCAGCCCAGCTTCCAATCAGCGCTCCAGAGCAGATGACCACTAATGTCAATAAAACCTGTGTGATGTTTTGGAAACAAACTCTGAGATGGTGTAAATGAATGCAGCTCCTTGGTCGCAAGTAACCATTTACTCCTGGCTGAGGATAAAAAAAAAACTCTTTTCCTGCCACAGACTCCATCACTCCTAAAGCAAAGGTTTCACATGCACAACACACACAACGCTGGCACCACCCAGGGAGAAAGCAGAGAGCTGGGCTGACAACCCAGGAGGAAATTCAGACTTGGGAAGACTTTGCCCCAAAACACAAACTTGCCAGCTGTGAGAAACTGGGAGAAGGAGCTGGTTTCTGCATTACTGTAGAGTATTGAGCTGAGACATGGTGAGTCCTGTCCCTGCCTGTAACAGATGCAGCCCTGAGTAACTAACAGGAGCCGTTTGCTCCAGTGGACTCTTGAGTTAAACTCAGTGATTGCAGCAGCCCGCGTTGCCAGCACACAGGGGAAAGGGGCCAGGAGCTGGTACTAATGACACCCCAATTTCTGCATTTTCCCCAACATGCGCCTTTTAATGCCCAGGTCTGTTGGCTGGGTGGCCTTCAAGAACAGTTTTATCCACACAGAAAGAAACAGGGCAGCCAGGCTGCTGGGGAGCAGAGCTCGGGTGGCAGCACAGCAAGGAGCAGGGCAGAGGCATTCCCGCAGCTCCCGCACCACCAGGCACTCACCGCAGCCCTCGGCACGTGCTGAGCGTGACGCTGGAGTGCTCCCGGCCCCGCACGACCCCGTGGTAGAAGCAGTGGTCCTGGAAGGCAGAGGGAGGCAGGGTTGGCAATGGAGCTTTGGGGATGGACACGAGCTATATTTAGGCATCGCTGAGTCCCGTGCGGGCGCCGCCAATACTCCAGTAATTGTTCTCTTTCCGCTGCATTTGGCAGCTGACTGTCGTCACTAAATCTCTGTGACTCTGCATCGAAATTTGGCCTTTCAGCTGCCATGCGTGGCCTGTGCCAGAGCATCAAACAGCTCCTTGTTGCCAGTAAAAACTGAGAGCTTTGAATCCCCAAGGAAGCAACTCAAATGGCTGCAGCACTAAGGCCGACCCAAAGCTTTCTGCCTGTAACAGGAGCTGCCTATCGATGGCTGCTGGCCCTGGGTCAGGCCCCAAAGGACGTGACTTCAGCCCCAGAGAGGGTGACACCATGGGCGATGGGGAAGTAAGTCCCTGTCTTGGGGCTCCCAGCAAGACAAAGACAGCCTCTGGCAGGGACAAGGAGGCTTTGGGGCAGAAACACCAACATATTCATCATATCCCTTCCCCTCACCCCAGGGCAGCGTTAGGAAAGATGATCTCATGGGGATTTTATCTCTTATTTTTGCTTCGCGACCAATGCACATCTTTGTGCTGCTGCAGCAGAGAGCCAGCCAAGGCCTGCATGAGATGGGAAATTTATGGGACTTTTGCTGAACAGCAGCCAGCTCACAGGGGCTTGTTTTTCCAAAGGCTGGGAAGGTCCCCAGCATGGAGCGCCCAGTGGCAAAACTAAAAGCAAGAGGATGAGCAGCGTGAGGAAAAAATGATTCCCCAGCACCCAGAGAGAGGGGAGCAATGCTGGCAGCTGACCTTGGCTCTCATAGCAGAGCTCAGCAAAACAGCAAGATGTTTTTACCATTTTTGGGGGATGGAGCAGCTTTCTCACAGGAACCTCCCAGGTCAGAAAGCCGGACTGCCCTCCCCTTCATCTTAAAGCTGTGCGAACCTGTGCGCTCAAAGAAAGGCTCTGGAGGAAGAGCCTCCCTCATGTCTCTGAGCCCCCTGCCTGGTCTCCCCTGCAGCTGTGGAAGGGAACATGCTCTGCACTCACCGTGTGGGTCAGGGGGGTGGTCTGGGCTTGGCCAGTCTGGCTGTAATGGGTCTCGGTGTAGCCTGGTGCAAAGAGGTTTCTGCAGACACAGTGGAGGGGGAGAAAGAAAAGAAAAAAAAGCCAGTTAGACCTTTCTTTAGGCATAGATTTATGCTTCGTAGGGGTGCTAGAAAATCAGCTAGATCCAGCTCTTCCTGCAGTCAGTGTAAACATTCCTGTTGCTGTGAACCACTGTTGTGGACTCGGGGCAGTCACTGTTTTCTGCCTGTAGTGTGAAACCAACTGCAGCAGCCTGTGAGGGCAGGCAGGTACTCACAGGACACCGGCTGTGCTGTATCTCTGCACTCTCCTCTGGGAGATCAGCACGTTTTGCCTGCCAGGCCCTTGTTAACACGCTGTCCCCAGGGAGCAGTGGCAGCTCCTGATGGCTCCAGAGCCACTGCAGGACCGTGCCACAGGCTGTGCTGCCCCGTGCAGACCACACTGGGATGGCACAGGGTCAGGAGGTGGAAGCACAGCCGACCTTGCCACATCATTCTACGTGCCCTGGCAGGAGCTGAGCGCTTCTCAGGGAGCACATCCGCTTCTGAAAGGGTGCAGCAAGCCATCTAAGTGCTCTTTCAAGCCATTTATTAAATTAAAACAAAAACAGAGAGCCTGTTCCTGAGTTCAATTAGGCACCAAGATCCAATTCCAGCAGCTGCAAGTGAACAACTCAATTTTTACATGGTAACTTTTTAAAAAAAAAAAAAAAAACAGAAACCCAACATCATCATTGACCCCTAATGGGTACAAGCCTCTGTGCAATTTCCTCTCTATTGCCAAGTTATACCCCAGATATACTGGGATTAGATTCAAAGCAAGCTCATCACAGTCCAGTTCAGGACACGTCTGGGCACTGGTGTGAGTTCTCAGCTTAAATCCAGACTGTCTCCAGTGCCCAAATCTGAGTACAATCATAAACCAATCCGCATCTGCGTTTCAACTTCTGCCCAGAAGCCAATTCACATCTTTGTTCCAGGAAAATGCTGATTCCTGAATTTGAATTTGTTCATGTCATCCTCATGTACACAATATTCTCCCTGTCTTCAGCCCAGTATCAGACTAAAAGTCTATAAAAGGAGGTCCTGTGCACTGAATAGAAAGCATTTTGATTTTGCTCCAGAGGAAACAGCCTTCTCCTTCTTTTTAAACATCTGCATTTGCTAAACAGTGATGTAAAAAAGTACAGCAAGTCAAAATCTGGGCCAAACCAAGAAGGTCATATCCTGTGTCCATCTCAGCAGTCACAAATGTAGGTTTAAAGCAGTTTTTTAAAACAATAGCTTGACTTCCAAAAATTTGGAGAAGGATCACAGAACATGCCCCATCGATGAAACACACTTCTGCAGCAACCCCATGGTGCTGTCAGGCCACCAGAGTGCCACATTTGCCATCCACGAGGATGCCACATGCACCCTGGGCAATGCATTACTAGATGCAGCTGCAGCTCAGTCCTTCTACATCCCTGTTTAATGCATTCCATGCACTAGATTTTAGACCTGTGAACTGCAAGAAAGCAAGAAAAAAAAAGTTTTCCTCTTTTCTTTGCCTGATTTCTTTAGGCTGGATGAAGAATCAGAAGCAAACCCAGAGATTTTTCCATCTGCCCTGGCTTTTGGTATGTGGCAGTCAGGTCTAATCTACCTTGAAAGCCTCTCTGTTTAAATAAGGGATTGGGTGCTTGTGACATCTAATTAAATTAGGTCAGAACCACAGGAAACTGAACCTTTTATCAAAGTGTTTGAAAATGCTTTGCCCATCTGGCATCCACACCTGAATAAGTACTGATGGCTTACTGATAGGCAAAACCCTGGGCCACTGTTGTGTTTGATAGCATTTGATGTCAGGAAGATAACAGCTTTTATCTCCACTTTTAAAGTTCAGCATAGCCCAGAAAAGCTAATTCTGCCTCTTTCTGATGTGTTAATTCTCATCACTAGGTGCTGTCAGAGATCAGAAGGCGAGTTTGCTGCAGTCAGCTATCCCAGGTCTGTAAACTGAAGATAAGCACCACAGCACCATCCCACAGAACACAACTCCCTTGATCTCCCTGACTGCAGCATGAGGGTGCAATAAACAAATATTTAATCAACAGATTGCATTAACAAGGAAATTGTTCTGAGCAGTATCAGGTATCTGGTCTGTGTCAGGAGAGCAGACAGTAAACCAGTGTGTATGTGTGCTCTTACAGCCAGACACCAGCCCATGGTTTACAGTAGCTGAGGCTCTGCACAGCCTGCTTGTCTCATTCTCAAACAAGCACGCTTATGTTTTCTTCCTGCTCCTTTATTCTTGGAAAGCATTTGCTATGAATAGCTATTTTATCTCTCCTCCAGCACCAGCCATAAGACTCCTCAGTGCTGTGACTCCTGTCCAGCCCCAGGGCACTGCTGCCCAGCCCTGGTGCTGAACCGAACCGTGCTGAGCACCACAGCCCAGCACACCAGATTTCAAGGCACAGGATGATGCCACACAACACAAGATGTGTGCACATCTTTTCCTATCTGCAGAGTCAGGTTCTGGCCCCTTCTCGAGTAGATTAAGGTGCTGAGAGCTCTGCTTGAATTTTTAAGGACACTTACACAGCTGCTGAAGTGAAAGTCTGTGTCATCTCCATGTTACAACTTTCAAGGCTCTCTCCACCAGTTGAATCCTACCCTACACCACAGGCTCCCTATGAAAAGTCCAGTTTCTTATTCTGAGCTTGAAGCAGCCCTGTTTTGAAGACAGTTCCCAGCCTTTAATGCAGGGGAGCCCTGGGGCTCTTGCAGTACTAAGAAGGGCTGTCACAGTGGATTGCACAGTGTGTGGTGAGGAGGGCAGTGAGGAAAGAGGAAAACAACAGGACATCTTGCAACACCCTTGGGGTCCTATCTCACTATGAGCCTGTCAAAGTTCATTCCCAGCCCAACTCACTTCCTCAGCTAGTGCCAAGCTTTCACCAAACTGTAAATAAACAGCAAATAAGCCTTCTTGCCACCTCAGAGTGCACCACAGTTACCAGCCAGTCTTGACCCTCTTCTCCACATATACCAGTTGTTGGATAAACAGGAGATAGACATGCATACCCCAAAACCTTATCTGCCATAATTTCAGGACAACATCGCTGCCAAGTTGAACAGCTGATTCCAGGGGAGCTCAGCCCTGCAAAGCACAGATGGAACTGCTTGACCATTTCCAGAAGAGCACAGAGCTCACCTCCTTGATGGAGAAGGAAAGTCTGGAAAAAACAGCACAGTTTGATGCTTTCTTCTCAGTTACATTACATATCTTAGTGACCACTTCTCCAGCAACTCACACTGAAGCTGCAAGAGTTTGGATGCAAAATAACATCACCTAAAGCCTTCTGAGATCCAGTCAGGCAGCTGGCAGATCACTTAGCACACATCATCTTCCTAAAAGGCAGCACAGAGTCCCTCATTAGAGGAGTTATCAGGATGAAGAATTGATGAAGCCAGAGGAAAACTTGGTTTGGATGGGAGTACTCTCCTTTGCTAAACCTCGACAGCAGCTGCAGCCTATTTGAGGCCAGGGTAAGCTACACAGGGACCCTCAGGATGTTCTAGAGAAGCCCTCACACCTTTCCAGCAGGGACCAGCTTTTGTCAGGATCAGTCAGTCCCCAAGGTCCAGCTCAGCATCCAAGTTCAGGGTGGAATAGCCTGCTTTTGGCAGGGTTTGTTCCCCGGAAAGCCTTGGGAGCCGGGTTAAATACAAGCACGGAAGCCAAACGAAGGAAGAGTGGCTCGGTGCCATAATGTACAGATGGCTTGGGACTGTTTCTGCTGATGACCGACGTGGAGGGATCTTGGTCCCGCTCCAGCCTGTCAATGATATCATTGTCTGACACAAAGCCCTCCTCCCTGTGCCGCTGTGCTGCTCCCTGGAAGGGCCCTGCGTGTAGAGCTGACAGGACATGGCAGCCTGGCTCTGTGCTGAGGGAGGTCACATACTTCACTCATGAACTGATGGTTTTGCACAGGAGAGACAGGCTGAGGGTGCAGGGCTTTCTTGGCAGGCAGCTGCCCCTGTGGCACCCCTGGGGATGGTGCAAGAACAGGCCTCCAGCTCATCTGGCCACTGCTGAGGAGCAGAGAAGCAGCTGAGGGGAGAGGGGCTGCACGGCACACCCAGATGCTCCTAAAAAACAGCAGAAGTAAAACTGAGGCCCTTCTTGCATGACCAAGTTCACTTGAGGGAGTGCACTTTTGCCAGCTGCTCTGGAGAACCTCACCCCTATTTTCCTGATAAATGAGAGCAGTTTTCTATTGCCTGTGAAACATCACTTGTTAGCACAAGCCTGAGGGGCTCAGAGCCCTCCCTCCCAGTGGACCACCATGAATGTACTCAGTTCCACCAGCCAGAGATCACCCACAGGCACCCAGAGGGCCTGGCAGCATTCTGGTGCTCTTGCTATTTGGAGCAAGAAGGATTTTTTATAATTTGGTCCCATTGGCAATCTTTTTTGGGTTCATTTTTACAGAGAGGCTAGTCTGCATGGACCTCTGCCAATTTAAAAACACCCAGTAGTATCCAGGAGATGGACATGGTTTTTATTTCCTCCCCAAAACCAAAAACCAAATGGTCCATGAAGCTCTTGTGAGAAACATCAACATTAATTTTTCAGTCGTGGGACCAAGAAAAGTGAAGCCTTCAGTCTCTTACATCTCTTTCCCTGTCTCTTTCCTCAAATCACAATAAATCTGTCCAGCCAGGCTGCCAACATCTGGGGGTGGAGGGAATTGATTCTCCCAAGAAACTTTAGACATCATATTTCCATCTACAATTTGTGGTCCCACTCCATTGTCTCTCAGCAGGATCCAAGTAGGGTAAGAAGGGGAATTTGAACTCTAACCTCCCAGTCACTTAAGTGTTCCCTAAGGTCAGAATTTATTATCAAAAAACTGAAGTGACCCCAAGTTGAACATGACCAACACATGACCCATGACAACATGACCAGGCAGGTCTGCTTTCCATATCCATCACTAGTGGGAAATGGGAGATTTCAAGTTTCTGGAATATTCCAGTCAAAACCTGGCACTTCATAAAACCAATGAAATCCAAAATTTTTTTCTTGGTGAGTTCCATCCAGATGAATCCTGGAGCCCTTAAGCTCCCTTCCTCAAGAGCTTTTGCTAAGAACATGCTTATTGTGCAAACACAGCAGTTTGGAAGGAAAAAGTAGCTTCCCAGCTATTGAGATGGAACTAAACAAATCATTTGTAGGTTCTGGGAAAACCTCACAGTCTAAAGACTCTCCATCCCCTTTTGCCATCTGCATCATCTGTGACATTCACTGTGTAAATCATGTTAAAGAACCCAAGGAAGATTTGTCACATAGCCCCTCAGCTTACCAACAGGAACCATAAAAGTTGCCCAGAGAGGAAAAAGGAAATAAAATAAATGGAGAACTGGCTGATAATGGGTCAGTGCACAAAAGATTTAAAAGGCTTCATTTCCTTGCCTCTTCCTCTCTGCCCCATATAGAGGAATCACTGAATAATCCAGGGGAATCAGGAGGCTGAAAAGTAGCTATGGCTTTCCAGGTCCCACCCCTGTTTTCCTAATGACTCCAAGAGACAGTAGAACAGGATAAACTCAATTTCCTTCTTTTACACAACCCTTACCCCCTCCCCATGAAGGAAGACCATTAGACACTGATGATGTGTAGCCCATCAGAGGAATAATCTCATATATCCTTCCTGCTCGGAAATGGGCAGCAACTTCACCTCTTCCTCACTCAGTTGGTAGGAGAGGTCCTGGGAAATGTGCAAAAGCAGGAAACAGTGAAATACAGTGACACAGAAGTACAAGTGACACAGTTCTCTTACTGCACCGCTGAGAGCATCAAGTGGGGTGGGAGTGCTCATCCCCTACCCAGGTGGGGCTAGAAGAGATTGGGAATGATACCACTTTCTATCAGAGCCAGTTGCCCAGGAAAAAAAAAACCTATCTGGATGGCTCCCAAGGTCAGACCAAATGAGCTTTGGACTTCCTTTGCAGTGTCCTCAGCCAGTTGCTGCACATCTCCTTTGGGGCTCTGCCACTAAGTGCCCCTTGCCATCACGGCTGTTGTGGGCAGGCAGCATCCAAAACAGGCAGCTAAAAATCCAGGCTGCTCACAGGATTCACTTGCAGGCAGGGACATCCCCTGGAGAAGCCTCCACTACCCTTGGCATCTGAGAGGGCCTTTCCCAAGTCTATTCTTCCCATGAGAGACACAAAGTGGAAGAGAACAGGGAGGAAAGTCTTGTTCATACTTTTCCTGAACTCAGGTTAAAAGACAAATTCCACGCAGGTTTCTGCTGTGCAAATATGAGCTCTCCACTAAGAAAAGACTCACACCAGGCACTGCTGCCACACACATTGAAAGCTCTCAGCATCCCCTCCCTGTTTGGCTCAAAGCTGCTTTTTATTAACAAATGCAAATGCCTTTTACAAAAAGTCACTTTTCATCCAAGGTTTGCAACTCAGATTCTTCCGCTCCTAAGCCCCAGCCAAATTTAAATCTGCTTTATAGGCATCTCTCCATATATTTGTTGTTTGTGCAGCTCTGAGCTTTCCAATCCCGCAGCTGCAGGACATGGTTTTGAGTCATTTAAAACAAGCTTGAGTCGTTTGGAGGATATACTTTTGTCGTTATTCAGAAATATTAACTAGTGTCATGAACTCTGCTTGGAACTAAAGTGTGGTTCTGTTTTCTTATCAAAATCCCAAGCAGGAAATAATGCAATATTATGGTAATGCAATAACTGTATTTGTAAATATATGAAGCCCAAATGTAGATCTGTGCTGATCTTATTACAAAAAACAAGGTTGTGCACAGCTCTGAAGCAAGATATGCAATAATTCCTGTGTTTCACTTCTGTAGATGAACACAATGTCCTTTTCATATGGAATATGAAATCACAGGCTTGGTGTGAACATTACTTCCACATATTGAAACCAGCACCTTTCTTCCAAAGCTACTGCATCCCTACCAAAGCTGTACAGATTATGCCACGTCCCCTACTTTTCAAAGCAATCTCATCAGTTCTGTCTCTCCATAAGGAGAGTGGTGAATGTGTAACAAGGCTGCCTAATCCCCCAAGAACATAATTTTGAGCAGTTTTAGTAGCTTGGCAAATCTTCTGTCTAGCTTTGGGAACCATTGGGTAAATCATATCCCAACCAAACCCAAATTATGCCCATCATTTTATGATTTGAGTGATGGGAGTCTGGTATGTGGATACAAGAGCAAAACAGGGGTCAGGCAGGTGTGTTCACACCCCTGTCCTGAGCCCAGGAACAGAGCTGGAGCACAGCACCAACCTTGGTAGCAAAGCTGGTTTCCAGAAACTCCTCTAACTTGAGCAGTTAAATGACACAGAACTCTGGGTCTTATTTTAATTTCAAAAGCCCCAAGTACCTTCCTTGAAGTTGCAGTTCTCTTACACCCACTTCCATGTGAACTCAAAACCAGGAGCAGACAGACTTTAGACAACTTTGAAGGGACACTTCCCACTCAGGAGATTTCACTTTCCTTCCCACTGTCTGGGCACCCAAAAAACTCTTCACAGAAGTCCTGGATGCTGCAACTACTCAGCACCCCAAAGCTCAGCTAAAATCTCAGGCTTCCCTGTAAGATCAGCAAGTGCAATAATGAGCTCCTGGGGGCTGTGGAGCAACCCCAGGCTGGGAACCTGAGGAGCCAGGCTGGGCTCTGCCTTGCCCCACACTTCAATAAGGAAAAGCAGTTTGTATTCACTTAGAAGTGCTCTATGGATGCTGATAAACAGCATCCACAGGGCTCCCAGGGATGACTTCATCATTCCACTTTCAATCTGAGTGTCTCTACATTACTTCTGCACCTTCGCAAGCCTCTGACAAGTGGAGCCTCTCCACTAATCAAGCTCAGACTTGCATTTTGGCACTGCATCATCATCTTTCTTGAGCAAGGACTTTGGGCTTGGCAAGACTCCCTCATGAAACACTGCTATCTATGGATCACCTGCATTTGCCACAGAAAATAAAAACAGAAAACTCCAAACCACTTGCTGCATTTCACCAGCCCTAGCAGGGAGATCCATCCTGCAGTGGAAGTGTGTGCACAGGCTTAACCCTGTGTGTATACATCTCAATGAATGAAAATGCATTTCAGGAAATAAACACAATAGAAACCTTCTATTATTATAATTCTGTTTACTAACACCAGCAATGAGCTCTTCTGTGCTGGAAATAGCACGGCACGGCTCCCACGAGGCACCTGGAGGCAACGTCATCATGCTTGGAGCACAAATGGACTAACTCAGCAAGGATCCTTTCTCTTGCCAGCTTCCACTGTGCCAGAAACATTCACCTTTGCATAGCAACTGCAGAATAAGCAAGACCTGACAGTCCTGGAAGGAGACCCCCAGCAGCATCAGCAGTTACGTTGCTTCCAGGTTCAGTTCAGAGCCTGGCTTGGTACCACTGTCGTCAGCAACAGCTATTTTTCCTGCATTAGACAGGATTGAGTTAGCAGTGCTCGTGGTGCCTGGTCTCTATTTTCCCAGCTGAGAGATGCCAAAACACACAGAATGGATAGTGGTTTCTGTTTAGTTCTACACAGGTGCATGACTGCCTGTCAAAAGCACCTCGCTTTTGCAGCACTGAAACTCTCAGTAGCTTATTACAGGAAACACCTTGTAGGATATACTTTCCTTCCATCAGCCATAGATTTCAGGCTTTAATGCAGACAGGGCTAAGAAAAACCTGGTTTTCCTCCACAACACTGAATATCACTTAGGTTTATGCACTGCCATCAGAACTAGTACAAGACAGAACTTCTACAGACAAGCTTCTTGAGCTGAATTTCCAGCTGCTCTTCCTCCACTGAAAACTAATATACTCACAGGGCAGAGGGGCTCTGGGGCAGCATCCAGACCAGAATCCTTCTACCTACCTAAATCTCCTGCAGCTTCAGCTGAATTAAATATGCATCACACCCTATGATAGCACACAGCATTGCTGTCTCATGCCTGAGAGGAGGCTGCATTTCCCTTAATGCAAAAGCAATTTTTCAGTCTACTTTAGCATGAAGGGCACTAATGGAATTGAAACTGTCAGACCATTTCTCCTAGGAAGCAGAGCAGGACCTCTTTGGCTCACAGCAAATAAAATCCTCATTAGAGTCACACTGACTCTAAAGCACTGAGCCATTTGGTAAATAGGGAGCTTCATATCAGCAACATTTTCCAGTTCATGTAGTAAGAATTATGATGTAAAAATAAGTTTACACACTGAGGGTCAGGTCACCATCTGCTTTTTGCTGACAAAGCTCTGTTACACTCCATGCTGCTTAGGTGATTAACATCTGAGGGGACTCAGACTTGGAATAACCTTGAAATCCAGAGAAGGACTTCCTCATCCTGTCTTTATCAAAACCCTGTTGAAGTCAGTGGAGGTTTTCCTGTTGATTTCACTGTAATCCTTATTCATTATTTTAGTGAGATCACAATGCAAGGCACAAGCACACTTACCTATTTTTCTCCAGTTCCAAGATGAGCTCCTGGCCTTCTGCCTTTACCATAACTTCAGCTCTGAGTGGATGCTGCGTGTAAGAGATACACCATAACTACGAACACATCCACAAACACAAATTGTTTCCCTGGGAATTGCACCTTAAACCACTCCTTGCCTTCCTCCTACTTCAGACCTGAAGTGATGGGGAAGGGAAGGGATGGGCTGTGGTGGCTCTGAGCTCCAGGCACGCTGCTGCATCCCACGGCACAGCCATGCAGAGCCAGGAAGCAGTACAGGCACACTGCTGGGATGCTGTACCTGGGCTAGTGATCCTGGTGTCTCAGGAGGAATAATGGGTTCAGACAAGGCAAAGTGCTGGTGCTGGAGCACTTGGAAGGAGCACTGGGTGGAAGGAACGCGCTGTACCCCCCTCTCCTGTACACTGTGCCCCAGAATGAGCTAGTTAACCAAAGCTTCCTTTGTTGTCACAGCAGAAAGACATTTTTAGGAGCCTATTTCAGGACAGGGGGATTCACATCTCTTCCAGAGATTTTCACATAGTTCCTTTACTCACAGAAAAAGACAGTAAAAGACATGCAACAGAGTCCCTTGGATGTCTTTAGGCTCTAGCCATTGTAAAGACAGTATTCCACAGCTGCTGTCGTTTAAGTCCCAGGCTGCCAAGGGACTGGAAACCATGACAGCAACTTTCTAGTGTGTTCAGGCACACGCTACAGCCCTGGCTTGCAATCTGTCTGCAGCTCTGAAGGAGGACACAGGACAACAGGCTCCCTAAGGCCTGCTGGTGCGAACAGAACAGACCCTAATTTCTTAGTGGAATGGCAAATGCATACACTATAACCAACCATTTAAAAAAGAATCATTCAAAACACTGAAAACATAGAATATGCTTTCTAGAGGACCAACTAGAAGGACCTCTGAGGTCTCCAGTTTTACCTCCCTCAAAGCAGAACCACTACACCTAAGCTCAGCTCGGGATTTCTGAGTCTGAGTGCTTTCTCATAAAGGAAATGGATGAACAAATTTCCCAGAAGAGAAATAACTCATTTGATAACAACACACTTCTCTATTCAGCTGAAAGAAAAAAAAGAAATTATGACAACTGGTGAGAAAATTAACCCATAGTACTTTCTAAATCAATGCTGAAGAAGATTTTGCGGAACACAACAACTGAAAGTGAAATAAAGCAAGACTGACTGAATGGGACTCTCTGATGATAGGTCTGTCAGCCCAGAGATATGCACACTTGTCACTTCATCAAATCCAACTTCTTTCATCAGCTCCCTGCTCATATTCTGGGTTTTGTTCATCCTTCCTTCAGTTTCCAGGATTTTGCATCAGGCCCCCACAGATGATGCAAAACGAGTTAATACATTAAGGGCTAATTCCAAGGGGCTGAGTTTCATTTACAACCACAGGTACTCAGTACATCTCAGGGTAATTCTGTGTTTCAGTAACTAAATGTAACTGGGGGGTCTGAGGGTCTCCATCACTGTAAAAGTCTCTTCACAAAGGTTGTGCAAACATCATTATTATGAATATCGCCCTCCCTTCTCCTTCAGTAATCCCACTGCTCCAGAGTCCATCAATTGCTGTGTAACTGAAATATCCCAGCTGCATATAAGCTTTGCTAACACTCATTTCAGAGCCAACAGGAATTTGCCTGAAACAAACCAAGTACAACCCCTGAGACCCAGCAAATTTATACAATGGGAAACGCTGTCCAGATGTATTTGCATCACTATCAATAACAGAACCAAAACCTGCAGGCAGCACTGCAAAGGCACTTTAAAGAGAATTAAGATCATGAGAGAGTCATTGTAGCTTTTTTTTTGTGTGTAATATGACACAATAATAAGTTTTAGAACCCCCAAATAACAGCACAATAATAATAATAAATTAATAATAAATACTCAAGAAAAATCGTGGTATCTCCCCATAAAGCTTCCCCTTTTTTTGGTTCACAACGTAAATAACACCCTCTGGATTTTCCTCTTTCATTTGATTATGCAACTGTAATTGCTTCTGATTGTGATAACACAAAGGCTGAGAAGTTGTGTTTGTGTTAAGTCTGGCACCCCAGCAATTCTCAGAATGGCCAGAGGCTATTGACACCCCACTTCATCCATCCATGTAACAGAAGCAGGGCTGTGATCTGTATCAACATATACTGTGTCTGAGACACAGTTAAACCCACCTGAGCTACTGGTTGGCTTTTTTATTTTAGTGAAGCCCCCTCACAGCTGGGATTTGTAGAATCATAGCACAGTTTGGGTTGGAAGGGCCCTTGAAGATCGTCTAGTTCCAACTCCTCCTGCCATGGGCAGGGACATCTTTCACTAGACCAGGTTGCTCAGAGCTCCATCCAACCTGGCCTTGAACACTTCCAGGGATGGGACACCCACAGCTTCTCTGGGCAATCTGTTTCAGTACCTCACCACCCTCACAGTCAAAAATTCCTTCCTAATATCTAATCTAAACCTGACATCTCAGCTTAAAGCCATTCCCCCTTATCCTGTCGCTCCATGCCCTTGTAAGAAGTCCATCTCTGGCTCTCTTACGGAACTTTTAGGTACTGGAAGGTGCTACAAGATCTTTCCAGAGTCTTCTCCAGCTGAACAACCCCAGCTCTCTCAGCCTGTCTTCATAGGAGAGGTGCTCCAGCTCTTGGAGCATCTTCACTGCCCTCCCCTGGCCTCGCTCCGACAGGTCCATCGGTGCTGGGGCCCCCAGAGCTGGTCACAGCACTGCAAGTGGGGGTCTCACCTAAGCAGAGTACAGTGTCAGAATCCCCTCCCTCGACCTGCTGGTCACACTGCTTTTGATGCAGCCCAGGACACAAATGGCGTTCTGGGCTTATCTCCCCCTAAAGCAGATGCCTCTCTTCAGCTGTTCCCTAAATGCCACTGATTGTATGGCCCCACTCCCGTTTCACAGATCAGGTAGATACATATCGAGGTTTCAAGGCATGGTAGAGGGCAGGGTGAAAGCAACGCCCAGATATGCCAGCCAGCTCATTCAGCTTTTCCCGGGATCCAGATATCCAGATCCTGGCTCATCCCCGCGGCTCGTCACAGGTTAACAAACCCAAAACGCGCATCAACAGGTGCTGCACTAACCGCGACATCTTCCCTGCGCCTGGTAACGGTGAGGAGGCTTGAAAACAAACCAGAAATGACCTACCTTGTGGCTGCCGGGGCCGCCCAGGGCTGCCCAGTGCGGCACCACCACCTCGGGCTGCAGCTGCGCTGCGGCTGCGGAGACAAGAGGAGCCGCTCAGCACCCCCGGCCCCTCCGCACCCCGGGCTTGGACAGCACGGAGCCGGGGCGGGAGAGGAGAGGAGCTCTGCGCTGGTTGCAGGAAAACCAGGAGGATCCCCCAAGCCACCCACCCACCCACCCATCCATCCTCCCACCCTCCCTCCCCGGGGGCTCCCGCAGCCAGAGGCACCGGCGCGGGGCGGGGGTCACCCCGCACTCACGGCGCGGTGGCTGCAGCAGCAGCGAGAGGGCGATGCCGCAGAGCAGCCCCCGGCCCCGCATGGCTCCGGGTACGGACCGGCTCGGCCGCCGCCGCCCGCCCTATAAACCCGCCCGCCGCTTTTCTCCTCCCACCGGCCCGAATCCGCCCTGCAGCCCCCCTCCTTCTCTTCTTCTTCCAGCCCATCCCTTGGGCAGCACCGCGGGGATGCTCTCCGGGTGCTGTAGCGGCTCTGCCCTGCGCCGCGGGGCTGTGGGGCTGGGCTGTGTCCCCCTCCCGGGACCTCGGGACAAGGGGAAGCCTGAGCACCTCCCTGCAACAGCTAGGAAAGAGGGGAGACCTCGGGGAGGGAAGCAGCTCAAGAGGCTCCCGTAAGAGCTGTGCTTACGGCTTCAGTTGTTTATTTATTTATTTGCTATATTTATGTGTAATCTTATAAAACCATTCACAGCTGATCCCATGGTTCCAGAGACATCCTAAATCCCTCCACTCCTGGAAAATGCATTATCCCTGGACAGCCAGCGGTATATGTGCCTGTATAAAAGGGCAGAACCAAACACATGTTCAGTGTCTCTCTCCCCTTATGGTAGATGGAAGGGCCAGGCTTGAGGAAGAGCTTGGGAACGTCCATAGCTCATATTCCCTGTGCTGCCCTTCAGGGATATCCACTCACTCCCATGAGGCTCCCAAAGGAGCATCCCTGTCTTCTCCTGCATCCTTCAGGGCTGAGTCATGGGTTGAAGTCCACACATCATTTCTTTGCCAGTCCTTTGCCTCTCAGGGAGCTGAGAACCTGGAGGTGTGAGACGCAGTGTCTCACTGCTGAATTACATGTGGGGTTAGGGTGATATCAGGAGAGGAGAGTTAGTGGGGTCATGCTGAAGTTACCAGCTGCAAACACCGAGTCTCCACAGTGCTGTAGATGCTCCTTGCACATGCTGAGCCCACAAAAAGCAACTGCCTTCCCTGTGTCAATGTATTTTTGCTGTGACTCCTGTCCAGCTCAACTGCAGCCTCACTCAAGGCTGCACGGGTGGACTGGCATGAATTTTTAAGGAGTCAGCTCCGAGTGGCAGGAAGAGGCATTACCTCTTAGCCATGCTCTTCAGACAGCCATTGATCTGCGTTATCCACTCAACTCTTTCCATTCATCTCTATATTTAAGTGTCTGTGTAAGTGAATCACCAGGGAAACAAGAAATTGAGAGAATTTGCGCCTGGCTGTGTTTCAGAATGTATTGGTAAATCAGCCTGATAGGAAATTAATACTCTCTTTAGAATAAAGGATTGCTAGATAATAGTAATGATTTTCTTTCTTGTCCAGAGGATTATTTATGCTGTTGAAAACACTGATCTCTCTTTTACTGAAGGTCTTTGCTGGCTCCTGCCATTGTTGCCCGAAGGAAACACGACTGTTTCCATTTTCGGATAGTTTTTTGTCTTATGACTCTCATATATGTCCCCTTTCTCCCCCAGCACTTCACATACTGAACCCTTGTGACCTTCTGAAGGTCAGTTTATTCCTGATATCACCCTGGCAGAGGAAATTCAGGGCATCGTGGGGACACTTAGAGGGAATAATCAGGGTGAGTGGGCTACAAATGACATTTTATCTGCTCCACAGAGAGGTCACAAATTTTTATGGCACAACTAAATCATGTTCTTTCCCAGAGCAAAAATCCAAGGACCAAATTTCAGCTCTTTTCTAATCATACAGAATATCTTGAAGAGAAACCCTGATTATTTTCTGTGAATTCCCTCACTTATTTATAGCTGCCTATAATATAGATGAAAACAATGGCACTATTGTGGATGTCTTTATTATAAATAAGTAAAAATGCAAGCCAAATTTAAACACAGTTTTAGCTATTCTGCTTTCATCCTTGCATAAAATTTCCATCTATCCAAAGGAAAAAAAAAACCACTTTGATGAGGAACATGTATGTTTGCACTGAAAGGTTGTCACAAATTTTCTCAGTACAACAAATCTTCATAGGGACTGCTCCATATATTTCTCTAAAAGAAGATCAGCTCAAAAAAAGGCATAAAATGGAATAAAGAGAGGCTTAAGATTGTTAAAGTACTTAGGCCAATAACTATCTGCTTGTGATTTTTTCAGCATTCAAGTACCATAAAAATAAAATATGTGCAATATTTGCATTTGTTACATAGTGATATTTTTATCTTTGGATCTTGGTAATATGAGAATTGATATCTTAATTTACAATCACCAGAAACTCCCTCTATAAAAATATAACTACAGGCTGTGCAGTTGTTATATATAGGTTAATCTATATATATATATATATATGATATATCACATTACTGAGACGTTGCATGGAAAGAGTCAGGATGTTTCAGCCTTCCTAACAGTGCTCAGATGTTGTAAGGGTACCTGCATCTGGCACAGGATGAGTCAGATCCTGCCTGTGCCCATCTCTTCAAAAAGCTCCAACCGAAGTCAGGGGGACATTTGCCTGAATCACAAAGCAAGGTCAGACTTTAGGTTATCTAGGAATTTTACAGGCCCAGACTCATTTCCTCCAGGATCCAAACTGCCTGATTAGAAGTATCAGCTGGGAATGTCGAGTCTGAGCTCTGTTCCCTCATCTGTTACATCCCCTGTGATCAAGGCATGGACATACCCATTAGCAGCAGCCTCCACACAGCACCCAGAGCAAGGGGCCTTCATTAGGCTTGACAGTGAGGTGTTTCAGCCTCCTCAGGGCAAAGCTGATGACAAAGACTTTGCAGTGGGGGTTCTGCACTTGCTCCACAGTTTGCAAGATGATTTAACACTGTTGTTGTTGGCTGGAGAGCAAAAGATGACAATTCTCCCATTATGTTCATAGTAAATTAGAAGTTAGCCACCAAGGAAATAGATAGGCCTAGGGAGAAGAACGCCTGTTCAAGGAACAGACTTATGCAGAGAATGACTTGGACATGTATCAGAGTAAGAGCTCAGTAATATTTCATTGGAACTCTTTCTTCAGAAATAGGAAAGGTTGTTGAACAAAGTGCTCTGAAAAGACTCCTGCTGACACTGGAGGAAATTTTACCCAGAATCAAAGTCTTAGCAGGAGAAGGGAGAAGACTGTCCTGCCTAACCTCTGCATAACAGATACTCACACTGATGAGAGAAATTCTATGTCTTTGGCTGACTTGAGCAGAATGTGAAATATCTCATTTTTCAGAACATTTTTCTCGTTCAGATCATTTGAAATGATCAAAGAAGGGAGGCTCTGAATGCGTGAAGGGAACTGGAGATTTAACAGTGAACTTCTTTATCTTGAATCTGAGCAGTTGAAAGCAGCTTCAGCTGACCCAGAATACTCTATTTAAGTTTGGTTTTCCACCACCCATGTAGGACAGCAGGAATCCTTGGAAAGGCCCTAGAGCAGCTGTCCTGCCAAAGAGGGAGAAGTGCTGTAAGATGATCAGGTATTGGACAAGGGCTTGTCCCAATGTGCTGATAGTGAAAGAATATCAAAGCAATCTCTGTGCTTCCTTTAAAGGGTGGGTCACTGCTGCAACTTTCTGCTACTACTTTTGCTTCATTCCTACAGGCAAGTGAACTTGATGGTAGAAGATTCTATATGCAGACACACCACATCTTTTTAACTGTGTTTGCACATGTGAAGCACTGTAGTCCTCTCCATGCTGCTTGTAAACTTCACCAATAGAATAGTGATTATACTGAAGTAGTTTTTTCTCCTAAGGTAAAACGGCACAAGGGCTTTTAATAACATCCAATCCATAAAACTGTCCAGTAACTTTGGGGAAGAAAGTTGTCTCTGCAGTGATGCACTGGGAAGCACTACTGAGTGTCTTTAGACTTTTACAGTAGCAGGAGGAAAACAAGCTTTGTAAAGAAAATCTACATCTGTTTCTCAAGCTGAGAACCATGTAAGGTGATTTTTAGCTTAGATCAAGGTAGAGAGTAGAGAAAGAAGAAAATAATTGTGATATAAGAGAGAAAATAATTATGATATAAGAGAGTAGAATATGTCCCTCTCATGTCCAAGTACCCTCTGCACTGCCATAGGGACTTGCAGGAGGGCACACAATGGCCAAAGGACTGGCCCTGCCTATGACCCACTTCAGACATTGCAAGAGGAGAAGTAACAGCACAGATACTTGGCACTTCAGGAATCTGCATTTAGGAGAGAAGTTCAAAAGTGGGCTGAAAATGACCTGGAAATGGGAACTAAAACCCACTTCTATCATGCTTTCTCCACTGCAGGGCTGCCAGAGCAGGATAAGGAATGATTCAGAGGAAGCCAGGTTTGGGAGGGTTGTTTGTATAATTTTCACTTCTGTTGTAGACAAGACATAAGAGCTTTCAAGAGAGCTCAGCTGAGGGCTGGATTCAACACCATAAACCTGCAGACACAGATCCCATACAACCAGCTTCCTCTGAATCATCCCTTAGCATCCCCTGGCAGCCCAGCATGGATGGACTTCTCCATCCATGGCTTTCAGCTCTTCCCATATTTCTTTGGATTTTCATAATTGTAAATACACACAGGCACATATATAAACTAATATTAGTAGCCTGAATTGTCTGAAAAAATTACTTCAGGTCATCATTCTAGGAATGTCCAGCCTAGCTGCACAGAAGTCTGTTACATGAATTACAATTTACCCTCCCCAGGTCTATATGTAAGCTCTCAAATTCCAAACAGCTCATCAAATTCTTCAAAATGACCTGTGCAACTCGCTGAAGCCACATGGGTTTCCCACTGAACACACTGACTGAAAAGGTAGTGCTGAGGAAAACATTTATTTCCCATTCTATAATGTTTCTCTGGACTATAATTTGTTTTTAAAATTACAATACTTGAAACAACTTTACATCTTCTTCCTCATCGCTATCAGTTACATTGATGATGTGAGTGCTGGAGGGAGTGGATGGGGAGGATGGCAAAACTTCCTCTACCACTTCAACATCCAGCTGTGGCAGGGGGCTCAGAGACCGCTCCTTGGTGCAGCTGCTCTGACAGGGCACCTCTTCAGGGCTCTCACAGATGCGCTGGTCCCCGTGTATACTTTCTTCTGAGTATCTCCTAAATGGATAGTCTTCACTCAGGGCTGAAAATATCACCTCCTGTCTTTGGTTCGTGTGTTCATAAAAGCTGAAGCACTGAGGCACTGAGCTGGAGAAATTCCCGTAGCCAAATGGAGGTCTGAGTGAGAATGTGCTGCAATGAAAGAGATTCAAAGTTGGCTTTCAGAAGTGCAGACTGCCTGGGCTGCAGAATGACACTGATGTTCTGTGTTGGTAAGCTTATCCTGTTGATTCAAACTTTAAAACCATGCCTAATTTAAGCACTATGGCCATAACAAGAATCATCCAGATTCTATATCTCTGCATAAGCCTCATTTCAACCTCATACATACATCAGGTTTCTTTGAGAACAAACATAAACTCCACTGTTTTTATCAATAAAATAATATCATTAATAAAGCAGCATCTGATCACCTTGCAGTGAGTTAACCAACATGCTTAGAATAGTAAAACACACGTTTGCACTCTCAGTGCAACTCAGAAATCATGATCCTTGTATACAAGAAATGAGTTTAGAGGACAGTGAACTTATAACACTCCTCTTTCTCAGAGGCCTCACAAAACCATCTAATTTCAGAGACCAAGGCCTGAGCAAAGCTCATTTTTAGCAATTTTGGGAATATGTGTCCTGTGTTTCTTTAAAGGACCTCAAAAAATAGGAATGTCTTGTGTTGCACTCATCGAGATTTCAGAAATATTAGCAGTTATGGCAGCTGCAATCATAGGACCCAGGAGACATCTCACACATCTACTTTAATTCTATCTGACCATTTTCAAAATATATATACACTATCCCTAGCTAATGCCTTTCTGTCAAAATCAACTGCACTTAAATACATAAAGTGGAAAGGAGATACTTCTGTTTTCTGTGGTCTTGGGAGTGCCAATTACTGCAATAGTATTATGGAGATTCAATAACAGGGCATATATTATGAGCAGCCTGAGGCCAGCAGGTCCCACCACACAGGAGCTACAGGAAGGTAAGAACTCCTTTCCTTCTGAATGCTCCATCTGCTTTCTGCAAGTCAAAAGACTCTCTGCCTTTTAGCATTTGTTCTTACTGATGTTGAAATGAAGGGTTTCATTACCTTGGGGGGAAACAGCGAGGTCCAGGTACAAAGGAAGGGTGGCAAAATGGAAACTGAGGAGGTCCTCCAAAAAGATTGGCTGGTTGAACGATGGGAGTAGACACGTAGGTAGGTGTGGGAATAAAAGGGGTAACTTGAGGAAGAGGTATTGCTCTAGGAAAAATAGGAATCCCTGGGGCATCACTATTAGAGACAGAAAATCTGCCATTGGTGGTGGTGATGTTACTTGGGTTTCTGCTGAAACTCTCAGCAAAAACGGGTGCAGGTCTCTTCAGAGAGAAATTGAGCCCAGATGATACAAAAGTTTCTGTCTGAGCAGATTTAGCAAAGTGTTGTGCTGAAATTACAGGGCGCAGAGGCAGGGTTGGAGCTGGAACAGCCACTGACGTGGTGCTTGCACCAGTGGTCTGGAAAAGAGTCACTGGACGAGTATGTTGACTGGAAGAAGCTGGCAGATGAATAACAGGAGACTCACCTTTAGAAGACAAAACAGTTATTTATCAGACATGAATACAGCAAGAGTTTTTATAAACAGCAGTGTAGCAAACCACACTAGAGCCTGAATCGTTTTCCCCCAACCACTTCCCTGGAACTCACAGTCATTGCACTACATGGCCTACATGGGTCCTGACACAAGTTTGAAGCCCACATGTTCAAGCTTCCTTTCACAGAAACCCAAGAAAAGAAGGAATTGGTTAGTGAGTGATGGGACTGTGGGGCTGCTGAGGGCTGTGTCTTGTCCTAATAAGGCCACAGAATGGGTTGGAGTGTGCTTGCAACGCCTGAAGCTCTGAAGACCTCACAAGTCTACTGAGTTGGAATGAGCCAAATTTATAACAAATCTGCCTGGTGAGAAGCAGAAGCAACAATTAAAACACCCTAATACCCTATATGTTTTCTTCTTTCACCAGTGAATGTACCCACTAGACAATTTCACTTTGAAATGTTTTGCAGAGCACAAACTTCAAAGTAAGGTTTCAAATCCCACCTCATGTCAACAGAGCTGCCTTTATAGGGAAAGATTTCAAAACACATTGCATGAGTGTTTTCAAACATCACTAACTCAGAACTTCACGAGAACAAAGTTGAGTGTTCTCTTTTAAAAATCTCCAAATATTATCACACAGCATTTCATTTTCTTGTCTCCTTGTAAAGAGAGCAGTCCTTGTCAGGATGCTTAAAGAGGAAAATGCCATTGCCTGGATTAAGCTATTTGCTGTTGAAATCCACTATCCACGGACTGACAGAGCCAGAGCTCTGTCACTACATGCCCTTGTAAATACGGACTCTTACTACAACAGGTAAATTCTGAATTTTTTAAATAAGTCACTACTGAAAACTCACAGACTGGATGTCCAATACTGTTCTTAACATTGGGGTTGGCAAAAGAGTAAACAGGTGATGGGAAGGGCCGAGGGCCAGCTGGGCTTGTAGCGATGGTGCTCTGAGAAGTGCCAGAAAATACAGCAGAGCGAGATGGTGGGAAACACTTCTTTTTGTTCGGCTGATAAACCCAACCTGTCAGAGACGAAAAAAGAGGCAGACACCCAATATTTTAGATGGTTTCATTACTTATCTAAAGCTATGGTATCTGTAATTCTGAAGTATCTGATAAAACTAGTCCAAAACTTGCTCCTACAGTCAATGGCAATACTCCATTTTTTTCAGTCAGCTGGCAAATGGAGAATTTTACGCAAGATGAAAATAAAATAGACATATTTGGACATTGCTTCTATGTTACCAAGTAGTAACTGCTCGTGAGACAAAGAAATACAGAGAAGTGGGGAGTGACGTTTATGACAGATTAGTGAGATCTCGTTTACCAGGATTAGCCATAATCATGAACTAGCAGGATTATGACAACAGAGAAAGGATCATGACACCCAGTATCTCAAAAGGTTTTAAAAAGTACTTATACTTTAGAGTACTTATGCTCTGTTTTATTGAACTGTGTGTTACAGAGAAAGTAATTTGTTAGGGGTACAAATTTTTAACCCTTTTGACAAAAGGCTGAGAAACAACATCTTCCACACCAATATTTGCGAACCCCAAGTCTACACATTGGAGAATCCCACAGAATACAATGCCATTTGTGCTTCCTGTGGCATTTCTCTTTCCTGCTTTTAAGGAATGGGTACATATGTCACCACAGGCCACCTGGGCAGCTTTTTCTGGAGCATGGAAAACTATGCAGCAGGCCATGTTCACAACAAACTCACTATCTGCCCACTAGACTACTAAAGCATTCAGAAGAGTTGCTGGAGCTGTGGTGGTTTAAGCACCATTGCTCTGGATACTTTAAAAAAATCTATACAGTTTCAGGCACACAAAAGGACTGTGTACTTGAAATACTTGTAATTTTTTTCCATCTCTATTACTTGCTCTAATGTAAGAGATGCATTTTTAAAAAGCCTTGTACTTCTAAAGCGTTCAGGTAAATAAATAAAATGTTTACCAGGAAATTCCTCCCTGTGCCTCAGTTTTATCTTGTTAGCTTCCTCATAATACGGCTGCTTCTGCTCTTCAGTCAGTTTGCTCCACTCCAAACCAAGCTGAACACTGATTTCTGCATTATTGGCACCTGGATTAGCTTTTGCTACAGCAGCCCGATGGATCCTGGCCCACACCATAAATGCATTCATTGGACGCTTTACACGGCCACTTTTGGTCTTGCTAAATGGAGTATCTGGCATACCTGTGCAACGAGGCAAGGAAAGAAGATCATCTTTCAGGGGATACAGCACTACAGGTTATATTAATTAGTAGATCCAAAGGATATTTGGCAACAGATTCACTAGAGCTTTGGAACAGATGAAACTTGGTGCACATTTGGAGAGCAGTTCCTAAAAAATAACTAAGGCTTAGGGATCATCCTCCACTAACCTTCACTGGGTCACTGCATAAGGAATCATTTACATGGCTTTTGTTACATATTATTTATTAAAACAAAACAAAACAAAACAAACAAAAAACCCCCCCCAAACCAAACAAAAAAACAAACAAAAAAAATCAACCAAACCAACCAAACAAACACACAAAAAAACCCCAAGAAACATAGGACTGTTAATACACTAGTTTGGATTTCATTTGGCCGGATTGTTATCACCACCAGATCTCTGTAACCAAAGCCCTAAGGATGCAGGGACCAGATCTAAGGATGGTAGGGCTGTTCAGTCCCACACCTGTCCAGTCCCTGCCTTCTCAGCTGAGGTTGTTGTTGTTGTTCCAGGTTTCTGGTCGGATTTTGTTGCATTTTTTCTTTTCTCAGATTTGTACACTCATTTTGTTGGAGGAACCTGTGTTCCCAAATGACTGTTACATGATACCTGGCTTTGACTCTTTGTAAACACAGGCATGCCCCAGATTTCTCAGAGGTGTATGAATGCTTCGTACCTTTAAAAATCAACCAGATTCCTTATCTTAAACTTGCAATCACAATTCAACGTAATTCCAAACACTGTTCTAAGGGGTTTCATGCAGCCAGGGAGCAGGTAGACAAAACTGCATTAATTTTAACGAACTACTACAGAACTCTGTGCTCCCACGTTAATGTCTTATGCTCTGTAAGAGAGTTGTGCTAACTCCAGCCTATCCAAAGGGATAGTTGTCTAATATGACCTTTCCAATTGTGTTCTCCTTCCTGATAACCTGTCACCTCATGTGTCACTAACTGGACCCTTGCAAGCTCTCTGACCGTAATACCTGAATCGGAGGGCAGGACAGTGAGGGGAATGTTTTTCGTTTCAATCTTTGGAGGCTGCACTAAAGGCTGCAATTGAAGTGGCACTGGTTTTACCGGCACACGGATCAGCTGTGAGGGCCGAGGACCTTGGATCTGTACGTGGGACCTGGAAGGTAAGGGGTGAAACACAACCGGGATGTTCTGATCTTCAGGAGGGCACCCACGCTTCTCACACTGCTGGACCTCGCGGCCATCGGGGCTGGCTGGACCAGGTCTGTACATGGATCCAGCTGGGGAATCGCTCTTCTCCACCTTCACTGGGCGCGCCTCAAAGGCCACGTTGGGGGGCTCCACTCTGACAGCAGCTCTTCTCCAGGGCTGACTCCCATTCCCACCGTGCCCCAGCATCTTCTCGTTCTGGCTGTCACCGCTGCCCCTTTCGCGGTCCTCCTCTCTCCGGATGGCTCCGCGGGCCTCCTTTCCAACCGTCCCCGCAGCCGGGAAGCACGTGCCCTCCTCGCGCACTCCTGCGCTGTGCCCGGGGCGATCCTGCGGCTGGAGCTCCTTCACTTTGACGCGCAGCCCCCCGAGGGGACCCACGACTTCCCTGTGCCTGGGGGGCGACTTGTGAGGGGCCCGGGTGCGGAGGCGGCAGTGCCGGGCGGTCCTGCGCTCCATCCCGCCGCCGTTCCTCGCCCGCCGCCGTTGCGCCAACGCTCCCCGCGGCCCCGCGCCGGGGGCGCGCACCGGCCCCGCACCCCGCGGCCGCCGTTGGGTCCGCACCGACCCCGCATCCCGAGAGCGCCGGCGGGGTCGCACCGACCCCTCATCCCTTGCCCGCCGGTGCCGCCGCACCGATCACCCGTCCCCCGCGGCCGCCCCGGGCACCGCTGTCGGAGCCGCCCCGCGCCCGCCCCGCGCTCCGCCCTCCGCCGCCACCACCGAGCGCTCCTCCGGGCCGCCCAGAAGGGCTCGGGGCCGCTCTCTCCGGCGGCGCTTTCCGGTTCCGTGCCGGCCATGCTGCGCTGCTGCCGGGCGGCCGCGGCCATCGCGGCGTGCGGCGGGCGCGGAACCGGCTCCCCGGGCGGGCGGCGCGGCCTCGCCATGGCCAAGAGCAAGTTCGAGTACGTGCGGGACTTCGAGGCGGACGACACCTGCCTGCCCGACTGCTGGATAGTGGTGCGGCTGGACGGCCGCAATTTCCACAGGTGAGGGGCAGTCCGGGGACGCGGGGGGTGCGGGCTGGGAGCGCTGGGCCGAAAAGAGGGTCCTGGGTGATGCTCTGCGTTGCGCTGGACTGTTTCTGCATGACCCGTGTGAAATCTAATTCTAGTCATTCTTCTCATATGCAGCACCTTAAAAACGGATCACAAACGTTGTATCTTCTCTAGTAACTGATTATATTAATTCCCCATCATTCCCCATTATGTGCATCTTGGATACAACTCTGAAAATAAAGCAGGCTTTTTTTTAAGTAGTCGCTTAGATTTGGTCTGTGGTCTTTCTCACGCTCTTTTCTGTGTTTTCTGTAGGCCATAGTAATAACCTTTATAATACGGTGTTTTGGATGCTTGTCCTGCAGGTGCGGGAGTTACAGATCCTCCTTTCCTCCCCGATCCCAATGAACCTTCTGGGTCTCTCCAGGGCACAGAATTACAAATGGGGTTTTGTTTTCATGTGGCCGGGTGGTGGGGGAATGGTGTCCCAGTGCCTTGGGTGTGTTGGGAAGGGACAGCAGTTGGTACAGGAGTGTGCGTTGGTGTTTGGAGTCAGTGTCTGTGTGGTGTTCACCTTCCCTTGGGATAAATAGAACACAGTTCCCTCAGCTCATAGATGACACAGATTCTTGCTGGGATTTGATCTCTGGTTCTGGTAAAACTTTGATAAGTTAGTTGATAATGTTGCCTGTATTGGACTGAGTTTCTTAGGTGCCCTAGGATAAAAGGAGTTTACAGAAAGTAGTATTTGTCATCCTTTTCCAAGCAAAATGCATAAACCAGCTGTTTTAAAGGACTGGTTAGGGTGAGATACTGATGGGAAAGCGAATGGGTTATCCAGCGTATATCAAAAGAGGATTTTTGTTTGGTTTTTTTCCATACTTGGGGGAAATTCTCTGTCAATATTTACAAGGTGCTGGAAATCAATATTCACAGAAAGAAGATATGAGAAAAATGAATGGGTTAGCATTTTATACCTTTTAAAGGGATTCTTTTTCAACCATTTTTGCTTTGGAGGTTTTCTGAGCAGCATGAGTTCAAGAAGCCAAATGATGACCGTGCCCTGCAGCTGATGACCAGGTGTGCCCAGACAGTGATGCAAGAACTGGAGGATATTGCTATTGCTTATGGACAGAGTGATGAATATAGTTTTGTCTTCAAAAAGAAGACTAGGTGGTTTAAAAGAAGAGCAAGGTAACAGCTGGTTTGATACTGAAGTGAACTTGTTTTTAACACCTCTCTCCAGACCTGTAATTCTTTGATTTGCCTTTACTTACACACAGGGGTTAGGAGGAGAGCTGGTGCTCACACTGCAGTTAGTTCAGGTTCTTCTTGTGAACTCTTTGCATATGATCTTCAAGGAAAATACATTCGGTAATACAGAGCTTTAAAAACAAAGTTTGATAAAACAAACTTTATAAATAAACATTGTTAGAACAAACATTATATTAACAAAATGTTACATTTTCCAAACGCTTTTGCTTGATTCTCAGAACTTCTGGTGTTCAAAAGACTCTGTGCCATTGCTGATCTGTTGGGCTATTATTTAAGAAATGCTGCTCTCCACCAGAATTATCACTACTAATACCTCAGATATATAACCATACTGATGTACTTCTTTCTTTTTTTTTCTCTCATTCTGTGTTTGCAAGTAAGTTCATGACTCACGTGGTCTCCCAGTTTGCCTCAAGTTATGTTTTCTACTGGAAGGATTACTTTAAGGACCAGCAACTTCTGTACCCACCAGGATTTGATGGACGAATTGTGTTGTATCCCAGCAACCAGAACTTGAAGGACTATCTCAGCTGGAGGCAAGCAGACTGTAAGTGTGTCTAGAAAACAGAGATTAGTACAGTTGAGTTCTCTTCCCCTCTGACTAGAAATGCCTTTACTGCCAGTGTATTTGTGTATATAGTTGTCAGTGAAAGAAGAGTAGGTAGGGTAGTAGTTTTAAATAAATAAACAATGTTAGAATTGTTTGGGGCTTTGTATGGCTACAGAAATATTGGCTGAAATGCTGAGTCTTAAGCTACAACTACATTTATTGCCTCCTGGAGTTGAGTTCAGCATTGGAAATATTTTAACTGTTAATAGAAATAATTTTTTAATTTTTATATTCAGAGTTGGTTTAGCCAAGGTAATCTTCCTTAATGAAGAGATGTGAATGTTTAAATTCACATCAGGTACTAATCAAAAGTGTTGTATATTCTATGCTAGAACAGAGCATTGGGTTTACACTCTAGGCTTTTGTCAGTATGTAGCCCGTTGCTCAGATGAAGATAATTCACATTACACATAAACACCTTTCACCCCCTGCTCTTCCCTTTTCAGAGTTACAATGAAATCTGTCTATTCTAGTCATTCTTCTGATATGCAGTACCTTAAAAGTGGGTCACAAACTCTGTATCTTCTCTAGCCACTGCTTATATTAATTCCCCATTATTCTTGGCTGTATCTTGGGTACAACCCTGGAAATAAAGCTGGTTTTTTTTAAGTAGTCACTTAAATTTGGCAGATAATCTTTCTCCTGCTCTTCTGTATGTTTTCTGTAGGCCATATTAATAACCTTTATAATACAGTGTTTTGGATGCTTGTACAGCGAAGTGGTTTGACACCAGTGGAAGCACAGGACAGGCTCCGGGTAAGAGTCTCCCAAGGTCATGTTTTTTTCCAGCTACAAATTAAATCATGAGATTTGCAAAGTGTCTTGCCTGCCCAGCAGCCCTGGCTGGCTTGTCTGTTCTTACTGTAATAATTTTGTGGGTGTAGATTCAAACATCTTCTTGAATTGCACAGATGTTAGTATCATTAGCAAAGAATGTATTTTTGGTCAACTATTAACAGGATTTTAAGTTCTTAATTAGCAAGTTCAGAAATCTTAGAAGTGTCTTGAAATGTTCAGTATCCAAATGCACAAGGTACAACTGCTGAATTCAGCTACTGTTGATTCCCAGCCCCTTTTGTTGTGTTTTATCTCCTTGTGTAGACTTCAGCAAATTATTTCTGTTTTATCCTGGAGTCTGTTGACTTTCTTCTATTTGTCTTGAAAATGTAATAAAAAACTTCTCAGTTTTAATACTTGTTTGGCAATTGGAATTAATTCCTCTGTTGAGAGAAGTAATTGAACCTTGTGACTTAAAGGTGAAAAACCTGCACAAATGCCAGTCTTTCAATATTCACCCATCTTCTACCCTAGAGATTCAGTGTTTTGGTTATTATCTATAAGAGTATTTTTCTTTTTGTTTCTTCTCAGGGAACTTTGGCTGGAGATAAGAATGAAATCTTATTTTCTGAATTCAACATCAACTACAACAATGAACCTTTGATGTATAGAAAAGGAACTGTCTTAATATGGCAGAAGGTAAAAAACTATTGCCACTAGCTTCTTGCTCATGTTTTAAATAGTTACACTGTAAATAGTTACACAGGTTACACTGTAAAATCACCAGATATATCTCAAATGGTTGTCTAGGTATAAATACTAACTAACTAACCATATTTGCCATGTAATGATATGTAAGATGACTAATTGTTTTGGAGATGTCTTTGAGATATCTGTTTCCAGGAACATAATATAAAAATTAGTCTGTGAAGTCTGGCTTAGATACAAATTATGACCAACTAGATAAAACATGTATCCACAGATGACAATATGTATATCACTGGGGTCTGTGCCAGGCCCTTCCCAGAATTAGGTCCCAAGTGTATCCATGGCAAAGGAATTACCACCTTTTGTTCAGTAATGTAGCTCAGTTCGTAGTAGGCTTAGTCCTTTTCTGCTTTAAAAGTAACTTGGAAATGTTCATCATTCTAGGATGATCCAGAATTACTGGAAAAAATTCCTGTCCTGTGTTTTTTTATGAGATGAAACCCCAGAAAATCATAAATGGCCTTAGTGTCCTTCTGTGCTAGGAGACCTTATCTAGAAATAGTGTTCCATCTGTCTATACGAAGAGTTCTCCATAACTTGCTCAGCCTTTTGTCTTCTATACATAAAAAAAACTGTAATCCTTTTTTATTTAAATTTTGGCTAACAATTTTTAGTTCATTTGAACTAACTAGAGCAGACAGATGCTCCCACCTGGAAATACAGTCCACTTGTTCCTTAGACATATTTTTCCTTGGTAATTGTAGACATTAGCAAGGTTTCCTCTTTGCTTTATATAGCTCCAAAGTACATATTGTGCTTCATTCAAGGATACTTGAATCCTTAGTAATGTGAATTTGCAGGTAATTTCTTTAGGCCATGTGATGATGATGGGCAGTTTCAACTGCTCACTATTAAGTCTTTGAATTGAGAACAGACTCTGTTTCAAAAGATGCTATGTTCAGACTCTGATATGATAAAGGGTTGATAGTTGTTTTTGTTGTGCCTTTGTTTCTTGTCCATTTGTGAATCCCCTCTGGAGTCTTATATGTCTGCTAATGTGTCAGCTGTATTTTCAGGTTAATGAAATCATCACGAAGAAAATAAAGCTGCCAAAGGAAGCAGAGGAAAAGGAAGTGGAAGTGACCCGGACTAAGACTAAAGTTGTTCCTCTGCACTGTGATATCATTGGGGACCAGTTCTGGGAGGAATATCCTGAGATTCTGGCTGAGGATAGTTGATACCTCTGACAAGTAAATTGATAGTTTACATTTTGCTCTGCTTGGGTTGTTGGCCACTGAGTATACGGATGGTGGCTGGCAGAGTTTAACCTGTAACCCTCTTCAGCAGCTCCATTGGTTTTATTACTGTTGTTGCCTAAAAAGAAGACACTGGTGTGTTGTCTGACATACAAGGATATGCCCATATGGAGAGCTAAAATCATATTATATTTTGAATGTTAAGAACTTGTCATAAGTTAAGACTGCTCCTTCCTTGTACATGTGTATTTGTAGAAAAAGTGTATAGAAATTTCCTGCATTTCTGTACCATTTAATGTGTGAGGTATTTTACTGAACTGCTGAACCATAAAAAAGCTTGCATATTTGAACAGAAAATTATTAATTTTATTTTTGTTTCAACTGAGTTGGACCAGAATACTCAATTGGCATATAGTATTTCAATTCAAGGCCAGTGTGTTTGGTCAGATGAGTGACACACCATTCAACTGCCTAATCTCTGATTCTTACTGAAAGGAAATGGAGCGGCTCAGCAGTTTCCTGACAGATCTTAAAAGTTTTTGTCAAATGTACAGGATTTTTATACTTGTAAAAATTAAAAATAATAATAATACCTTCTCTGGGATGGTTTATCATGTGGCCTTCCTCATTCCTGGGATTTTTACTAGTAAGTGGTGGAAGTTCCAAAAAATGAAGTTAATAAAGATACTGTACAGACTGGAATTCTCTTAGGACAGGGATAGAGTTTTCTCACTTTCCATGGCCTGGGAAGTCACCTGTCTCCTGCTGGGCAGGAGTGGCAGTAGCAACACAGGGGAACATTCCTGGTGCCTGCAAAGAGGGAGCCAATATCAACTTGTACTGCTGTTTTCTGATTTTCCTGGGAATGACACAGACATAGCAGTGCTGACAATCCGTGTTAGTTAGAGGGAAGAGAGGAATGTGTGTTGTCTGGTTAATGCACAGGTTCTGGTTTAACTATCAGTTAAGACCTTTTGTCAAAATAGTTAAATCATACAATCTCTCAGAGCAGAAAAAATTCTGCTAATGGATAGGGGCTTGGAATTTGAGAGAAATAACCTATTTCAGTGTAGAAACACAGCTATAATGACATAATAGGTATTTATAAGGCTATTACTACTTCTAACCATGCTGGTTTCAAAACCATGGTGCTAGAACAGTAACTGAGCCAGTTGTTACTAAGGGAGAGATAGTCAGCAGTTGGGACTGGCCATAAAAATGGAAAGAAAGGACCAAATGTGATTGAGAAGGTCATTCAGTACAGAGTTCATTTCCCATGAATTCACTTATCAATCTACTCTGTTTCCCCTTCCTGCAGGAAGAACTTGCAGATTTAAGGCCTTTTGGTGGTTTTTTTTTTTTTTTAAAACATGAGCCAGGTACTGATGTAAACTACTACTTTGTAGCTTCTTCCTGAGATTAAACAATGAGCCTGTGTGTTTATAATAGCACAGGGCTTCCCCTTCTGCTGCTCTGTGCTAATACTGAACAGTTAAGAACATGCACTGAGAGAATGTATTTTGCTTTTAGTTTGTAGAACAGGCCACAAAATTCCTAGGAAGAGGATGTGAGTGACTGTGAGATAAAGATTCTGAATGAATCATTCTACCAGTCATTTACCCCAAGAACTTTTTATCTGTCTGCTGTTTTTTTGTCTTGTAACACAAATGTAACTTACTTGACTTTGAAATGCCATTTGTTACTGTCTGGTGCCTGACTTTGGACCTTACATACAAAGCAGCTGTTCCAGAACTGGTAACACTTTGGATTTACTCAGACTAAAGATGAAAAAAAATAATTTGGCAGCCATGATTCATGCTCAGAAAGTATTATGTAGGTTTTTTATCTTATATATTATGGCCACCTTATGCATTATACAACATATCTATGTATGTACCTTGTATGTGTGTATAAAAAATGGGTCTGTATAAGTTCTTATCCTCAGAGTGTTTTCTAATTAACTCATCCTTACAATAATATGGAATAAGCCAACAAATGCAGACTTTGGAACCGAGATATGGATTGTCTGTACAACCATGGCCTTTAATTTGTATTAATATAAATTCTAGAGAAAGAAACTCTCTGTGGCATCCTCATGCATAAAGTCATATGACTTAATAGCTGTAGGGGAAAATAAATACTCCCAAGTTTCAAGCAGAAGCCTGGTGTTGGTGGCACACGCAGATCGACCTGTGCCTGTTCTTCCATGTATTGCTGTAGCTTAGAAGTCCTGTACTGTGACCCAGTGAAGGAAGAGGGGTTTTCTGTGCAGTTGGGGAACGACCTGTGACTGATGTATTGCTGTAACAGGCGGCGTTAAATGTGCGGGAACATTGATGTTATGAAACATTAATGGAGGTGGTGAATCATTACAGTAAAACCTCTCTGCAGCATTAACGGTGTTTCCTCTCTGTTCCTCAGAGAAGTGGTTCTGTGCTGTAGATCCTTTTATGGGTTAAAATGCAAACTATATTGCAACCACACCTTGCCCAAGTGCCATTTCATTGCCTGAGGCAAGTGGGATTTGGTGCCCAGTCGAGGGAGCACCCCCAGAACCGCCAAGGGGCTCCAGGGTGGGCAGCAAGGGAAAGGTTGAACCAGGGGGTCTGAGTGAAGATGACAGAATCACAGAATTATTAGGCTTGGAAGCGACCTCTGGAGATCATCCAGTCCACTCCTACTGCCAAGGCAGGGTCATCTGGAGCAGGTGACACAAGAATGAATGCATCTGGGTGGGTTTGGAATGTCTCCAAAGAGGGAGACTCCATGCCCTCCCTGGGCAGCTGTTCCAGTGTTCTGCCACCCTCAGTGTAAAGAAGTTCTTCCTTATATTGAGGTGAAACTTGTGTTTTCATTTATGGCCATTGCTCCTCGTGCTGTCGCTGGGCAGCACCAAGAAAGAGCCTGACACCTTTCCCTTGACACTCCGAGAGACTCCCCCCTCAGTCTTCTCTAGGCCCAGCTCCTGCAGTCTCTCCTCATCAGAGAGATGCTCCAGACCCCTCACTAGCTTCATGGCCTCTGCTGGACCCTCTCCAGTAGCTCCTTTTCTTTCTTGCACTATTGCCAAAACTAACCCCCAGAACTGCTCCTCCCCTTGACCCGCCTCCCGTTTGGAGTCAGCAGTCCTTTAGGGTGGTCACTCTTTAGTCTTCCTCACGCTGCACTTTTCTTGAACTCTCACTTTTGGCACATCGTCAAGCCCTCTAGAACCAGTGTCCATGTCCCTTTGAAACAGCGTGCGACCACGAGGACAGTTTTGACTAGTTTGCAAGCTTCGTGTTCCTTTTACCACTTCCACTTCCCAGAAGAAAGATACCCCTCAATCTTTTGAGAAGTTCCTGTCTGTCGAGAAACCCCCGACCTTTTACGTAACTTAAGCTACACTAAGAAGCTACACAGCCTAAGCTGTACGGTTCAGTGCGGCTACAGCACTGACACGAAGGGTGCCGAATGAACGAACCTGTGGCACCTCCAGGGCTCCCACAGCTCCCCGCCCGCCCTGCCCTCGCCCCGCGGGGCCGCTCCGCCCTCAGGGCCTTGCGCGGCAGCGGCTCCTAGTGGCGGCCGCGGGCGGTGCCGCCCCCGCAGCCCGGCCATGGAGGAGGACGAGGCGGGCGTGGAGCCGCGGGGTCCCCCCGGGCGCCGCCGCTCGCCGAGCCCCGGCCGCCTGGACGTGAGCTCCAGCCGCTTCGACCCGCTGCTGGCGCTCTACTCGCCGCGCACGCCGCTGCCCTTCCCCGCCGCGCCCTGCTTCAACAACCTCGCCGCGTACGAGAGCTTCCAGCGCGGCCTGCGCCGCCCGCGCGGCCGCCGCGCCGCCCGTTGGCCATGACCCTCTGGGTCTGCAGCTCCTCGTAGGACTGGGGGCTGCCGCCGCCGCTGCTGCTGCCCCTGCCCCCGCCGCCCCCGCCCGCCGCGCCGCGCCCGCCGCCCGCGGGGCCCGCCGGGGCCCGCCCGCCGCCGACCCCGAGCGCATCCAGCGGCTCCGCAGCCTCATGGTGAACGCGGGCCCCGAGCAGGACGCGGCCGAGGGAGGAGCGGCGGCGCCGCGGCGGCGGCGGGCACCGCGCAATGTCCTCACCAGGATGCCCCGTAAGGGAGCGCGGCCCCGGGGGGGCTGAGCGGCGCTGGGGCGGGCGCTGGAGCCGGGGCTGGGTGCCCTGGGAGGGAGCGGCACGGTGGGGTCCGGGGGGATGGCGAGGGGGGCTGAGGTGGGTCGGGAGATGCGGCTGTGCCCGGAGTGCAGTTGGGATGGAGTTTTGGGGAGTTTGGAGGTGAGAAGAGAGCGGTGGCTGGAGGAAGCGGTTGGGTGGCAGCGGGGCGTGGGTGGGTGACAGCGGGGGGATGATGGCGTTCGGTCGGAAATGGTACTTGGGTGGTGAGGCACTGGCACAGGTTGCCCAGGGAAGTTGTGGCTGTCCCATCCCTGGAGACGTTCAAGGCCGGGTTGGACGGGACTCTGAGCAACCTGGTCTAGTGGAAGGTGTCCCTGCCCGCAGCACAGGGGTTGGAACGAGATGATCTTCAAGGTTCCTTTCCAACCCAAACCACTCTGTGATTCTATGAAATGGTGTGCTGGAATGAGGAACAGCATTTCACAGAGCTGCTCCCGCAGAGATGACACTGACTTTGTTGTGGTCATGTCCTGTCTGACTTGGTGTGGTGATGTCTGTTTTTTGGTTAGTGACATACATCCCCTTGGTTTTAAGAGGAAAAGGGATGAGAAACTGCTGGACTTTCAAAAGTACTATTTTAGACCAGGAATCAGATTTGAGTCCATGCAGCTTATAGTTAAATCATAACCACAGGGTGAGTCTGTAACACACTGCTGTTACTTGGTTACTAACCATACATCCTGCGGGCATAAATACAGCACTGGCGTTTCTGTTAACATGATGGCAGAACAGTAGATTGAGGTGGGAGGCAGCTCTGATGTTGCTAAATTCATCAGTTGTGATGATGTACAAGTTTCTCGGTATAAATGTATATGTGCAGTTGTGGTAATACCCCCTAAACATTAAGGGGTTCCACTTCTGCACCTACACTGAGGATCAAATGGCATTGCTATCAAATGAGATGTAACTTTAGTGCTCTTAATTAACAATACTGGGGATTTTTTTGAATCAGTATCGCTTCACCACCATCACCTTAATGTTCTTTACATAAAAAGACAAAGCCCAAAATGTTCAGTTCTACCCAAAGCAGAACTTTTTTCTTGCTTAGACACCAAAACACAATGTATTCATTGCTATATGTTATTAATCCTGGTACTTAAGAGCATCAGGATGATGCACAGGCAGATTTAGGTGCATGCAGAGCCTGGTCATTACAGCCCCTGGTGCTTGCAGAAGAGGTGTGTTCCAAAAATAAATTCCTTGCGTTGGAAGGACAAATATGCATTGCATATTTTTTCTGAGATGTCAGGTTGTTTAGAGGGTTTTGGATGATGTGTTCTGCCCTTTTGATCAGGTAAAGCTGGAGGTTTGCCATGGAGAAGCCAGAACCTTACACAGCAAGGAAAAGTGGGCAGTGTAGATTTGGTAGAGCTGTATAGTGTTTTCCAGGGTGCTGACAAGCAGAGGCATAGTTGGAAATAAGGATTGTATTTGGATTTTTATAAAAAAGTGTAGATAAAATTTATATGTAAAGAGAATATTGGAATTTAAAATTAAAAAAAAAATCTAGATTTTAAATTACTATTCAAATTCTCAGGGTTGGTTAGAAAAAGTGCTGTTAACTGATTAAAAGCATCAATCTGATGTTGTGGTGGTGTCATCTCTGGTTCCCAGGGTGGATCTGTGAATTCAGAACATAAGTTTATCATCAGTTCAGCTGAAGGAGGCACAGAGACTCACAAAAAGACCCTCATAAGCAAAGCTGGGAGGTGCTGAGGTAGCTTATGCTCTGTGTGAAACCAATTTCCTCCAGTTATCCTGCTGGAGGGGGCTGGCAAGAGGACAATGGATCTCAAAAAATAAACGTGATTAGGTTAATTCAGAAGAAACTGCTTTAGATTTCCCTGCTGTGGCTGTGAATTACCCTGCAGCCCAATCCTGCAGATCGGCTGTCATACAGTAACTTTACACTCACAGGAAGCATTTTCCACTGTGCAAATCAAACCTTGAATACATAGTCCCTAAAGCACAAGGTGAGAGATCATCTCTGACTCACATATTTTATTAATATGAAGAACTGTGTGAGATTTTAGACCAAGTCTTTTCCCTGACTCTCGGTAGGAATTTTACAGCAACCCTGAGGCTGTGTTTGCACAGGCAAATGGGTACCTGTGATTTATCACTGTGATGGCTTCATCATGACGTGGGTGGAAGTGGTAAAGTAAATAAGATTTACCCTCTAGATGACTTACAGTTGCAGAGATTTCTAGTGTGCAGATGAGACTTGTGTGTGCAAAGTAAGGCATGTGTTGTACTGAATTCCTTCAGTTTTGCCCTGGCTGAAAGCATTATTGTCCTGTGGTTTAACATGGTTTCATTGCTGGCTGCTGCTTAGAGTCGTGTTCCTCTGCCAAAGATTTGTATGTCTTTGAAGGATGTTCGGTTGGCTGCTGAAATTTGAAGTGAAACAACACATTTTCATCAATTTAAAGTGGTCTGGTTTAGTTTGTTGAAGGATTTTGAGTCATTGTTTCAGAAATCTCCTCATAAAGGAAAGGAACACATCTGATACAATCCTTTATTCACAGTTCATAATTAATCCAGGGTAGCCTTAACAAGGCATTTGTCTTTTCTGGGAAACTAACTCTGCCCCCATGAGCTTTCTGTTCCCTCTGAACCACTTTTATTTACAATCAGCATTACTTAGCATGCATTTGAAATGTAGCTAAAAGATTTTCAGCTAAGGCTGATTCGACTGTGGTTTATGTAAAGCAAAACCTTCATGTTTTGTGAAGTCTTGGCTGTCCCCACCATAATAAGAATTTTGGTGGTCTGGTAATTGCAGCTGCAGTGTGTTACAGTGCTCTGGGGCTCCTCATTCCTTTTGCTGTGAAGACAAGTGTCGTGCCAAGATGTGCCACATTTGTACCTAGAGTAGATTTCTCCATTACTTTTTTTTCTCTCTCTCTCTGTATATGTAGTTACAAGATAATGTAGTGATAGAACAAGGGGAAATGGCATAAAACTGGAAGACAGTAGGGTTATATTAGATATTAGTAAGAAATTATTTACTGTGAGAGTGGTGAGGCCCTGGCACAGGTTGCCCAGAGAAGCTGTGGCTGCCCCATCCCTGGAAGTGTTCAAGGCCAGGTGGGATGGAGCTCTGAGCAACATGGGATAGTGGAAGGTGTCCCTGCCCACAGCAGCAGAGTTGAAACTGGATGATCTTTCAGGTCCCTTCCAACTCAAACCATTCTATGATGCTATTCTATGATTCTTTATATTTTGTTGAAGACTGGTGACGTTCTCTTTCTGTTTTAGTCCATGAAGGCAGCCCTCTGGGGGAACTTCATCGCTGTGTCCGAGATGGTGTCAAAATCAATGTTCACATCCGCACTTTCAAAGGGCTTCGTGGAGTCTGCACAGGGTTTCTGGTTGCATTTGACAAATTCTGGAATATGGTAATTATTGTTCCAGCTCTTGATTTATACCTGTTATATTGAAAACTTGAAATTTGCAACAGGTTTAAGCGGACAGCATTCCGAGAGGATTAATGTGGTATTGTGGTGCACAAACTAATTTGCTCTGGCACCAAGTGCTGGGTTTCAGATGTAAGTGGTGCTTAGTGTTGGGCTGGTCCATCTGGGAGGTGCCCAACCGTTTTAGAGAGGGTTTAGATGAGAGAGAAGCTTTGAAGAGTTCCCAGCATCTTCAAAGAATTCATGATTGTGGAATATAAGGAATATCAGAAGCTTCCAAAGGTTTCTCTGCAAAACCCAGTCTTTTTGTAGTGACTGTTGCTTCATTGTGTTCTTTCACTAAGATCACTGGGCTGTCAGTGACAAAAGCTTTTCCCTGTGCTCTACCTCATGAACATCTTAAAGACAGAGGATAGAAAAGCAGCAATTAAATATTTGTGAGCCTGGAGCTGTGAAAAGTTTGGAAATGGGGAGGTGGGAAGGATTTTGCAGGCAAGGCTCAGAAAGGTTTTGCAAGTAATGCAGAATGGATTTAACGCTTTGCTGCTGCTTTTATACCTCAGTACAATTTAGATGATTAACAAACCAGCTCCAAAGCACAGTTTGTTCTTTGGAGAGATGGATTTTCTCTCAGATAGAACATAATTTCATTATGCTTTGACACAGAGCTGGTCCAAAGCTGCTTAATGTCTTCTTTTAGTTTTGACCTTTCTGTTTCTTTTCTCTTCTTCCAGGCCCTGACAGACGTGGATGAGACTTACAGGAAACCAGTAATGGGCAAAGCTTTCTATGCAGAACCTCAGCTCACACTGACCCGAGTAGGTGACCATCTCCAGTTTTCTTTTTTTAATTGGTATCTCCTTTTTCAAAGTAGTAAAAGGGGAGCATTGATTGGAAAACTATTTTTACATTTGAAATATTTTACCTTCTTTTATTACAGATGACTACAAAATGACTTGAACTGAGGGGAAAAAAAATAACCCAAAATGTTTTCTGACCTTTTTGAAAGTACTTTGACAGTAGTTCAGTGCTACTAAAGTTCCACTTTAGGGCCCCTATTATTCAGAACATAGTTGCTACCACTGCTTAGTTCAATATGCTCTCTGGTTTTTGATTTATTTGTTCTGTGTGCTTTCTGCACTTGTGACTGATCAGGTCCATGTTTGTCCTGCCAGGGAATGTGGCAGAGCATCCCTCTGGTACACAGTCTGTGTCTGCAGCCAGTGAAACAACCTGGCTGTTTGGTCACTTGAGCTTCTAGCCTGGGTACTGTGGAGCTTGCTGGAGTGCGTCTTGCTTTGGAGCAAGACACACTCTATGATCCAGCTGCAAACAGAGTTGTTTACCAACCTGAGAACTGAAGAGATGATAAATGAACTTCTGAACAATGAAGGGGAAAAAAAAGTGACAGGGCTGTGCCTGTTGTATGGCAACAGCTCTGGGCCTTTTTGAACATCAGAGAAGCATCACAAAAACATTTAAACAGTTTCATTGTGAGTAGTTTGCTTTCAAATTCCTGCCATTTAAATCCGTTTTCTGATAGATCCCACCCTTCCTTTTTTAAAGATTAGTTAAAAATAATCAAGTTGTCATTGTTCCTTTAGCCCACTCTCACAGGGATTGGCTTTCCATCCTGTTGCTGGGATGAGACAGGCTAACCAAGAATCCTTCTCATTTGTCAGTGTTTCATAAAAGCTTGCCTGCTGCCAGAGTAAAAGCAGTTTCTTTCCCACTTTCAGCACCATGTATTCTTAGATTAATGAGTTCATGCAGTGCTCTGGATCTGCTGCTGTAGCTTTTATTATTTTTCTGTTGTTTGTAATCTGCTCACCTCCCAGAATACCCACACGGCAACTTTTAGTTTGCTTTGGGGAACACAAAAGGTCCCTCATTTTTTCAGTGTGCACCCTGTGCTAATGGAGACCCCTTATCTTAGGCATTCATGACACAAGGATGTCTCTAACACTGACAGCATTACAAGAGCACTGGGAAAATGAGCTCATGGAGCAACTTGGTGTCTCTCTGTTGCTCTTGACCAAAGTTAAATGCTACCACACAGCAGGGTTGCTCCCCAAATTAAATTCCTTGATGCTCACATAAAGACACTCATGACCGTGCAAGAGATCCATTCACCTTGTGTCACTGTTTGACTTGGGTAAGAAAACATTGTCTTTATTGGCGGTGAAGATTCTTCACTGACTGTGTCTTGTGAGCTCTGATTTAGGATCATACACACAAATACCACGTGTGGAACAAGCAGGCTCTCTTGTTTTATGAATGTGGTCATAGACACAAATGTCCTTTTACAGCTGTTTGACAGACTCAAACTTCAGGAGTCCTCGGGGAAGAAGGGAGCTGACTCAAAGACTGTCTCAGAGGAGCTGGCCCTGACAAGTGACTCTCAGACGCTGGGATCAAAAGTTGGATCAGGACGAGGGAGAGCAGAAGAGGAGCGTGAGAGGCAGAAACACTCGGGCAGAGCTGGAGAAAAGAAGACGCCAGGTGACAGTTTGGTTGCCGGAGGTGAAGCTGATGTGGGCGGCAGGACTGCCCACACAGAGGGTGCCAGTGCTGGTGGCGCCCGTGCACGAAGCCAGTCCCGGAGGAAAAGGCGGCCCAAGGTGGATTATCAACAGGTGTTCACACGTCACATAAACCAGATTTTTATTCGAGGAGAGAATGTCTTGCTTGTCCATTTAGCACATTGACTTGGCTGAGCTTTGGTCAGCGTATTTGTTTGATAGCATGACTTGCTGCTGCAGCTCCCATTGCTATTTAAAGTTGTCATTGAGTTTGATGGTACCATGGCTGGTTTCCCATTGCCATAACAAGGTAGGGGAAATAATTGTAAGTAGAGCATCCTGAGCTTGATGCCAAAGCAGCTTCCTTAGATCCCTGTTGGGGGTTTCAGGACAAGGTCAGCAATGGAGTTGTTTCTGTGATATGAGGGAGGTAAGCACAGATCCCACTGCTCCTTAAAAAGAAGCTAAATGGAGAGGATTGGAAGAGAATTTTGGTGTAATCTGTTATAGGAGCTACTTGTGGCACATGTTTAAGGAGCTTAAGATAAGATCTCCACCTGCAATGAATCAGAAATGCTCTTTTGCATGTTCTGAGAAATCTCAAGAGGAGATGGCTAATGAAACCAACAGTTTATCTGCTGCTGTTACATGGGTGTCCTCTTTTCCAGACATAATTCTGACAGTCATTTTGAAACAGTTTGTAAAAAGGTGGAGTGATATACTGCTGATGGCTATTGCCCTGTGTGATAGAAAACCTTTTAACTGAAAACTGCTCATCTAATGTGAGTGATGATAGGACTGTAATTTGTTTTCCATATCAAAGCTTAGGCTTCTCTTTGTAGTGCTGTGCTTTGGCCCTGTGTCACCAGCAAGCAGGTGATGTAGCTGATCCAGGGGCCTCCATATTTGGGGTTTATCTGTGAATGCTGTGGATGCAGATGGAAAATTGTACTGTTACATTTCATCCATATACTACTTAGTGTAATAGTGAAGCTGGCAAAGGTGTAGGGTTTTTCTCAGATGTGTCTGTGCTGAGCACACTTGTACTGTATCTAAGAGCCTTTCAAGGTCTCTGTTGAAACTAGAGGTGCTGTGTCTCCAGCAATTCCCATGGAGCAGAAATCTTCATGGGTCTTTCCTATCCGTGTGAATGATGCATCATCTAATTCCAGTTGAACTGAGCTTCGGAGGTGTGGCTGAAAATGTTTTGAAGTATAAAAGTCAAACTCAACTCATCAGTGTTTTATTTTAACAAGACTATTAAAGCCAGGGTTCTGCAGGTATAAACTGATTTCCAAAAGAGTCATGTGGAGAAGTTCAGGGTAAATGAAGCTGTTACATTATCTAATCTGTTCACTTCATTGTCCAAGGACACTAGAATTCATGCTGCTATTCCTGTATTCATCTCAACTGCCTTGTGCTTTGCAGCAGCTCCGTGTGTTTAGGATGAAGTTGGGAAATTGCTTTATATCAGGTCTTGTATTGCATATAGGGCTCATAAGTTCTTAAATTGAGTGACTGTTCTGTGGGTGACGTCGATGTCTGCTGCTGCAAATGCAGCATTCTGCTTGCTTGTCTTTAGGGGGATGTCTGGTGTTTGGGTGAATCACAGAAATCATTTAGCAGGGGTTCCTGGACACACAAAGCAGCTGGTTTTGCCTCTGGGGGAGCCTGAAGCTTCTGTCAACATTTCAGATGACAGGGGGCTTGGACAGCTGATGAGCTGAGCCAGTGAGCTGCAAACCCTGGTTCAGCCTGGGACAGAAGTGCTTCAGAATAAAAAGTGCTGTTGAGGCAAAACAGTTTCATCAAGAGCAAAAAAGAAAAGAAAAAAGTGAAATACTATCTACAGCTTCTTAATATACATTGCTTTATTGTAATCCCTTCCCACTATGAACTGAGACCAGGCACTGAAAAGATTCTTCTCTTAGAGGCTCTTGTTTCCTCTGCTGTGCTGTTCTTGTTTGTGTTCCTGTGCTCTGCAGTTCTTCCCTTTTTTTCTTCCCCCTTTCTCCTGTCAGTACTTTGTCTCTTCAGGATGTTCTAAACCCTGGTTTATGAAGACTGTTCTTGTATTCATCCTTAGTTGTTCTGGCTTTCTGAACTGTTCTTGGTTGGCTTTCTGTGTGGTTCCCAACTAACCAGAACCCTCACAAATTACTAGAAACATGTGAAGCTAGGAACAAGGTGCTTATTTCTGCTCCTGACTTCCCAGCAGCTTTTATTGCAAGTGAATATTTTCTTCATTCTGTTTTTTATTGTGGAGTTTTTTCCCCTCTCTTTTCTGACAGCTTTGTTTTTATTTCAGCTGCTTAGGATGACTCCTCTCTGCCTTTTCCATTCATGCCAGAGGCTGCTGGTTTTGACCTCTCCTCTTTCCTTCATATTTGCCCAAAGGATGTCAGACTACCCTCAGGCCTGTGTACTATGACATCTAATTGAATTCTTTACCTAACGTTCTTAATTCTATTTGTCTGCTTTGTATTGCCTTGTGCATTAAACAAGGTACAACTGCCATGAATGTTCTTCTGGCTGTCCTGCCCTCCTTCCTTGTCGATTGACACTTCCCCAAGTTCTCAGTTGCTACTGGAACTGTGTCTCAGTGTTTCCTTTAATCAGAAGTTTTTCTCTGAAACCTTGCAGGTGTTTGTTGCTTCACATTTACAAGTTCCTTTGTTTACATTTTATGAAAAATACTGGTGCTTAGACTTGCGTTTGTGCCTTGATTTTTGTATCATCCCTAACCTGTTCTTCCAGAATCATCACCTTGGTCAGCAAACCTGGTTAAAAACTATAGTTTGTCTACTTTTTTTGCACTACCTCATTACTAAAATGTTCCTCCTCTTTATCTGTGAAGTTGGTTAAAATTCTCTCTTCCAATTTAGATTTTATGGTTTATTTGTTGGTTCTTTGTTTGTTTCCTACTTTCCTGTCCACCTTTCTCCTTATTTCCAAGCTGCTTCCTAAATACAGCTGCCTCTTCTACAACTTCAGATCTTCCAAAATGTCTTCCTTTTCCCACTTTTTCTGGCATTAAAGCGCATTATTAAAATGCTGTTTTATGGATTTTGTCTCTTTCAAGCATCATGATTGTGATTAAGCAAGTGATCCTGTATGTGTGTTGTCACTTGCATGTTTAAAACTTCAGATAATGTTGCTCTTTAAATAAAATTGAATGTCATGTTCTGAAATGAATTCTTCTACCTCACCTAAGTATTCACATAAATCTGTTCAAAAAAAAAAAAAAAAAAAAAAAAAACCCCAAAAAATCAAATGAGCTTTGGTTTTGTTTTGTTTTTTTTTTTTTTCCTGGGTTTTTCTGTCCATGTTTTTTTTTTCCAAACTGAGCATCAAATTTTTGTTCAAAAAGCTGTCCGCTCCCAACCTTCCCTCTCTTGGTTGCAGTGTCACAAAGATGCTGTGAGCAAAGACACACCAAAGGAATGAGGAGTAGGAGCAGGAGACAGTCCTGTGAGAGTGAAAGAGGTTTGGGCAGGGAAGGATCCACCGGTTCCCTGTCCCATATTTCTAGGACTTTGCTCATCCTGGTGCTCAGCGGTGGTTCCTGAAGTCTGTTTGTGGTGAGGTACCGAATTATAGGGAGCAGTTTTCTGAACTAACTTTGAAGGAGTGTTGGGATAATTTGAGAAATTTTTAGGATAATTTCTAAAACAGCAGACAAATCCGAAACTTGTGAAATGTGGCGATGCCAGGTGCAGAAATGATGTAATGCCACAGTCTTGGATCGTGATGTCACAGAGATATCTCATGGTGTCATCGTGTATCTTTCCATTCCCAACACAGCCCAGCAGGGAGCCAAGTCTCAATTTTAAGAGTGGCAGTTTTATTTGTACAGTGAAGTGGTTTTGCCCAGTTTTTACCTAACACTTCTAAAACAGGGCTGTGGTAGTAGAAGAGGTAAGGCCGAGGGGAAAAAAGGAGCTTGTAAAAAAGTGTGGTTTTAGTTCCTTCTCTCAGCTGACTAGTCCAGCTTGTTAATTGCCTGGAAGTTTTTTTCCTGATCTAGAGAGGTACTTAGCACGTCCTCCCCAGGTGATTAATGAATTAATCAGTGAGTGCTGTTTTCCATCTGCTTCTTGTCCTTCACTTTTTGGATTCGTCATTTCTTTTGCAGCTTTCCCTCAGCAGGGCAAGATCTCACCAGGAATAAACCTGACTGCCTGCTGATTTTTCCCCCTCCCTAAGGAATGTTAGCCCACCTAGTTTTGAATCCAGATAGCCTTTGCCTATTCTTGATTTTCATAGTGTTCTCTTCACACTTCTGGAATTATTTGGTCAGAAGAATTATTTGTCTTGGATGATAGTGTTTTTGGAAGTAAACTGAAAAATTTTTGAAAAATAATTTTGTTACTTGTTTTCCTTCCCACAGTGCTAGGTTTTCCTTGTTTGCTGTTGCAGCCACCCACTTGCACCTGTGAATCACTGTGGGTGAAGAGGTGTCCAGGAAAAGAGAAGCAGAGAAAAAAAGGTGTCTAATTTTTATTGAATTTGACATTCTGCCCAACATGCTGCCTACACTCACCCTTTCTGTTTCTTACTGCCACTGACCTAAATGACACAGGTGGGGAAAATTACTTCATCCAGGGTCTTGAAGGAAAATGGAGAAGCAGCAGGGACAGCAAACTGAGTTTTTGAGGATGTTTATCTCCAGGTGAACTTCCCATCTCTGATCAAACAAATCAGAGTTATAACTACCAAATTCCACTGCAAGCTCTGCCACTGGATAAAACTGGAAGGCACAGTATTGCACCTTTTCAGGGGTGATGCAGTGATTCCCTCAGCCAGGCAAGCTCTTCCCTGAGAAGCTGCTGAGACATATGCCAGTGTCTGCCTCAGAGCATAACTGCAAAATACTGCCAATTACTATGAAGATTTTTGTCTCCTGCCTGCACAGCCAAGTGTAAAACATAAATGCTGAGGTCTGCATCATCTGCAGCCCAGAACTATTTCAGTTCATGCTTTTGCTTCTTGACATTGGCTTAAAAATTTGAGGTGTGTACTATAGCAATCCTAAGACAGCCTTCGTTATAACATTATGAAAAGCTATTACTTACTAGAAATAGTATTGGAAAACTAGAGTATTACAGAATTTGTGGAATTCTTATTGTAATTAAGATATTGCAAACCAGGAAAGGCTGAGAGAATTGAGATTCTCTCAGCTGAGACAATTAGGGATGACCTAATTGCAGCCTTCCAGCACCTGAAGGGAGCCAACAAGAGGGATGGAGAGAGACTATTTACAAGAGTATGTAGTGACAGGACAAGGGGGAATGGCTTCAAATTGACAGAAAGTAGGGTTAGATTACATATTGAGAAGAAATTCTTTACTGTGAGGGCAGTGAGGCCCTGGCACAAGTTGCCCAGAGCAGCTCTGGATGCCCCACCCCTGGAAGTGTTCAAGGCCAGATTGGATGGGGCTTGGAGAAACCTGGTCTAGTGGAAGGTGTCCCTGCCCATGGCAAGATGGAATGAGATGTTCTTTTAGGTCCCTTCCAACCCAAACCATTCTGTGATTCTGTGAAATGTGGAGAAAACTGTTATCCTTTGCTGCCGTCTTTTTTACTTATTAGTAGCAGAAAAAAACTAAGCCCTTTGGGAAAGGGTAGGCAAGGCAGTCTGATGGTCCTCGTCTGGGTAGGCACTGCAGGATTGGTGCACTTGATGGAGACTTTTCTTGATGGAAAAAGAAAAGGTGTGTAATTTCCTGTAAGTATAACATGTACCTCTCTGTACATTATCCCAACTGTAGCCTTTCATGGCATGCTGAAAGTGGGAAAGCAGGCAAAGAAAGAGGAGTGAAGAGGAATTACTCAGTGATAACTCCTTGACATGGAAAGTGGCTTTCTAGCCTGTGGACTTGGGCACAATCAGGCCAGCACTGGGCAGTTGTGCTCTGTAGGGGAAGGGGGGGATACAGAGACAGCCCTTGAGTGCAGCTTCCCTTGTGCTGTGAGCCTTTCACAGCACAGGAACTGCCCCTGGAATATCTGCCAGGCTCCTTCGCTAAAAACTGACATGTTTGATCCCACCTTTAAAATTTTGCAGGGGAAACCCAGTGGGATAAAAAACAAGCAAGCAAATTTGCCCTGTTGAGGCAGAGATGGAGGAGACTTGGTTGTCCTTGTTGGCTTCCCAGGGGTGCAGGAGAAAGGACTACTTTAGTGGAGAAATAGCAGAGATGTTTGTCTGGTGATGTTTACAAGTCCTTTTAGATGTCACTAAGTGCTCTTGCTCTTAGCTGTTGGCAGGGAAGGCCTGTCAGGGAAGGAAAATGCCTTCTGATGTTCCTGGATAACTATCTTGTTAGCTTCTAGCTTCGTAGTGTACACTTGGGTGACTGTTGAAAAAAATTAGTGCACCTGAGACTTTCAGTCAGCCTTGTATTCGTTTAGAATGAAAAACAGTTTGATCGGTTTGTGTGAAAACATATCCATCCTGTTTTCCTCTCAAAAGATCAGTGCTCTCCCTCAGGAAAGAAATGAAAGCTGCTCCTATAGCGATTGCTTCTGATTTTCACTACTTCAGAGCAAAGTGCAGCTGTGTCCTGTGTGTTCAGTGAGACACATCACTCTGAGAGGAGGAAATGAGAGAAGTGTTTGGTTTGCCTGAAACTAAAATGGGCATTAGGAGGGGAGCAGAGGCATTGACCTCTTTTCGGATAGTGCACACATCCACTGTAGTTGGACAGACTGGGACTTGTTGACCCATCAGTCACCTATAGAGCTTCCTTAAGGAACCACAGAGGAGCAGCATGACCTGCCAGACTGACGTGGGACTGGGAGTCAGAGGCTGACAAATTCTTATCTCTCTGCTCCTCACTGTGGCCTGCACAAGTCACTTTGTTCCCTCTCCCTGACGCTCCACAGCTGCAACACTTCTAAGAGCAATCCTTGCCTGTCTTGCAAGGATCTGGGGAGGTGGTAAGTGCAAAGTATTGTTATTAAAACTATCCCTGTCAGGTAATGCAGGTACATCCACCATCTGCCCTCTCCAGGCACGTGACTGTTAGACTCACACCTTGGCACATGAAACCTGTGCGGGGTATCAGGTACAACAATGCACTTCAGTCTTGAAATTACTGACGTCTTCAAGGACTTCAATATCTTGTTTCACAGCTGCAGTTCCATGTTTGGGTCAGATGGTGATAAATGAGAGTGTAACTTGTTTGTAATTCCTTCTCTCTCTTCCTAAATATTTTGTTTCTTAGGAAGCTGATGCTGCTATGAACATACTGAATAATACTGAATTTGCAATATCCTGCTTTCCAGATGTAAATGTTTATATTTAAAATTGCTATGACTGCAATGCAATAAATATATCTGTGTAACAGTTTGCCTCAAAGTGTGATTTTTTTTTTTTTGTGCTCTGCCAATACACTTGTGTCAGGGATGGAGCTCCTACTGTGGTGGTGAGGACCCCCTGGATGTGGAGACCACCAGGTTTGGATACAGCATTGCTATCTAGTCACATGGTTTGTGAACAAACCTCTCATGTGTATTGAAAAGGGTATTAATCTACAAAATAGGAATATAATTATACCTGTCTTGTAGAAGTGCAGAAGGGAAGTGAACTTCATGTTGAAGAATGTAACAACCATTGGCCTGATCACTCAAAGGTCTATTTCCTTAGTATGTGGTCTTCCACCACGCCACATGGAGATGGTTTTTCAGGAATTGGGGAGGTCCAGAGCCAGCATCCAAGCATCTGCTCTGGTGTGTGCATAGCCAGTGGGGAACCTGTCTTCCAGGAATCTTTCTATTCCCCAGGTAAGTGATGCTCGTGTATTTGGATCAGAGATGTTTTTTTTTAGGAAGAAATTGTTCCCTGTGAGGGTGGTGAGGTCCTGGCACAGGTTGTCCAGAAAAACTGTGACTGCCCCATCCCTGGAAGTGTTCAAGGCTGGGTTGGCTGGGGCTTGGAGCAACCTGGGATAGTGGAAGGTGTCCCTGCCCATTGCAGGGATTTGGAATGAGATGATTTTAGCTCCCATCCAACCCAAACTGTTCTAGGATTCTGTGTTAACTCTATGGTTTAGCACTGGAGATTGTAACATACGCTCTGGAATTCTGATGTTTGCTAAAAGGAGTAGTTCTCATTGCAATAGGAACTGTTTAAAGAACAAAATTTGCAGTTTAAAGCCAGGAGTGGCAATATGAGGATGCATGTAATGAGCAGGATCTGACAGAATTCACAGAAGAGGTCTGCAACCCATTGACTTTGATTTGCATTTGAAAGTGTTGTTTTACACTGGAAGTCTGCCCTGTCTTCCATGTGTTGGGTGTTTCCCTGATTTCTTACAAGATGATTTACAGCCAATATGGCAGTAGACTCGTGGTCTTTTAGAGTCCAGCTGTAAAGGGATCATTCTGGGATACTCCTGGTTGTGCAGATCCTTTTAAAGGGTGGTTTGGGGGAGTGAATAGTTTTGTATAAAAATTCTCTCTGCCAATTGCCCGGAGGGTCAAAGCAAAAGGAGAACCCAGCCCGAGTGCTCCCTCTGGGGAATCCCATCCAGATGGGAAGTGGATGGGCACGAGGGTAAGGGGTGCTCCCACTCTGTGCAGGGACCCTGCTCCAGGGAACCCCATCCCAGGTGGGAGGTGGATGGGCACGGCGGTGGGTGGAGGGATCCTCCTGCTCTGAGCAGGAGCCCTGTTCTCTGGGAAAGAGCAGGGGATATCTAAAGGGTTTGGGATTTCTCCTTTCCATGGGCATTAAATGCTCCAGAAAGGTTGTTCAAAGACTCCCCTGCATGCTGCAGCCCTTCAGCTGCTCTGTGTTCCACTGGGAATCTCGGACAGAGCCTCTCCCCAGGTCCAGGCAGCGCAGCCACGGAAGCGCCAGACGGGCTCCTAACCAGCAGGAATCCGCTGATGCTCCCATCGGGATACAGGTGAGATTCGGACACACCGGAGGTACCCCCAGCTGCTGACATTCCCGGGCTGACATTCCCGGGCTGACATTCCCAGAGCCCCGCCCGCTCCCGTTCCCGCCCCGGCCGCCAGGGGGCAGCAGCGCGCAGGGAAACCCCGCGGCGGCGGCTCCGGGATCCCGGGAAAAGGGGAGACGACGGCACATCCCCAAAACCGCGCCCAGGGAACCGCTCCTGCGGGCACCGCGCTGGGACACGGGCAATGCGTGTTTGGGGGTGTGCGCTCCACACCGTCCGGCTGCTTCACAGGGCGCAGATCAGGTCATCGTGCGAGCAGTGGTGTGTCTGCAGAGCATCGCCCCTCTCCTGACTGGTCAGATCGAGTTTTCACCCCCTAAAAACAGCTGTCCTGGAGTGGTGGCATGGCTGGAGTCACTGGGGCCGAGCCCTCCCACAATCACAGAGTCATTTAGGTTAGACAAGACCTCCAAGATCATCGAGTTCAATCTTCGACTGATCCCCACCTTGTCAACTAGACTGAGTGCCACATCCAGTCGTTTCTTGAACACCTCCAAGGATGGTGACTCCTCCACTTCCCTGAGCAGCCCTCACCTCCAGGCCAGGTCTGACAACAGGGTTGGTGGCAGAATGGGCCAAAAAATTAGTCCCCATGTGTTGTCTTAAGGGTGTCTCTGCAAGCTGAGTTCTGGGTTTGCACCAGAGCTGCAAAGGGAACCCTGGGGTAGGCAAAACATCACCAAATTTATCACAGGGAATGCACAGACACAAATCTGAAGAACTCGATGGGAGGCAGCGCTGGTGGAGGGAGCCATGGCCGGGCCAGGCTGCAGGAGCAGCTCTCCCAGGTAACCTCTGTGGGTGGTTTGGGGTATAAGAGGAGTCCTGTAGCTGTCCAGCATGGATGAGGATGATGGCTGCAGGAAACACTAGCTGTGGGAGGAGCACAGAAGTCAGTGCTGTTGGGTCTGCTGGAACACATCTGGAAACAGTGACCACTGGCAGTGCTGCCCAGGCTGTAAAACAGCGCTCCGTGGGTGCCCGTATCTTGTCATATATTTGCAGGAAGAAATCATGAATAATTTATACACAATGTGCAGTAGATCCTATAAAATACTGTTCTTTGAGAATATGGATACTGTGGCTTGAAGAAGGAAACCATCCCTTGCTGTCCTGCCCTTCAGGGCATGAGGCTCAAGCTCGGTACGTTTTTTCCATCAGAGTGTAGTCAATGGAACAATTGTACAACGTGTTGATCAGGAAAAGGATGTGGGAGCCTGAGTGGAAAAACTGATGGTATCGTGCTAATGGCACTGAGCAGCAGGAAGGATGGCAAACAGGATGTGCACCGTGCTCGGCGGGAAGAGCTGCAGGGGCTGGAGTCAGCCGGGGTCCTTATTGGGACCATGGGACAAGCTGGACCAGAAAGCAGAACAGTCCTGATCTTACACTTCTCTGCTGGGAACAAGGGCTCTTTGCTGATTCCTTGGGGGAAAAGTGAGCAACTGTTAAGCAACATCCCCAAGTTGGTGGAAGAACAAACTGGAGAAAACTTATCTGTAGTTGTTTGAAAATCAGAACAGTGGGAAGCTGAAAAATGATGTGTGTGGGACCCTCAGGAGGACCTCCTTGCACCCAGGGCTTTGGTAGAAGGCTCTTCCAAACACAGGGATAAACAGGTTCAAAACAGTGCTCAAGGGAATATCCTGGCACCACCTCCCAGATTTGTAGAGGCTGGATGGGCAGCTGCTCAGCTCGTGCCCAGCTGCTCCCAAATGTTTTCAGCAGAGCCTGAGCTGAAGGTGTGTGAGACAAGTCCCCCCTTTCCACTACCATAACCATGAAAGTGTTTAAATCTGAGAGCAAGGAAATAGTTTTTAGTTGTCCTCCTTTGGAGGAGTGTCCCACAGGGAAGGGGTCCCATGTGGAATGGGCTTTTCCCATAAGGAAAAGCTTATGTGTGGTTTGTGGCACAGTTACCCGCCATGCGCTGAGAAAGAGTTATCAGGTGAGAAGCACTGGCTGTGTTTGCTTCTGGAATTGCATGTGTTTGTAGTGTTTTGTAAACTGGGTGTTTAAAAATGAAATATCCCAATAGGGCAGAATATGCTTGTCCAAAGGCCCCGAGCAGGAGTGGACCCCTGTGTCACCCCAGCGTGGGCTCCTGCCCCCCCCCACGTTGGTGTGTGATGTTGTAACATCGAAGTGAAACTGGGTGTGGAGTCAAGGTGCACTGAAACAGGTCGTGTATGTAACTTGCCCTAAAATCAGCCCAGTGGTGTGAACTGGAAGCAGCTCCAGTGCCCTCCAGCTCACCTTTGGAGCCAGGTGTTCCAAAGCATGTGCCTTGGTGTGCTGCTGGTATTGCAGGAGCATTTGTGTCTGCGTAGCCCAGTTTAGAAATGCTTTGCATCTGGGTTTGCCCACCCTCCTCGAGTGCTGACAGTTTTATACCAGTAAGATAGTGGGTATTAATTAATTTATTTTAAAAGCCGACATGTGCTTGTCATTCCTTATTGGGTCAAAATGCTCCACAGTCACCCATTCCTCAACTTGGTGTTTTAATTAAAAACACAGACCCTTAAAAGAGGGTTGTACTGTCTCCAGCTATTCTAGCCATGACAAAGGTTAGTGCAGCAGAGTGTGAATTGCTTGCCTAGAGCATCCTCCAGCCTGGCCTCACATCTATTACCAAGTGTAAACTAATGAACAAAGAGCGGGCCTTTGTCACAATATCCAGTGTAAGGGCTTTCAAAAACTGCTGTAGGCTGATGTGGAAAGATTGCAAGAGGCTGCAGCCTCTGACCTCAATAAAGGCTTCAAAGGAAACTCCTGGAAAGTTTTTGCTGCACAAAAAAGAAATTCTTCAGGTAATGTAGCTCTTTAATAGCTAAAACTACATCAAGGCTTCTGCTGACTGGATGAAACAACATCTTTGTTTTGCATGCAAATGCTGTTCTGTAATGTCTCTTTTTTTGTTCCACTGAAAAAGGAAAAAAAAAAGAAAAAGGACAAGGTGAAGGTACCAGCTCAACCACCTGCAGCAACTGAGCCAGGTAGGGTGGGAGGGCAGGAGTGGGGAGCAAGAGCCACACAGGCTCCAGTCCCTGCAATGGGTTGGGATGCTGAAATCCCAGCTCCCAAAGAGAGAGAAGACAAGAGCATGCAGTGACAGGAGAAGGGGGAATGGCTTCAAACTGAAAGAGTAGATTAAGATTAGGTATTTGGAAGAAATTCTTTGCTGTGAGGGTGGTGAGGGACTGGAACAGGTTATCCAGAGAAGTTGTGGATGCCCCATCTGTGGCAGTGTTCAAGGTCAGGTTGGATGGGGCTTGGAACAAATTAGTCTAGTGGGAGATGTCCCTGCTCATGGCAGGGGGGTTGGATGATCTTTAAGGCCCCTTCCAACCCAAACCATTCCATGGTTCTGTGATTCTATGCAGACCCTGCCTCAGAGAAAACAGTGGGGAAATCAGCAACTGCTCAGGCACCTTTGGAGTGATTCTGGCCCTGGAGTGGGGGCACAGACCAGTCTGGGGGCCCAGAGGAGCCCGGGGGCTGTGTGGCCCCAGGAGGAGGTGGCTATGTGGTGCAATCCACAGCACTGCTCCTGGGGAAGAGGCCCTGGAGCTCACACAGGGGGTTGGTGGCTGCCTGGTGTGGCCGGAGCTCCAGCTGTTTTCCCTCTCCCCAGCTCTCGGCTGCTCCAGCAGAGCTGTTGGTGCCGGGTTTGTGCTCCATTGCACACCAGGTCATTGGCTTTGCCCCCAGCACTGTCGTTCCTCTATCAGGCTCCAAGTCCTGAAGCCAGAGCCAGACCTGCTCTCTGACTGAGCACTGGACCGTGCTCCGCTGGACATAACTCCCAGGGCCAGGAATCATCGCTATCCAGAGATGCTGGATGCTGCTGAGAGAGGAGACCAGGGCAGCTCATCTGGCCAAAGCAGTTTGTGTCTAATTAAGGTAAAAACTGTCATCCTGTCTCTCCCCCTGCCTGCACCAGCCCGAGGTCTCGGCCCCAGGCCGTGGGCAGCTGACCCTCAGTGCTACAGCTGGCACGGGGCAGGAAGATCCCATCAGTGACATATTCCCACCCTTTTTATGTTTGCAGATACTTCAGGTTTCCCACGAGCTGCAAGCCCCTGTGCAGGGAGTGGGAGGTGTCGAGCACCTGGTGTGATTCTCCCACAGCCCAAAGACAAGTCCACAGGACAAAGCTCAGGTCTGACTGCTGGCTGTCAGCAACTCTCTCTGCTCAGCCTGCCCAGCACCAACACGGACCAGGAGTCCTGGGAAGGAAAGTGGTGCCCTGACAGTTGTAGGCATGAGATAAAAATGGAGAATGTTCCAGCACCAGGTAAGGAGATTCACGTGCATTAGACTGGGCTGGAAAACCACCTGGAGGCCGCACCTCAGTAGGAGTTGGGAGAATGTGGTCCCCTGGTGGGAAGGTGAAGGGACAAGGGGCAAATAGAGGCAGGTAGAGAGACAGCTGAAAGAACCAAATTTCCTGGCTTTTAGGAATTTAACCCTTAGTGTTCTCCAATCCGGGAATTTGTTTGCAAATCAAAAATGGGGAAAGATTTTGGTAACCTCATAGTATCACCAACAGTTTGTTAAAAGACTAATTGCCAAGTAGCTTATGCATGTGGGACCATTAGTAATTCTGTAGCTATGCAAATTAAAACAGTGATGTATGATTTATAGCTTTAATAATGTTCTGAAGGCTCTTAAATTTTAATCACTTGCAACATCCTTTTTAATATTCAATTACTTTATTAACTAATTAGGTCACTTGCTGAAAAAGCACATAAGGCTGGTGCTATTTTAATATCAGCTGAACATCACAAAATACCTTTGAAATGGTGTAAATGGTTTATTTATTTTAAATAGATCATTAAGGTGCTGTAATTAATAAATCAATTACAGAAAAAAAAAGACAAGAAATTGATAGATGCCAAACCACAATAGTAGTGGCTTCTCTGCTTACTTTATAAATGTTCACAGGGATGCTGAACTTGGTGAACGTGGCCACTGAAGCACCTTCCTGGATAATTCGTATTCAACCGAAGGGATAAGTTTTGAGATATGCTTGGTTCATTATAGATGCTTTTTGTATGGATTTAGCTTTCTGATTGATAAAAGCTCCACAAATGACCTTGAAAAGTGAAAGTACTTAAAAGGACAGCCCTCCTTTGCAGAGAGCTCTTTTGTCTGCCTCAAAAAAAGATAAAACTGTCGCATCTGAGAGTCCTGCTAATGCTGGGATGAAAGGCAGAGCTCAGGGGGAGGGAAGGTGGGCAGGTGGGCAGCTGAGCAGTGACCAACCTGCTCCACTCAACGTGGACAAGCACGTGCTGCTGCCCAGAGATGGGGCTGTGGCAGAGCAGCAGCACTTGCAGCTGAAGCAAGGAGAGAAAATTCCACCCCTGGAAAAGCCAGGAAGATGCTCAGCTGCACCAACAAGCCTTCATGTAAAACCTGGAGTTTAAGTTAAATTTGAACCAGTGTGGGTGCAACTCTAAAACAGATTTTGAATAATCTTCTGTTTTAAAACTAAGGGTAAGACCAAACACTATTTCAAGAATTAAGTCATCTTTTTAACAGATTTTGGTTTAAATTATATCCATGTGATGATACAAAGTGCAATAATTTTCTCTCTTGAGGAGATGCTAGAGAAGATCTGCAGTAATTACAGAGCACTCATCTTCCCATATTAACTTTTCTTGGTTCTATTTTCTCATAATGAAAACCTGTAAATTAGGGGGGAAAACGCTTAATGTTACAGTGATCTTTCTGCTAAAACTAAGACTGCCCTTTACCACTCAGCCACATAGAAAACTAATCCAAATCTCAATTTAAAGAGTTGCCTGAGAACTGAAATGTATATGGTCTAAGTCTGGCTCTAAAGCAAGGTCCAGGTGAGGTACAAAACTGCTGGTTCCTCAAAACCAAAAATAAAAGCTGTCCCTACCTCTGTCCCAGGGGCATCTGCAGCCCAGCTCTTCTGCAGCTGACAGTGCCTTGTTCCATTACCTGGGCTTGAGAGGAAATCATGGATTTTCACTTAGGAAAATGCCACCTAGTTAACATTTCTCACTGCTGTGAGAGGCTACTGCTCAGTGTGATCATCCCTTCACTGGACTAACCTGAGCTGTGCAGAAGGGATAAAATAAATGTCTAAAATAAATCTATTTCACACTTTACAGGAGCTGCCACAGGAAACAAAGGTGCAGAACAACACAGGTATAAGGTACCAAATGCTGGCACAGCTCGGGACAACATATGATGCTACACACCTTGGAACAAGTGCAGATAGAACTCTTAAGGGGTCAGAGATATCTCTAGTCACATGAGGTCATTGTCACTGTTTAAGGAGTATTTATTTCACCCTGCAACAATCCTGTTGTACAACATGGCTCAGGGGCTGTTCTGAGCCTCCTTACAAAGCCCCAGGTCTCAGTCAATAGGTGCACTTTTATCACATTCCTGTAACTTCTCCGCCGTCATTTATTCATGTGATCGATTTCCGTGTTGCTCAAATCAAACTATGAGGGAAACCCCACATCCTCCTCTGTCAGACCAAAAAAGACAAGACTAGCTGGAATGGAAAATAAAGAGGTCACCGGTGGCTCAAACCCAACTGGTACCAGGAGAAATAAGGAGGCAAAATGCAGCAAAAACCACCCGCAGAGCTCGGCAGGCCCAGCCCTCTCCCTGCATCCGCCTTTTCCGCCACGGAGCCGCCGGTACCGCGGAGCCGCTGGATTAACCTCCCCGGCTGGATTCAATGTGACAGTGACACTTCACAGCACATTGCATCCAATCTCATTTGAAGCTGACAAAGATTGTTTCTGTTTTATATCTATTGGTTTATTAATGGCCTACAGCCTCTTAAGCAGATGCATATTCATTAGATAGCCAGCTGTTAGGAGGTTCCCAGATGTCGAAAGTAGCTCTGTCTTGGTGTACATTCTTTTTTTTTTCCCTTCTCATGAAACAAAGTAATTGCAGCTCAATTAAAGAACCAGTTAATTACTGAACCAGTACCTTATGGCATGATTAAAAAAAAAAAATCTGCAATTTTGTGAGTACAGACATTTTTAAAAACAGAGATGAACCGAGCCATTTTTAAAAACAGAGATGAACCGAGCCTTAGCTGTGCTGTACACATGCAGAATTTACAAGGATGTAGAGACTGGATTACTCCATGTAAAGAACCCCCAGCTGCAGAATCCTGGGAAACACTGAGTTCTGGAAAAGCATCTTTCTTCATTTTCCCCATTCTGTAGAATTTCTCTTACCTCTTATCGTTCTTTATGTGAATAATGGACGTAGAAACACGGAAAAACGAAAATGAGACACATCTCAGATTTTAAAGGTCATTTTATACAGAGAAGCAAAATTCCATGACATCCCAGCTAGATAAAACTGTGACCAGATCATTGAACAGGCTGTACAGGTTGACTTACAAATTCCATGGGGCATCCTTCTCAGTCTTACAATGTTAACCTGACTCACTGAGTTATTTTTTGCAACTTCTTTCCTCCAAGCTCTAAAAGCAGCTCCCAAAAGCAGGGCTAGAACAACTACCACCCTCCTGCCACCACCTCCAGGAAGCTCTTTGGCCACAGAAATGTTTAAAATGTTAAAGTCAGCTCCAAATGCAAGGTTCATGAGGATTCTGTTCCTGGCTGATGGGCAGGAACTGCACAGCCCCTCAGTCGTGCCAGCCAACGAGGAGCATCAGCCCTGCTTTGTCCCAAGGAGCTGCACTTCCATTACCAGGAGAGAAGAGGGCAACTACTTTTTCCTGGCTGCAGGCAGAGCTTCAGGGGGGATAAGAGGAAGCATGCAGGTATTCAGGATTTAGTTTCTAAATCTCTCATTCATACTTTTAGTTTCCCTCAGTCCAGTTTGTCACCAAGTACCTGGCCCTGCACAATGAGAGATTTTTTTACTGCGCCGACAATTCTGTATTAACAAAAACGTTCTCTCTGCATGCAAGAATTTTGCCTAAAATAAAGAGCTTCCATGTGTTTGCAAACCCAACAGACCTGAAACAATTCTGAATTTTAGTCAGTAGCATCTTGAAATAAAACTTGGGGTCAAGGGAAAAAAAGAATTAAAAGCACCCCTCAAACCAAACCCTTGTGCATTAAAAGCTTTAATCAGAACCAAGTGATGGTACTATAAAATGTCATCTGCTATCAAAGTGTTTACAGTCATGCACAGAGGAACATGGAGGCAATTTTGTAGAGCGACTCCTGGAGCAAAGGCCTCTGAGAATAAAAGTGTCTTTAGATATTTGTTATCCTGTTATAGCTGGTATCACCTTGAGTATACAATGCCTGCCTGCATTATGTAAACACTTCATTGATAAATCCCTCCCCCACCTCCCCTAAGCTGTGTCAGACTGTTCTTAGCTGACAGATAGAGCTGAAACAGATGCTGCTATAAATACCCTTGTTTAGCTGTTTTGAGTATAATTTCTTTTGTAGAACATGGTGGGTGCTCTAGTTATCACTGAACCTGCACCTGTTCTGGAGTTTATTACTCCTTTGTACACATCAAGATGCCTTTTTTTTAAATGATTCTATAAAAAAAAAATCAAACACAGAGTTGGATTCTGCTGCCCCTTTCTCCTCTTCTAAAGTATAGATATCGTTTACAAAGGATTTCACTCATTTTAAGTGAACTCTTACAGATTTCAGAAGCTACAGAATCCAGAGGCGGTAAAAGTTTAACTCTTAGGAACAGACACAGAGTTAATTCATAAAATTATATATATAGAATTCCATGATTCTATATACATATACAGTCAAGTGCTACACAGCACCCAGCCAACCAAATCCAGAGATCACAGGTACAGTTGGACCCAGTTTTACAAATTAAGAAAGGAGTTGTACTAAGTAACACAGTGGCATGATTTTGGTTATATTCAAATTTTACTCGGCAGCAGTTGATAAATGGTGCATGTCTGTCCCCATTCCCACAGTAGCTCATTTGTTTTTTCACCTGGAAAGATAATTTTTAAAGATATTATTTTGCTGTTTTGCTCACACCTGAAATATCAGAAATGGAAATATATTATGCTATTTATCTTAAACGAGTTCAATATTATTTTAAGCAAAACCAACCCATTTTACATTTGATCTTTATCTAAAAATGTAAACTATATTCTGCTAAGCACTACTACCTGTGATTCACATGCCTGAACTGGGAGAGAGAATGGGACAAAACTTCCATGCCCCAGGCTACCTATCCCACTGCAGAAAAGATGCACAGGGATGCCCCTGGTCCATGTTCTGAAGGAATCTTTGTTGTTTTTTTTCTGATGTTTATTTTGGATCAAAGGACTTTGTTTTCATCCACCTACAGATGACCTGGCTGGCTGACAAAGCTGCTTTTCCCACTCCATACACCCTACTCTGTAATGAGGATATTGATCCACAGGATGAACAGGGATCAGTTCAGCACTGCAGCTGCTCCCTGAGCCTCTGCACCCCTGACTAAGGTGTAATTGGCACAATCCAAATGATCCATTCCAAAGTGGCCACATGTTTTCCACTGGAGTCACTCTAACCCCCCACAAATCTGCTTCATTATCACTGTCTTGATTAGAATCACTGGTTGCTCACTGGTTGTGAGATGTGAACAACCTGAACAGGGACATGATCCTTCAACTCAAAGCTGACTATTTCACCAGCCAAACCCACCTCAAAAGAACACCACGAGGAATATCCATCCTACTCATCCAAAAACCTCCCACAGAGGACAGAGCTGCACTGCAACCCTCCAGCACGACAGGATAACACTGACTACAGGTTTAGTTTTCCTTGCCCCCCCACCTCCCACCTCTGGAACCACCTTTCTTCCCACCACAATTTTGCATAGATTGAACCAGTCTGAGTCTTGCCATCTGTTCCAACTAAAGGGTCTGAAGATGATTATTCCAAGTAAGTGTAAAGGTTTCAGAACAGGAACCAGAGTGATCTCTCCTACCCAGCCGCTGAAGCCTGCCTTGATTACTTTGATGTAACAACACTTGAAAGCTCCTATTCTTTGAAACTAATTTAAACACATTGAATTGTTGAAAGATTAAAAACCGCAGTCAGCTAATTACACTCACTCTCATCTCTTATTCAGCAAATGAATCACTTTTCATTACCACTTAGCTGAAGTACATGAATTTCTGCCTAATTAGAAATGTTGTAGATGGAGCATTAGCAAGGCTGGAGCGGGTCAGGATATCTTGCCTGCTTCATTTTTAATTCCTAACAGTAGAGCCAGATAGGAAAGGCTTCAGATAAGAAGTCATTAAACAATTTTAAATTATTTATAAAAATTACTTTGCCCAAATTATAATTATTTTTTTCCCCCAAATGCTCTCATAAACGTCAAATGGAATGAAAGGAAAAGCAGCCCAACACTGATTTTAATGAACATTTTAATGTTATGTATAACAGAACATTATGAATACAATGGAAACAAAGTTTTATCAATTTAATAATAAAAAAGAAATTCAACATAAGAAAAGGGAGGCAATAAATTTCATACCTATAGTATAGTGCTTATTCTTAACAATATTCCCAGCTTGTGAATATAACAATGTCTTTGTGTTCCAGATTCTAAAATCTTGATTCAAGTGAACTTAAATGCAGAATTACAGAAGGAAAAACAAAAACCCCAAAAACCTTAATTCATTCTTTTGCTTTCAGTAAATCAGTAAAATCTTTGACTGCTACAGGTCTCCTTTATTAATATATATATTTTTTTTTTACTCCTCTATTGGATTCCACAGCTGCTAATGCCATATTTACACAAAAGAATCACCAAGTATTGTATAAAAGCCAAGATCCAATGCCATTGGATTAGGTTGGGTTATAGATTTACATCACTGAAGTGTGATTCACTTGCTGCTGATGCCTTAAACCAGTGGCTCCATAGGGACATTGGTGCTACAAAGGACACCAAGTGCCACTGCAAAAAGAACTCCAAGAAAGCGCATTTTCTGGAGTTTTCTGAAAGGAAACCTTCCAGCAGTCTTGGATAAAGATTCTCTTAGACTTCCATGGGATATCATATATAACATTAGAAGCATGTTAAGACCCCAAGAATCTGTTGATTACCAAATTGCTGAGAGAGAATTTTTACAATAAAAATTTGGGTAATACAGCAGCGTGGCTGGAACATTAGCAAAAGTATATATACATTCCAGGTCCCTTTGAATTAGCCATAGTCACTTATGTAAGCCATTTCTGGACAAAAATATATATTCTTATAAAAAACTGATCATAGTACTTGAGTGACTTCACAATTGTGGACTCAGTGGTAGTAAAAGGAATGATCCAATTATGACAAAGCGATCAGGGAGAGGGGGGAAAAGAAAGTCAAAGCTCTTCAAGAAAAAAGAAAAGTATAAAATTAGATTCAAACATTTTTATCCAGTCCCCAATCCAGTCTTCCACCAAGTCTCAAAGTTAAAATTGGTTCTTCTACATAGGAAAGGTTTTTTGATGGTCTTAATACAAATTATTTTGTAAAATCATCCAACACATTCCTTAGAAGAATCTTTCACCTCTCCAGAATTTGAACACTAGTTATTTCAACATTTAGAAAATAGCTTTTGGTTCTTTATGTAGACACTTTAACTGATAAAGAAAAAAAAAGTATTAATCAGTGTTTTCCATCCCTTCCTCAGCTATATTTGTGCAGCTAAAAATCCTTCATTCAGCCTGCCCATTTATTTTATTTTATTTTAATTTCATTTTATTTATCTATTTTACAATCTTTATTTGCTAAAATTGGCAAAATTTGCAAAGGCATCTTGCTTGGGTTGTACAGTCCCAGGAGTCAGAGTGGTCATAGCCATATTGGGTACCCCCATTCCTATTGTGCCCGTCAAACCCATTCCTGTAGCTGGCACTCCCATGTTCATGTTCATTCCCATCATTCCCTGGTTCATCATCGGTGTGGGTCCCATGGCAGTCATTCCCATTGTACCTGTCATCACACTGGGCATTCCCATCCCCACGGGCATGGGCCCTCCCATCAACGTGCTGGTCTGGGGTCGCACAGGCATCACGTTGGGCTGAGGACTGAGGTTCACGGCTGCAAAGTTTTGAGTCATGACATTCACGGGTTGTTGCATATCTGCAGAAAAGGGAAAGCACACAAAAAGCACTGATCAGATCTGATGGCACTGAAGGTGCTCAGGCATTTTAAGAGACTTCTGTGGTAATTGCAGTGAGCATGGATACACAATGGCCAAACCCACACCTATTTCCTGATTTGGACATCAGGAAGAATTTCTTCACTGAAAAGGCTGTCGGGCATTGGAAGGGGCTGCCCAGAGAGGTGGTGGAGTCCACATCTGAGGAGGGGTTCAAAAGACAAGTGGACATGGCACTCAGTTGACAAGGCGGTGATCAGTCAAAGGTTGGACTTGATGTTCATAGAGGTCTTTTCCAACCTTAATGATTCTGTGGTTTTATTTTGCTTGTTTCCCTATTTTCTGTGTGAAGACTCAGAAAACTTCTATAAAAATTTTAAATATAATTTTTTACCAATACATGCTGCTCTGCATATTCTAGAGAAGTTCTAAGGATTAGGAAGCCTGAAATCAAGATACAGCAACGGTGCAAGCTCTGCAGTAGAACCTGCACAGATACAGCCTCCTGGCACATCAATAATCTCCATTTAGAAAACATCACTTGTGTCACAATGCTGCAGAAGTTTCAGGAACCAGTGTGACTAAAGGTAGGAAAACAGCAGGGTAGAGCACTCAGATCTCAGGGCCAGCCTATTGAATGCAGGGCTCAGTGTGCACACAAAAGAGTGCAATGATCACTTACTCTGTTGCTGCATCATGGCGTTAAGCGATGGCTGTTGGGGTTTTGAAGGCTGCATCCCAGGTACTAAATTGTCCAAACTGATATTTACACTGGGATCTGACCAAGTTGAGGGTAGAGTTTTGCTTGCATTTTTCTGGACCATCTCTGTCGCATTATAAAGAGAGTTAGACTTCGGCATCATCGTGTTCATGGTTTGCAGAGGCTAAAAAAAGAGAAGTTTGTTGGAATTCACTTGAAAGAATTTACCAGTAGGAAACTGGACTAAACAAGAGGTGTTAATTTTTCCCCACAGAAGACAAAAAAACCTCCAACAAACAGGCTGGAAACCTGTAACATGCTGTGGAAAATGACTTTAAAATATCAGCCTCAACTTCTCCAAAAAAGCAGCAACACTTCCTAGATCAATGAAGACCATCTCTGAGAACACTGGCTTATAAAAGGACTTTTCTTTTTAGTAGGCTATTCAAACATTTATGAACAAAACTTCCTTACAACATGCTGATCACATCTGAGTGACCAGGTCTAATGCATTCCAGGAGTGAGATGGATTAATTTTCAATGCTGTGACTAAGGAGAAGAAAAAAAGATTAATCCAGGTAGGTCATTAGCAAACAGTACCAAGAGCAGCATACCTGTGACCTGGACATGGGTAAACTGGCACTCATCATGGTGAAATTCATGCTTTGGGTGGTGGTCATGGTTGTCTGAAAGGGACCCATCAAATCAAAAAGATCTGTAGCATTTGAAGCAGCTGGAGGCTGGCCCGAAGCTGGCTGGGGGCTACTGAAGAGCTCTAGAGCCGGCTGCTGTGCAGTTCTGCTGAAGAGCTCTCCAGATGAAGCACTGGGACAAGGAGAAGCTTGGTTGAAGGCACTCCAGTCACCAAAGTCTCCATTTCCAGTTGTTGCTGTACCTGAAGGAAAGGCAACAGTGTGGGAGGAAGGAAGAGAGAGAAGAAAGGCAGAAGACTTAGAGAGGCGCTGAGCAAATGCCATATTCCATGAACTGAAACAAATGAGAGCTGATCTGTGTCCGTCCAGATTAACATCTGCAGGTAGAACCTCCATCTGGACATCATTCCCTCTCATGAATATTCCAACAATTTTAACAAGGTAGGAAAGGAAATATGAAACACCCATACACAAAGTAGAAGGATGTTTGATAACATGTCACCTGTGGATGCAAGACCAGCAGGGACAGGTTTTCTTCGGCTGAAGTACAACTGGAAGATAACTTAGGGGTACACAAGAGGCTACAGTCAAAACAACACCTAGAAAACTTTGATAACATTTATCAACTTTTTATCTAAGCATTCTGGTATTTGCTGAGAGAGCAGTTGTCAGGAACAAGCCGCTTGATAAAGCAAATTCCATCACGATAAAAGAAAGACAACAAAATTTGGTTGCACACAACTACTAGCTCTTTGTATAAAACCATGCTGAGGACAGTAAAAACCAGAACTCTGAAAGCAGGTTGTCAGGGAATGCTTATTTGAGACAAGGAATAAGCAATTCCCATTCCATGAAATGCTCATGTAAAACACATTAGGTTTTCTAAATCTGATTCCTGAACGAAATGCCTTGGCTTGAAGGAGAATTTCAATCTTGGATCTAGCATTTCTCTCAGCAGCAGCTTTGCTGAACTCTTAGTTCATCACTTAAACATTGTTTCATTTCAATATAGGAGGTTTTTGAAGACAAGCATTTAAATAAAAACACAGAGCTCTCACTGTATCCCACTGTGAGGACAGATCCAATATTATGAGCTGTTTATAGACACCTGCAAGAGCACCTATTTCAGCATCGCAGCTGTTGAGACACAAACCAGTGAACAGAGAGCATGTTATAACCTTTGAGTCAAACAAGAGGAGATGTTACCTCCCTTAAAAACATGTTTCTGGATTAACAAGAAAAGTGTTGCTTCACAGGAGTGATGGGGGAAGAAAAGCTAAAAAACATCATCTCCAGGAGATGCTGAATACAAAGTAACAGCATTTAAACAGCTCTCATGCCACACAATGCATCGTGTTCTGAGTTTGAGCCACTGTCTAGGTCAGCTTTTTGATTATCTCACTGATACACTTTCAGTACTTCAGCAGTCACAAGCAACATCGTTGCCATATGCAATGAAGTTTGAATGCTAATGAACATTTAAATCATCTCTTGAATTTCTTTAGCTGAGTGAATGAAGACTCAAACACACAGAGCTGGGGTAGATTAATCTAGTGCCAGTTTCCATTTCCTGCTCTATCAATGGCTGGTTCCATAAGGGCCACCCATAGCCATATTCTACATCAGTGTAACTCACGTGTAACTGCAGCAGTCTGTCACACTTCATGTAAATATTTATCAACACACACCCTGAACCTTTAGTCATCTCCATCTTTACCAACACATTACAATTTAAAGAATAGTAGGAGAGTAAATTTGTTCACAGAATTCAAGTATTGCCAACAACTTCAGTGCATGAAGTGGGCTAATATTCATTAGCTTAGGGCCTTACTAGAACATTTTCTTTGATCTTCCTCACAAAGAGGGGCCTATATTAGAATGTTTCAATTAGTATTACATATTAAAAATTAAAACCTACTTTAAATATTCTTGATAGATAAGTAAATGCTGAGTGTGCTCCTTCTATGTTCAGACCTGTGCACTGAGCACCAATAATGGAAGTGGGGGTAAAAGGGAGAAGGTTTTGCCCCTTCAGTAGGACTTCAAAGATGATTAATCAAGAAGGAAAAGATTTCTAGAGGGGCTTACGCTGTTCAGGAATGATTAATCATTTCACAGGACTCCTTGTCCCTTGCATAATGGTGATTGGAATAGATTAATCATGTTAATGCAGATAAAGGATTGTATCAATTTAGACTGTATTAACACAGGAGTTATTTGCATAGTAGGCGGCTTTGTGTTTGCAAAACAACTTGGGTTTGACTAAGAAAGCCTGTAAAAAAATTAGAGCAGTTCTTTCCCACCAAGCAAATTAAATGTGTATTAACTAACCTAGGTAGCACAGCTTTCCTAACACAGCAAAATAAAGGAAGAGATATAAACACACTGACTAAAAGCTGGCTCACAGGTAGATTTTCTGATCAACCTCTTTGCTATTAGCTTCTCATTTTGTACTTAATCCTACCCTGAGAACCCCCAGTCACAAACACTCCTGCCCAAATTAACTTCACAAAAGACAGCCAGCCAGCTCTCTCCACTCCCTGCTTGTCTGCAGCCCTCTTCTGTCTGGGTAGCACTGCAGGCTCCCAAAAACATTCCACCAAAGGGAAGTTGATTGCTTTAGGTGGCCAGTATATTTTATTTTTTCCAGTCCGATTTCAAGGGAAACTTTGTTCAGATGGTGGCCATGTCTATGTAACAGCTTGTATGTTTGCCTGCAAAATGACTGCACATGCACTGAACCAGCCCTGGAGACACAGGGTGCTACTCCTGTAGCACTTGTGGTCCAGTTACACACACAGTTTGCCACGCAAAGGGAGGTGACTTTCAGTTATGCCACATGGCATCTCTTCCCCTCTTCTGACTCTAAATTAATCCTACCTGGTGATGATGGGAAACTTGCTGAAGCAGCAGGTGAACTAAAATCAGCAAATCCTCCAAATGGGTCAGTTGGTCCACCTAGAAACAGAAGGAAGCCAAAAGCTGTTACAGGATTGTGCAAAGATCCATTGCAACAACTGCATGTGGGATTTATGAAGAAAAGCTGTTCTGTACTTGACACGATGGATTTATTGATTCTGCTCCCTAAGTCAGCTCTGTTTTCCTGTTCATCTCCATACTATATTTATACAACCCTGAGCAACAATAAACTGGATTATTTCCAACTACCTGGCAGATCTTGCAGTTTTGTTTTCCTAGGGAAGAACTAAAATATGCAAGTTTTTGTCATCTCTAAAAATAAATGTAGAGATATTAAAAAGATTAACAAGATTTTAACTAGGGAGAAATGCTACTAGTTTGGCAGTTTGTAAAATTAAAACTTTGAGAGCATTATATAAAAAGCCAAACATTCCTACTGTATAAAAGTTAATTTATTATGCTTCCTATGAAAAATTACATGTCACTTTATATTTAGTTTTTGTGTTACTTAAAGCATGAATGATTCTGCAATGTTCTTGAATTGGGATTTCAAGGACAGAGTTTGCATTTGTGTTCATTTTTTTATAAGTTTGCTCCCTTTCTACAAGGAGAACATTAAGTTTTCCAACTAGACATTTGTATACAGCATATAAATTATTAACTTCTGAATACAGCAGAGTAACAATTTTTCACTTAAAAGATACAGCAAAGGTATAAAATCAGAAGATTTAAAAACCATACTGTAAAAATGCTTTTTAAAAATAAACTGAAAAAAGTAAAAAAAAAAAAAAAGTCACCCAGTTATTGTTGGTACTGCTTTTAAGCAGGGATTCCTGACCTGAGGAAGCCAAGAAGTTGACCTTATTTGTTTGTCCTCAAAGATTTCACCTCCAAGCAGTCCCACCCTTAGAAGAAGCTGCAGCAGTTCAATTATTTTGCTTTTAGTGTTATGCCTACATTATATAGGTTACATCACAGCTGCTTAGCCTGCAGTGCTTAGGAACCAGCCAGGTGGGACTGGAACATCTGTGCTGCACTCAAACACCACCAGGGACAGTTTCCAACATCTGGTGCCATTTCGGAATTGTCTTATCGCTGCAAGACATTCTGCCCCATCTGCTACTCTCAACTGGGTTAATTAAACTAGAACCATCTCCTTTTTAATAAATGGCCAGCAGTAATAAAAGGAACCATTCACTTCCTAATACATGTGTACTTGTATTTCTTTATAATGTTATTCTACTGTAGACGTTGCCAGGAAGGCGACCGTTCTTCCAAGGGGAAATGTCTTCTTGCTGAGAATGTAATATCGGATATAAAACATGAGCAGGGAATGCAAGGATGCTCTCTTTGAATTTTCACCAATAGAGCATTACTGAAACCCTTTCACCACCTTTCCAAGAGGGAGATTTCACACAAAGTTAAGGAATTTCTTTGATAAATTCTGAAGTGATCTAATAAGCATCTTACCCGTGTTTATATACAAGTTTTATTCTGACTGAAACCTGAGAATGAAAAGGGGCTGGTAAAATATTAAGCTAAAAATCCCTGTTCTGATCCTGTTTACTCTGTCTACTGCAATGAACATTTTCAAACAATTTTTTTCATCACCTACGTGCTTCCAGAGTTCACAACAGGTTAGTGGTTTGAGAGTTTATATGCTGAATGAGCAACATAGATGACATACTGCTGACCACATGCCCCAAAAAAATTAAAAAAAAAAAAATTTAATGCTCTCATGCTATACCCATTATCCTTGGGCTGCCTGCCTAAGTGTCTAGGGATTAATTTAATTTTAAAACCAAAATAAGGTTCAAACCCAAAATAACCCCTTAACATTTTCCATCAATAAACTTCTCTTCTACCTCTCTTGCCTGTTCTCAAACGAAATCGAATTCCAGATGACAGAGATTAAGCTGGATGCAGTAACTCTATAAAGAAAGGTATCACAAGCTAAGGTTAAAGAACCTCAGTTCCAGCAACACCAGAAAGTTATTTCCAGCAGGTCTAACCATGGATTCTGTCTTCTTTATGGCAATAAACCCACCCCCTCACGTACAAACTGTGTTGCTTCAGTAACGTTTAACACTGAGCCCAAGCAACCTTTTCCACATCTCTGCACCTGAAAATACACAGATAAGCAAATCCTGAGTTCCCTGAATTCACATCACTTCCCTGCCAGTTCCTTCACAAGACAGATCAAAGGCTGCCTTTGACCCTTTCCCTGTGTCTTGCCTGACACTGGGAATGTTCCCACACCCTGTGCTGCAAGGAGCAGTGGTCATAACAAGTGACCTGCACGTGAAGGACAGTGCTAATCTTCTCAACATGAGCTGGCCTCAAAGATTCCCATGCGAGATCTGTCACTACAAATGAACCCTTTCCATCTGCCTGCTCAGGTCAGCAGAGGTTATTTAGCAGGACCAGCTGGTAATATGCCTCTTCTCAGCACCATTTCTAAATGCTGCTTTGGAAAAAGAAGAAAAAAGGTAAAGAAAAAAAGGCTTACTACAGCAAAGAGCCAAACTGATGAAAGATTTCAATACACTGTAATATGGAAACTGCCATAGTTCTGTTTGAAATATGGGCAGGTTTGCTTTGAAGTGGAAACACCTATTCTCAATGTGATTTTATTTTTATAAAAGTAAAAACACACACATGCATATAAATAAAAAAAGGCTCTAATCCCTTCTGCCATAAGAACTGGATAGAAGTTGTTTCAGTATTGATTTTGGGGTAGTGGCTCTGCTCCAGGATATTAAAATTTCATGGGACTGTGGTAACTCCAATGTGCAACGAACACCTTTGTATACGAAGTTAACAAAATAGGAAACAGCACAAAATAAGTTGTTCCTTAAATTTAAGCATTTGTGCACAAAAACAAAGCACATGAAATTAATTTTATTTCTTAACAATTAGGAATTAACACATTTCAGAACAGAATGTCTCTTTCCCAAAAATAAAAGTGAACAAAGTTGCAAAGATCTACTCGAAATAAGGACTAAGACAGACGTCTGATACTAAATTACCATGACAATTTCCCTCCCCTCCAGTAGAGTTTTGATATATTTTATAGTGCATTGAATACTTACAGATGTAGCATTTTGGTAGGATAGTGATGAAAGGAAGGTCTCTCTGAGTGGTCACAGTACTGTGCTCATATATTACAATACAAAATCAGGGGTTCCCCCTACAATAACCCCAGAATTGGTGTAACTTCAGCTAGAAGTGAGTAAGAGGAGTCTTTACAAACACCTGAATGCAGCCACATGGCCACACACATGGCCTCCAGCCCCTCTGGACTGCCATTTTTTGGTACAGCCTCTGTGATTTTACCTTGTCTTTAAAACAAGGGGACAGCAGACACTCAGGTCAGCCTAAGATATACACATACACTTTTACAAACAATGTCAATATGAATCCATGTATCATGAGACACTGCTTATTTGCAAATGGGAGAAGTTCTGTGAAAGGTTCCTTCCTACAAAAAGGCACATGCTCATATTTTATTTGCTACTCAAAGTGATCTTTAAAGAAAAAAAATTCTGCCCACAGCTAACCCTCTCCCAGCTGTGCCAGCAGACCACAAGTGCACAAAGCCCTTTTTCTATTCCATGTCACAACCAAATCCCTTCCTACAAAGAACTGGTAAGCACAATAACATGCCTTTAAATTTAAAGTCTTACGTTCTGAAAAGCAAACCACCAACCCCCTGAATGCCTCTACCAACCCTGTATGCAATGCACTAAAATTAAACACACTCCTAAAAAGTGCATTTTGAGAGTTTTAGTCCATATGAAGGTCAACATACTTGCACATTTACAGAGTGAAGGGATGTGTTTTAAAAACAGTAATTTTACTTTTAGGTAGTAATTTCTTTTTGGTATTAGGGTTTGGATGAACTAAGCACCAAGAGAAAAGATAAAGAAACAAATTTGCCATATACTTGAGATGAAAGTTTCTATGGAGATCATCCATCTCCAGCTTTTGCACTGCACTATGAGAAATGCCTGAATGTGAGTGAATTGCACTTGCTTTTAGAGTTAATTATAAATAACTGCATTACATACACAGTTTCTGACAGACTGATCTGGCAGATGATCTTTGTGCTGCTAACATTTATTAGTCCCACACAATAGCACACAGACTACCTTGCTACAAAAGGTTCTAGGCAGTTCTAAACTGTTTTTCAGTATTCATTTCTCCATTTATCTACTACTCTATCTACACAGCAACAAACAAGCTTGAACAGGCTTGAAACAGAATTGGTTCCAAATATGCATTACTGAAATAAAACCAAACCATGCCTACCTGTAGAAGCTGGCTGGCTGGCTCCATCAAATGACAGGTCAACCAGGTCATTAGATGGCTTGCTGCCAGAGGGTACAGCAGCCTGAAGAAGAAATTACACAACAGATCTCATGATGTCATCAATCAAACGACATTGGGAAGTTTTCGAGGTTTTTGGAAGGCTTTGTTTTCTTTTACTTTGAAGAGATAACAGATTTGTCTTTGAAGCCAACAATCAGTGGAATGTGGCTAAATGTAAAATCAACTACTAGAAAAAGTCATGACTCAGGTCTGGGTTTTTTTATTGTAACTGAAGAATTTGGTGACTTTTCAATAACTGTGCAGTTCCAGAGAATCCTTCACACTTCAGGCCAAGGTTTTCTCTTTGCTTTTCTGAAGAGTAAAACATAGTAATGACTATATCTAAAATATTCTACATCTTAAATCAATCACATAGATTAAACTGTTCCTCAGACTTTGAAAACTACAACTAAACATTTCTGATAAAATAATTCCCTTGAACACTGCATAATAAAAATTCTACACTAAACTAGAAATCGTCTGAGGTCAGAAGAAAGCAGTTTCCAAAATCATGTTTTACTGTGCCCTCCTGCTGTCTCACCTTTGTTGCAGGCTGCGCAGGATGAGCAGCATTCTGTTCTGGACTTGCTTTATCTCCTGTATAATGTGCTGCTGCTCCCAAGTCAATGGTTTTTGAAGGATTTGCTGAGCGTTTTTGTCTGATGGTTGTAATTTCTGTAGCTTGTGCAATATGAATGTGTTTCGTTGTCACAGTCTCCTCTTCATCTTTAAATTCAGCTTTGGGAGATTTAGCTCTTCTTGATTTTTCCTCATCACTGTCACTAGAAAAACAAAAGTGATAGCACAACATTCGTGATGAACTTCTCAGTTCCTTGAGTGGACATTTGGCTAAAGCCACAAGAGTTTTGGTTACTGCAGTTTCCTGTAGCAACAGTTCCTAATAAAAATATTGCTTCTTCCTACATTTGAGAAAGGAAATGTTTCCCCCTTACATAACCCATCACATCACACAGCACTGCACCTGTTGTACAGATGTGATGAAGAAAATCAGGTTATTTTGTTAAACATGAACTGCAAGTCCACGGCAGAGGATAACAGGAAATCAGTGTTTAAATCCAGTACACGGAATTACCTTCTGACAGGAACTCCTCCACACATTATGTAACACTTCAGCAAGAAAAACTCAAGTTGGCAGCTCTGTTCAGTACTTACACCAAGAGACAGAAAGCAATGAACCGAATACAGGCACTATCTTTCAGGTTTCAACAGCTCCATTGGTATTTCAGCTCATTTCCTTTTCCAGAGAAACAGGCTTTTATATTCTTTAAAATGTTCGTAGGGAAAAAATGTTTACAGAATTATGCAATGCAATACTATTCCCTTTCTATCAGAGCACACACAGTTATTCTTAAAATGTAAAAGAACAAAAATGTCACCCTTTTAGGCAAAAACTTTGAATGCCACTGCATACTATTTGTTTAATCTGCTACATTTTCCACTTTTACATTTTAAGTCTTTCACAAACAAACCAACTGGCCCCAGCCAACAGTCAAGTTGCCTGCTACAATCAAGATTTGTACATAGCAGGGAGAACTGCTATACAGAAAGCTTAAATACATTGAAACATTTTGAATAGTAATTCCCTTAGCAACAGAGTTGAAAGAGGAAGGGTTTTATGTTTTAATAATGCATTAGAATACTAAAACTGCAAGATTTAAGAAAGGCTGTCCCTTTGTCAGTGGGAATATGACAGTAACTGCAATATACTCTGGAGGGGAGCCTTTGTTCTCTGCTAACAATGGTTGGCTTTTTTGGAACATGTTGCCTGTGTCGTTTCCTCTATACACGTTACCTACTCACCACTGGGGATGCCTCAGTTCAGTAACATCACTGAACACAAATGCTCCCCCCCTTTTTCAATTTTTTTACTTTTAAAAAGGTAAATATCACAGCTGCTGGCCAATCAGCAACTCCTGGGACAAGGGAGCTCAAATGGCACCACCATAACCTTATTCTTCCAAGGCACTTCAACCCTGACGTGTGACAGCAGTCCCACTGTCCCAGTTCTGGAGTTGTGCAGGTACCCACCTGTGTGCACAAACACAGAGGGGACCACTCACCACATTTCCATTTGTGACATCAGGATTTTAACACAAGCCCCCAGAGAAGACAGATCTGCACATTAGATGGTGCACATGGTACATCCATCTGAAAAGCCTCGGAGGAGTGTGGATGATGTTGCCTTTCAGATGTGTGTTTAAAGCCTCTCCAAGGCTAGGACAACATAAAGTAAGGCTTAGTCTCTTAAAACCTGCTGCAATATGCTTCTTGTCCTCACTACTGAGTCCACCAAGTCCACATACACATTCTGTGGGTTGAGAAAATGATTGACAACCGAAGTCTGATCCTGACAGAACTGCTACAGATCAATCTCACTAATGCAAGGATGAAAAAGTGAGCCTTTGGTGATCTACAGCAAAATAAAGGACTAAAAGCTTCTGAGAAAAGAAATCAAACATATATCCCAGAAAGGAGAATAAATATTAAAGACTCAATTTTCTATGACAACCTCTACTGCTTTGAAACCCTCTCAGGAGATCCACCTTTTATTTTCCTTTCATGGTCACATTAACAAAAAAAACAATTACAGATGAATGTTCACTTTAAGTGTGTTTACTGTGCTCAGTAAAACTACAGTGCTTCATCTGAGAATTACAGAATTAACTTAAAAATAAAAATTCTAGCTAGCAGTGTACCAAATAATTAAAAACACTTCTGCAAAGAAAGTACATGGTTACCACTTCTAGGAATCAAAGTATGGACACAATCTCTTTCTTTGCCTGAAGTTTTTTGTGGTGTGGGGTTTTTTTTTTTGAACATACTTTAAGGCAACAAAAGTAGTTTACTGAGACTTAAGCAGACCCAGCTTCTCCAGAGCTCGCTGTGTAGAGCAGTTCCACTGAAATCTACTGTACACTCAACAGTCTGTATCACAGTTCTTAGTTCTTTGTTAAAGTTCTTCATTACTTTAAGTACTTTTTTTTTTTTTGTTTTTTTTTTAAAAACTACTGGCTCTGCAGGTAAAGCCAGAAATCCAGAAGTTTGGGCAAGTTCTTCTGGTACACAAAGACCATGTCTTCCAAGTTCCATTAACCACAGTGAAGATGTATAAGTCCCATTCTCTGTGCTTCGAGGCCTTTATTGGCTTTACGGTACTCAAGTAATAATGTTTATAAAGTTATTATAATAGAAACAATAGAACATAACAGCACATTTGCCAGCTGAGTGAGTATCACCATTTAGTCACTTTTTCAAGTGAAATGGCAACTTAATTGTTATTATATAGCAGCAGGCTATGAATAAGCCAGTAAATTTTTTAGAAAAAAATTACTGAAGTGTGAAAACACAGACATGCACTGATTTTGTGAGGCATTTACAAAAGTATGTTGTTATTCTGAGCTTAAGTTATATGATAATTAAAATTTCATGTTTCCTTCCGTTTCAATATTTAAATACAGTATTTTGCTAATAGAGCACCCACTAAGGCTTGTAGTTACAGTATCTTTAAGTATAAATACAGAAGTCTATAACCTTAAGTTCAATCTTCTTGGATCCTTTGATGGCTTCTGTGGAAAGAAGCCCCTTCATTTGAACACTCTGATAAAATAGCTTTGATGCTATCTAATCACCATGCCAGGAGGAGCCAAAAGGAAATTCCAGGATGGGAGCTGAAGCAACCATATTGCTGCAACCTGGATTCTTCTTAGAACAGGATAACCTGCAATTACCTAACTGGCTTTGCTCATGTACGTCCCAAAAAAAAACCTCCTTCTATTTTGAGTCCTTTCATAAATTTCAAGACAAATTCCCCAAGTGACATATACCAAAAAATAGAAGAAAAATAAAACAGAAGGGACAAGGGTTACAAGAGCAAAACAAAAATGAAAAATGTAATATTAGCCAGAGAAAAAGATCAGTGTCACTTGGGGTAGAGATGTACAGTGAAGAAGTCATCAAAATAAGCTGCTTTTGATAAAGATTGGACTTCAGAAAGGCCTGCCTAGACCACTGAAAAGTACAAGAATTTATCCAGTGTAAGAGACCAGGAGCCATTCAGAAATAAAGCAAAGGAAATAAGATAAAAAAAAATGAGCTTTGCAGACATCAGGGGACAAGTTGCTTTTGAAAGGTAAGAACAGAAAAGCACACAGCAATATACCATTGTTACATTTGAAATTGTTTACTTTCCTTCTGATCCCTTCTCTTTGTAGTCCATTGATAGTAAGTTCTAAGAGGAAACCCTGATGTGTGTGCAAAGAATACCAGTTCTATGATTTATTAATGCCCCAGCAAGAAGACCATACCAGCCTTTTCCCCAGAAATGCTACCATTACCATTATATCTTGTTTCTGTGCAAAATTGCTTTATTCTTGCACCACAGACACGTGTGCATGTGTATTTTTATATTCATATATACCCATATGTATACATGTGTGTGACTGTATCTAAAGACATTCCTGTAAAAAATATTAATCAAATCTCAGTGCAAATTTGAATTTTAAGTTGTTTCCCAAAAGGGAATTATTTCAATATATTTGAGCACTTTCTCTACAGCAATTTCAGATTCTGTTAAGTACGAACTTGATCTCCAGATAATTAAATTCAATGCACCTGTTGAAGTGTGATGTACGTAAAGTTCTTTCTGGAGGCAAAGCAGGGTAGGTTTTCTTCCATATTGAAAAAATTTAATGACCAGATGTAAAATACAAGAACTTTCTTGAAAAGGTTCAACTGAAATGGACTTTTTTTAAAGAAGCCACCTGCAGGCTGTTCTTCCTGGGATCAGTTCAGGGAAGCAGCCCTGGGTCAAGTTAAGTCTAAGCAATTTTTATCTTCCTCTTCCTTGGCACTTCAGCATTCAGAGCAAGTGCAGCATTAAGTGGCAGCCTTCGGTACACTGGCATAAGACCACGGAATTGCTGAGACAAGGAAAAGCTTACAAAATTTCAGCCAAATTCCCTGCTTTGCCAGCAGCTTTCTAAGCTGGGGCAATAATGGAAAGCAGCCAAGAGTAGTTAACTACTGCCAGAGCTACACTATTCCCTAAGGCCAGGAAGACCTGCATAAGAAGTCCAGGAAGCAGGTATTGAACCCAAACAGGCTTCCTTATGGCAGAGTATTGTAAGGAATATTCAGCAATGTCAAACAGCTCTATAATAGTGTTTTCACAGATAAATTTGTGTTAAAATAACTCCAGTTAGTACCTGCACCTCTCTGGAGAGTCTTCTCTATCTTTCCTTCGGAACTTGCTGATGGTATCATCGATCCTGCTGCCAATTTTGTCACTTAGCTCACCTAACTTATCACTGAAGGGAAAAGCTGGCTTTTTATCCCATTCTTCATCCCATTTGGACTTGGGCTCAGGATCGTATCTTTCACCTGTGTAAGACAAAGATAAGAAATACTAAAGATAACACAAGAAAAAAATGCCTCTGGTCTTTCAGGAATCCCTCTCAAGCCCCCCTGCCCCACATACATAAAGCCTTATAAGTTTTCAAAGCAATCTGAAAGCTCCCACCGTGCTGAATCAACACTATTACAGCAAGGCACAGCATGGAATGCCAATCATTAAGTGGCAGAAATGCAGATTCAAAGACTTTTGTTTATGAGAATGACACAATCCTAATGCACAGCACATCAGGATCCTGTTGGACTCTGCTGGAGAAGCACAAGCAGCACCATCAACCCTGGCTGCATAAGCAGCTGATCAAAAAGGGGACACACCAGTTCTGAACAGTCACTTAATGCAGAATATTCCATTCCTGGCCAAGCTGTGTGCTCAGAGGTAAATCACTGGGTTTTTACACACTGACATTCAGGAATACAGAAAAGCACAGTAACAAAATCTCAAATGATGTGTACAAAGCATGGCAACTTTCTGTTTTCTTTTCCACACTTAGCAGTTAAAGAAACCTTTTAAAGAGATGAAAACAAACAAAAAAAGAGGCAGTAAAGCAATTCACCTTTTCAGCAGCCACTGAGTATCTTAAACTTCTTTACTGAACATTATTATCAAGGAATCAAAAACTTTTTTTCCTAATCAAGTACTCAAGACCTCCATACTGGTATCGTAGACTACAAACAGCTGTCGGTTTTACTTGAAATAAGCACATTTGCTGTACAATCCCAACAAGGAAGGTTAAAACACTTAAGTCTGAGTTACTTATACACACACAGACAACCTGAGCTTCATTCAAAAGAAAAAGACCCCAACATTCTAACAAAGACTTAACTATCAGGAGCACATCACACTTTAACTTGTATTGTGATCTTCTCAGACCTTCTGCCCAAAATGTAAAGGTGTATAAAGCAAGGAAAACAGCTCAGTTTCTAGACAACATTTTTAGACAAACATTTTGCATTCCAGGCCATCACATACACGAAACAAGACACTTTTTATACTTTTTTTTACTTAAGCTGAGTAAAATTGAGTAGCAGAATGGAAGAACAGTGGAAAAAATCATTACTTCAAGTTCCACAGGAATTACATTGCAGCTCAGGTAACATTCAAGATGTATTCAATTAAGCCATTTTTAATAAAAAGAAAATTATGGATTCCAGCACTACAAGGTGCAAAATTTAAGTTATACCTGTCTGATAATTTCGTATGATAGAGGATGTATTTCCTTACTAAAGACATAAGTGCAAGTCTCCAATGATAGTTGTTCAGATCAATCAAACTTTTTCAGTAGAGAATCTGTTACAAATCCTTGAGATACTCAGTGAGATCTTTATCATTGGAAAAGGAGACACTGCTAAGAAATGTATTGCTGTTAAATTTTGCAGGAGAATAAAATGGCCTTATTTCAGTTTATGCCAGGCTCTCAAGCACTTTAATGCAGATTCCTTTAGAAGGGTTTCCTTGTGCAGTAGAAATTTTAAAATTAAAAAGAAAGCAACTAAGAGCTCGGTATCTTCAGGATAAAATGAACTAAGGAAAAATCTGAATATACAAGCATTTATGTCTAAATAACTAGAAGCTTTTTGATGACAAATCTCACCTGTGAAAAGGTTTGTTTTCTGCTGCTAGAAAGATTCTTTTGTTGTGTTTTTTTTTCATTTTTTACTTTACTCACCAAATGAAGGAATAATAAAAAATATCATAAAAATTAAATACAAGAAAAAGAAACTAGTCCTTCAAATTAAAAAGCCCAAGTGACAACTAAGGAGTATATATGGAGAAAGGTTTCTACCCAGCATAAAAGGATAGATCACGACTCTTTACAGAGCAAGTCAAAAGATAAGCTCAGGGAAAGAACAGAGGGACATGTACTCAAAGCACAAATACAGTGACTCATAAGTATTTCCTAAAAAGAGAATCACCAGAATTCCAAGCAGGTGGCAAAAGCCTAAAGGAATATAATAAAACAATATATATCCTGCCATGGAAATAAAGCTTTTCAACTACTCTTCATATGACAAAAAGGGAGAACAGAGAAATAATCTGTCAGAACCAGAAGGGAGTAAATCTAAGCTTAAGGCTCCCAGTGAAGAAGAGTAAAAAAACCACACAGACAGCACCAGAGAGGGACAAGTGAAGTTTTAAGTTGTGCACAGCTACTGCTCAGCTCTCACACCAAACCCTTCTCAAAGAACTCCCCAATTCTAGCAACCCAGAGCCTTGTGCCATTGGGACTTTGGTATTCATCCCTTAATAAAAGCAGCCAAGGATTTACTTAGGCCAAAGAAAACACAGACTGACAGCTGGATCATGAATGGCATGCTGGGATATATCAGATATAAAAGCCAGTTCAAGTTCAGATCTCTGCTACACACTATGACAGGGACTAGGGAGCAAGGAGAAAGCAAGGTACTTAGTGCCTATATTTAGTCAGATCTGACAGACCCTGGAAAATCCACAGGTATTTTTCAAGTATTACCTGGAAAACCAAAATGTCTAATGGCATCTATCGACCTACGCTGTGCCACCCAAACAGGATCACTACCCAAAAAGCCCTAACCCAAATTAACTAGTGGTGCTAAAGGAGGTTGGCAGGAGGAGGCAAAGCAAGCCTTGTGCCATGGTGGGTGCAAAGCATCATCACTTGTATTTTTCTGATTAAAAGACTGACTAAGAAACCCTAACTTACAAGGGCATTTCTTTATCTACTTCTGCTACAGCAGCATTCATTTCACAAGGAGACTCTGCCTATGGATAAAAACAATACAGCTAAGTTTGGATTAAGTCAATGCATTAATGTTATTTGTATAAGTTGCTAATTAGTTATGACCAGAAAAGACTAACTTATGCTTTTTAAAGTAATTCATTTAAATTTGTATGGGGGGGGAAATATGCAAGATTTTCCTTTATAATAGTAACACTGACAGTTAAAGAAACATAAAAGAAAAAGCATAAACAGGAACATATTAGAAATTCCTTTAGTTATTCAGGTGATCTAAGCCAAGTGGGGATTGTCAACCCTTGACCAAGGAAGCCCAGTACTCACTGTATCTGAACCCTCCAACATCGTCCGAGGAAACCCCAATGTATTTGTCTTTGTTCTTCTTTGCTTTCTTCCTCTCTTCCCGCAGTCGATCATCATCTTGAGCAAATTCAACCATTTCTTTTACCTTCTGGCGGATATTTATCCCTTGGTCTTTGCCATTCTCATCTGTATAGGTAATGCAGGATAGAGATGATGGATGGAAGATGGGGGGAAAAGGAAAAAAATAAATAAGAGGCAGCAACACTGAACATCAAATTTGAATTATGGGCAGAGCAATCAAAGATTTTATGGCTACTGAGGTCCACTGCATCTGTTTAAAAGGGACCAAACACTTTAACACCAATTTTCATCCTTAGATAAATGAGTTTTCACTGAACGGTGTACTTAGAAACATCTAACTGCTGCTGAAACACTGGAAAGATTAATAAAGACTGAGACAGAATGTATATGTTCCACTTGAACAATTTTAACCCCTCAAAACATCCCCCTTTTCCCCTCAATCTTTTTAGCACAGTTTTGGCAAGTTTCATTGCAAGAACTGTCTCACTGTAAAACTGTTTTTTTGAAAAACTGCTTTCAGTTGGGAAGTAGTATAAGCTAAATGTGCTCCTTTCCAGCCTTTTTCACATTCAAAACACACACTGGCCTTGCTGCCTTTGCACTGTAAATATTATTTGGTGGGAGGAAAAAAACCCCAGCTTCAAACAGATGTGTGTGTTTTGGAGCTCTAACCTTTTCTTCCCATATGATTAAAGCTATTCCTTTACGGACACCACAGGGGACCAGTCTCTAGTGCATATTTTAATATAAACCCCAACACTCATGTTGTGTTGGTTCTGTTGTTATTAGCCAGTCTTTTCTGCAAGTTCTTGTCTTCACTAATTAATACTCTAGGGCCCCACGTCTTGGATTCTGCACTCTTCACACAACTGGCAACAGTCACATTTTAATTAGACTGGGGAAGCTTCTAAGCTGGTTCAGGTGACTGACAACTCCAACTACTGTTTTAATTTGCTTATAAGATTTTTCTATTGCTCACCTACAAAGTGGTAATTTTCCAGGGATCGCAAATCATAAATGTGTTCTCTGGCACTTGTAACAACACGCTCTGATCCATTCCTTATGAGGTAAGCTAGGAGCAGCAAAGACTATAAAAATACAAAGCACCTTATGATTGCATGAACAAAAGCTCTATCTTTTTTTTTTTTTAAATAGGCAATAGAAAACCAAACCTACCCCCCTCCCCAAATTAGTAAGCAATAAGACTTTCCCTTTTAAAATAAATGCTTATTATATGGTTCACAAAGAAAAAAAAACATGTTTTCCTCACATGAACCTTTTGCTCTTTAGACTATCAAAACTGTATTTGTGAAACCCTAACTTGTTACTACTAAATCACAAGTTGTTACCTTTATCAGCTACTGCTTATTTTAAGAGAAAGCAGTAACAATTTAAGAGAAAAAGTTAACCCTGCGAAACAAAGCATTTTCTTTTGCCTCTTTTGTTCACAATTTTCCAATGGTTTTCACTGAAAAGTAACTCTTACAGGAATTTAAGAAGCCTTCTGCAGGATTCCATGGATATACAAAACTGCATTTCAGGACAATTTTAAGCAAGTGACAAAACAAATGAAGTTTAAATAATACCTTCATTTCAATTCTTTATGTTGAGGATTTCTATCTAGAAAAAAAAAATAATGTACCTTATCTGAAGAAGTGCCTTTATCAGCTAAAACTATCATTATATTTCATCCAATCCAAACCTGATAAGCAATTCCAAGAAGTCTTTATAACATTAAGTAGCTACGTGTGATAGCATTAAATATTAATTTCTATTGTACTTCAGGGAAAACAATTACTATGACTACAAAACAGCAAGCACCTGTGAAAAGCACAAACCATGCTTTAGAATTAATTGTGTCTTGCTACAATCCTGGCATCAAGAAAAACAGAATATAAGCTAGCCTGTTACATCAAATCTAAAAAATGAGGTTATATTTGCATAATTCAGTGAACACTGAACACCACTTCAAGTGCAGCATGATACAATCTCAAGCAAAAAGTTTCTGTACCATGTTAATTCACTAAAGACAAGAAAAATGCAAATGACTCAGTTACATCCTAATTGTGTTTTGGAAAAGTGTTATAAGATCTGCAAGAAAATTCGGTCCACTCAAAGTTAAACTACAATTTTTAAAGAATTACGAATTGCCAGAAAATTAAGATTAGTTTGCATTTTATTTCAGGTATTCTTGAACTCCTTCAAAAATGTTTTCCTGACAGCACAGTAACTTACCTCCTTCTCACGGAGCTCTGTAACAACTCCTTTGGGTAGATTCAAACTGCGAATGCTACTCCAACACTTGAATATCAGCAAAATGTAATTGCTCTGTTACGTTCATTAAGTAGGATCTTAAACACTCTTCTAAAACCAGAAATTTTGTGGTTTTTTTCACATACAGCATTTGAAAGACACCTTTGACTTCACTAACAGAATTACAAAACAGTTAAGAAAGAAATTAAAGGTTACTGGTGGAATAAGGGCTGTAGGAGTATCTAAACAAGGCACTACACGGCACGAGCACCAAGACGAAGTCTCAGACATACACACCTTATAAACCCTCCTCCAGTTCTTTTTATTATCTTTCAGCATTCGAGTCCAAAGCATGTTCATGAGTTCTGGGAACTGCTCATACATAAACGTAGCCCTAAAGAATTAAACAAAAGGAGTAAATGTTCTCCGTGGTTTGCCACAACGGCTTGCTCAGACTCAGGGCTGGCAGTAGATGGCAGCGTGATCTAAGCCCAGGCACGTCGGGTGACATTACAAGGGAAAAAGCTATCCCCGGTTTTACTTATTTACATTCCAGGACTACAAAAGAAAAAAAAAAAAGTAATTCGAAAAATCTGAGGCAGTAAAATAACCTTCACTAATCTGTAACCAAAATAACGTTGAATAGGAATACCCTAATAACCACTGCAACTAGTCAAATTGATTTTAACAGACAAAAAAGCTCAAGGAAGAATTTGACATGTTTTGCTTTATTTGGAAAAGTCACAAAAAGGCACTTTGAAAATAAACGCTCTGAAAACGTCAGATATACTGAAATAATTTTGAGGCTACATAAATGGAAAATCAAGAATTTAAAAAACATTTGGGCTTCATTTTTTGTTTGACAGTTTTCAATACATTCTAAAATTATTCATTAAAAAAATAAAACTTGATTTACAGCAACTTCTCAACATTATCAGTCTGCATACTGCAGAGTTGATTTAGCAGCAAATTTCATGTTCTTATATAAAATGCACCTTTCTTTTCTTCATCACTGAGTCAAATTATCACTTACTTGGCAATCTCTCCCATGAGTTGCCCTGAAGGTCCCCATGGATCATCATTGGTTGCTTCTCGAACCTTAGACTCTATTTCTGAATAATTCATAACCACATTGGTGCTGCAAAGGAAAAAAATTCACACACATGAAGATTAGCATCAAAACTGAGAAACACATGAAAACTTAATAATGACACTAGTGCGTATCTCACTTAATGAGATACCTCTACAGAGTGGGAAAGAAAACAGCTTTAGTGCACAAGTTACCCTGAGGACACCACACAACATATTTAAGTTATCTTTAGGAGGGTTTTACTATTCCATTAGTCTTCAAGAATACAGATGAGAAACTAGGGATTACATTACAGCTGGATTTAGTCCAGTAAAAATGGCTTTTGGTCAAATTAAAATCCAAACCAAACCACTACAGTCAAAGCTGATAGCTTCTGCAACTAGATATGGTTTGCAACGGTGCACAGTTATTTGCAAGAGGCTTTATAACTCAATCAGGAGCAGTTTGGGCTCTTTTTGAATGAGTGCTACAAGGGAAACTCAAGAATATCAGTATTAAACAGGTGTTGGTGAAAAGCTAACAAACAAAACAAACAAACAAAAAATCACATGGAAGACTGAAGTAAGGGAGAGGAGATTCACTAGAAGGCCAGTTTCCTAGCTTCTATTTATTTAATTAAGGCAAAACAGCAAAAGAAAAGCTGCAGAGCACTCAATTACAATTACAGCAATGCAAGTACTGTAAGGAGCTCAGGCTGTCTCTACAAGAGGTCACAGAAAAGCCTCACTTGGAAAAAAGGAGGCAATTTTTCCATGCTGTTTACATTAAAATAGTAAATATGGGGTTTTGGGGATTTTTAATTAATCTCTCAAAGGGGTAACCTATAAGACCAGCAACGTCATTTGTGCCCCTAAAAGCATCCAGATATATTTGATAAAACAATAATTTTCCTTATATTTTAAGTGAGTGAAAGGCCCAAAGCCTCATTTATATAGAGAATGTTTGAAAACCAGCTCTCCAGTTCTGGGGCAAGAGCCCACAACAGGAATGAAATTATCACTGAAAGGAGCCCTGGTGGCCTCTGCTTTCTCTACATACTGGGAATGTATTTGAAATAACATGTTTACACCTATCATGTCAGAAGTTTGAAAGTTTACTTAAAAGTACATGATACAACTGGTTTCAGAAGCTAAAAAACCCTGTAAGGTGATGACTTTCAACACAAACCATCCCACAAAGTCAAATTAATTAAACTGTAAGAAAGTTCTAATGATTTATAATGCAATGTGGAGAAGGCATTTGCTGCTTAAAAACCTCTTCTGAACCTGAAATATCTAAAAGAAGAAAAAATAACAAACATCAAGATGCTCAATAATCATCCCTCTGTACATGCAGAAGTTGGCACAAAGCAGCATTCAAGCAATTCCTGTTCAATTTTATTTGGCATAAGGATAGCAAAGATCCTGGAACTGGGAGTTATAAACAGCAGAAACAAGAATGAGATCCCCTTAAGTCTGAAAGGGGACACAGAAGGTAATTGTTAAAACAGAATAAAATTCCTGGACTTATCCTGGATTCTCAGCATGAGAATTCCTGCTGTCAGATCCTGATGTATGATTTTATTCAACTTTGTGTCTAAAGAGAGCATAAGGTACATGACTGAATAAACAATCAGCAAGCTAACAGAGACTATCTATATTAAAAAAAAGCATGTAGGAACACAGCAGCAGTTTGGAACAACAGCCATTAAGGTTTTACAAATTCATTTATGCCAAACACACCTCAAGCTTCTGTTTCTGATATTTTCTTCACCAGATATAAAATCGTGAACTAATACCATCTTTATTTCCCTTATGTGTGGAAAAAAACACAACCCCAAAGCTACAGGCTTCAGGATTTGCAGCTTCCAGCACACTGGTTCCCTTGTCCAGAGCAAGGAAAGGCAGGGAGCTGAATGGAAAGGTTCTGCTTGTTTTTATAACCCCTCCTTAAGCGTTTGTTCAAGAGACTTGATGGAGGATTGGGAGGGGGAAGCACAAAATGAAGCATTTCCTTAATTTCTTAGAGCAAAGACTTTAAGAATGGAAAATGCGTGAAAAGATGCAAATTTGCTGTAAAAAAATAAAGGGCAGCATGAGCTATGGAAGAGCTCAGAGCACATGGCTAAACCAGCAGCAGGGTTGGAAGGGGGAAACGGAAGGAAAACAAGGGAAATTAAGTAATGCCAAACGAAAGAAGGTGCAGTTAAGCCTCCCTAAGTACAGAAACATGCTCTATTTCTAAACTCCTCCTGCAGAAAAGTTATTGTTCTCAGCAACTAGGAGAAAGCTCTTTTATAAATGCCAAGCTGAGATCTAATGGCACAAAACGTTCCAAACCAAAGCATCTTTAAGCCGCATTTAATTCAGCAACAAATGTAAACTTCAAGGAAAAAAAAAACCTCACCACTGTTGTATAGTTTGGCATCATTCCAGGGCACTTAAAAATAACCATTTCTAAAAAGGTGGAAATACAGTTTTATTCTTCCTTTCCCATGTTTTCTATGGCCCTCATTCCATGCCCTACCCATGATTCCTGTGACCTTTGCAACAAAAAAATAATTTACGTCCAGATGTGAAGGGAAAAAGTGACTAGCTTGATTGCCAAGACTTCCTGTGATTGATATAAATTTAATATCCGAGGATACTTCCCGACACCAGGGGGGGCTCTCTGATTGGTTTATCCTGGGCAGCTTCCAGGGAATCGTGCTGGATTGCATGGACACGGTCTGCTCTGCAAACAAATCGACTACAACAGGCAAGGCTGACAGAAAGTAACTTCGCAGTCAGTGTTTAAAACACCCCGTTATCTGCCAGACAAACTGGATTCACCCCAAATGGTTAACTGAAACCTGCACAACTGAAATCTTGTGACAAGAACATTTACAGGAACTTCTGACACAGACAAAGACATCGAACTGAAAAGTATATTGTGAAAGTTACATCCAAAATAAAGGCACAGCAATAACGGAGTTGACAAACATCACAAACTGTTGCATTCTTCTGTGTGTTACATTTATTTCAAGTTTATTAAATCAGACTAGTGTCAACAGATGATTTTTAATCTTTATTGTACCCCTAACAAATTATTTTATTTCAGTATTATTTTTTTTTTTTTGAAGAAAACCAAACTGTTTGGAAAAGCCAAGAGAGGGCACTGTCAGATCTTTGTGGAACAGGCGGCACGATGACAGCTTTTAATTTCTTGGAAGAGAAAGTTCAACTTTAAATGTTTGCATCTACAATTTATAGCAACACTAAATAGGTAGCTCAGGTCTGAAACTAAATTCCTCTAAGTGAATAAATGGACATTTGCTAATGAAAAGTCAGTAGGCAGTAGTTGCAAATATCTGATCATCTCCAACTGCATCAGATAATAAGACACACCTCCTCTTAAAAAAAAGAAGTTTTACACGTATTTTATAAACTATATTTTAACATATTTTGAAAATCAACAGATGCATCATGTACCTCCAAAACACTACTTTGACCACAATTTTGTCTGTATTTTTCAAAGAATTGAACCAATTGTAAATAGTTCAAATTTTATTCAAAGTTACATTTTGAGATTTGTGCATTTGAGATAAAGGTGTCACCCAGATCCAGGTGTCACATCCTGCAGCACGCTAAAAAAAACCCCCAAAAAAACAAACAGAAAATTAAGCAAGACAGGGAGAGGAGAGGGATGAAAGGGGCGAGAGCAGCACTGCACATACCTCAGTGTATTATCTGAGGTAAGAATGATGTTTAGCTGGTGTTAAGGAGAGCAAGAGGGAACAAGAAGTTCTGTACCTGCCCGTATAAAACTCAGATCAGAGAAGCTATCAAGGTCCAGCCAAAAAGTTTACCAATTACCTGCCAATTCAACCTTTACAGTTTCAACAGCCTGAAAGCACCTGAACTTTCAGGTGTAAGAGGGTAAAAATCCTATATTGTCCTCAGTGATCTTTAATACATGGAAATGAAAGGCAGCTTGTGGATGGCCTGAATGAAAATAAAACCTTACACACTGCAGGAGCACTTCACAGGTGAGATACAACAATGACAGATTTTAAGAGGAGTCCTGTCTTCCTCCTCCCTACCAGCAGATACTGAACATAACCCACAATGTGGACACAAATACACACAAACACTAGTAAGTGATAAAAATATCTGCAGAAAACTCCTATTTGTGTTTGATTTCAACATACTCCAGTGTAAGGCTCTGAGAGATGTATCCGGCTACTCTGCTCAGGCTTCTGATCTTACACAATGCCACGTGAATCAAGCTACTAATGATCAGAAGGACAATATTAGTGAGCATGAGGTATATTCTGCTCTCAGCAACATCAGCACTTCTTCAGTGGGTTTTCTATAGAATAGTCGCAAAACAAGCACTGAAAAACAATACTTTTCTAGACTAAGGAATTCTTTTTTTTAAAACTACTTTTATGCCAGCAAAGTCATTTTATTTCCAGCCAACATTTTAATAAAAAAATTAAATAAACACAACATCCTGAATTGAAATGTTTTGTCTCACAGTGAAGACTTTTCACTGTTCAGGACCAAAGGTGATCTCTACACATTCATATGCTGTAAATGAAATCAGCTCAATTATCTGTTAGGAGATTACAATCACTTATACATAACTATAACTGTATTGCTTCTAGCAATAGCTTCCAATTGGTAACATTACAATCAGTTTTGTTGTGCCTGAACTAATTATCCACATCATCACTGCTGGTTCCACACTGAAAAAAACCCCACCCTAAATTTCTCTAAATCATATCCCTTGAACCAGAAACTCTTCAGAAACGGGGATGGGGAAACACAAGGCTCTGAGCAACAGAAATGAAAAAGTATTCTCTCAGCTAATCTCTGCTCTAAAATTAACCACCAAACTTGAAGGTTAATCCTCAAACAGCAGTGATTTAAATACAATGGCAGCAAACTTAGTAAAGAAAAAAGATGCAACAATTTTTGTCTTTGTTCATGTGACTTAACACTTTGCTCAGAACCTTGGAGGCAGCCTACAGCACTAGAAAGTGTAAATAGTTCAGTCTCCATGGTCTTCCCAAAAGAACATCACACAGATACTTCCACTTCATGCTTCCCAGCATCTCCTCTATTTTTCAGATTTTTTCCATGGTCAGTGGTGCTCTGTTCTGTCATCAGCCTGACAATACACTCAAGTATGAAATCACAACTTGTAAAGGAAGCTCACAGTTCACAGCTAGATTTTTGGGAGCAATGAAGGAATTATTCCTAAGATAAGCATTCATTGGGAAAGGAATAGAGTGTTATATCTCAAAGTTTCAGACCTTCAAACATCACATACTCAGCACTTTGTATGAATGCTCAAATATCAGCAGTCTCAAATATGCAGAAACCTTTCAACAGCATGTGCCTAGAAAACCTGCACTAGAGAAAATAAGTGTCATGAGAAAAGAAGGTATTTATACATTAAAGGTAATGAAAGAATAATAAATATCTACCCATCCATTCATTCAGAATGGAACTTACTTGAAAAGCATATTAAGGAATCAGAAAGCCTAACAGATCTTAGTCTATGTTTCTGCACAAACTTAAAAGCCCTGAATAAGCCCTGGGGCAAGAGTCAGACCACTCCATTAAAAGCACCATCAGGATTAGCGTTGCTATTGATGTGGGTGGTGTCACTGAGGACACGAGTACATCTCTGGACATTAGATCCACAGAAGATTTGTGAAATGCCATGTCTAATTTTATGAAAACTAAAATAACCAGAAGCCACAGACAGGCTACATTACAGCAGTTTCTTTATAGTGATGATAAAGGTATTGGATTGGACAGGGGAAGCCTAATTAGAAACACTTCTCAAACCTCTGGGAAGCTGCCCACTGTGCTGAGGGACTCAGCAGCTGCAGCAAGGAACCTGGTTACACAGTCAAATATTTCTCAATGTATATTTCAAACCAATTACAATATCATGTATACGTGGGACTCCTATGTGCATAATATTATGCCTTTAACTATTACTCCAAGGACACCACTGGATTATGCACCTTCTGTTTTCCTTTTTTTAATTTTACTACTGGGAATGCTAAAATCCTAAAAGCTGAGATGAGAAACTTTGTACATTTTACCACCATTAAGAGTTTCCAATGAGACCCCATTCTGCAAATATCTGTTTAAGGACTAAATGTAGAAGAAAAAAAAAATTCAAGCTTTACTTACATGTATGTGTCATACATGCAGCATGAACAATAATGTTATTCGAACAAACAGCAACCCTAAAGAAATTATTTTTTTTAAAGAAAAAAATTAGTCTGTTACAGCAGGAGGGGTCTGGATGAACAGAAGAGAAGCTCTGTTATTGTACAGCACTCTGAAGTCTGGTGCCAAAGTTTTCTTACAAGAAACAAATATTTTAACCTTCTGTTATTTAACATGCCAAAACCAGACACAACATGATTTTATCTTCTGAATAAGGTATTTAACATTATCCTTTCAATAGGCAATTCTCAAATGCCAATACTTTAATTTCATTCCTTCTGTAATTTTTTTAGCAGCTTCCTTACTTTTAGAAAGTCTTCATGTTTCCTGTGACTTTCACAGCAAATGAAAGCAAAGCACACTTTAAGTTTGGTCCATGACAGAACAGATGTTATAGACTGAATAAAATCTCACCACCTCACTTGGTGAGATAGCAAAGGGGACTTTACAGTAACAGTCTTTAGAGCCCACATGGACAAACCAAGTCAGAATGCACTTGCACAGCTCTATCCTGGTGTTTCTTGGATTTAAGTTAATAAATTGCATTATCCAATCAGAAAGGACCATAAAATGCATAAAATAGTTAGAAAAACATTAAGCTACAGCACAAAGGAAAGTTCACTTGAACTGAATAAAGAAGAACACGTGCAGACAGTTGACTTATTTGCCTTTCCTCTCTCCATCTAAACATCCCTACTGTTTTTATGGGAAGGCACAGAGATGACAACAGGAGTACTTTCTCATAGGGATGGTGTGTTACCAGCACAGTGGTAGCTCCAACAGAAACTGAACAAAGGCAGCAGTAACTCACACCTGGAGGCTGAGCCAACCCCCTGCTCCTGCACTTCAAGCCCTGGTTTTGTCTTCCAGCAGCTCATTTTCTCCAATCAGTTCAGCTGCCTGGTCCCTCTCAGCTGAGAAGTCAGCAGTCGCCCACTAGGACAACACAGGGACCCACGAGCTATTGCTCATCCCATCCATGGTGCATGTTTTAGGAATATTATCCAAACACAAAAGCAGTAATTTGCTTTCACATTTCCCAAAAATCAGTACAGGGTTGACAACTTAAGGCAAAAACCCCAACGTATAGTGTAGCTTTGCTTCTAGACATTTAAGATTGTATGCATAATTGTTTTTTAAAAGAAGAATAAATGAATTAATTATTGCACTATAAAACGAGCCAACTGAACATTCAACATCTGGAGAAGAGATAAGGCAGACCTTGGGAATATTTTCACAGTACAGTTATCTAGAAGACCTCCACCTACAGACACACGTGCATTTAAGATGAAGCCCTTGGAGAAGGGTGAACACACCATCTCATCCTCACCATTTAACTCCTATGAGTCATGCATCTAAACTATTTTTAGTATCTAGATTAAAAGGTTCCTGTGAAGGAGTGGAAATAAGAGGGAAAGCTTTCTGAGAATACAAAAAAAGTTGCTTTAATATTAAATGATCCATTTTTAAACCACGTGCAGAAGTTAGTTTCAACTACTGAGAGCACACAGTAAATAAAAAGCTACACAACTTGTCTAAGTACAGGATATGTCTCCCCCACTCCCAGGAGTGGGAATCTTGGCATCTATTAAACTGTTAATTAGTTTCCAGAAACACTTTTGCCAATTAAAAAAAATCATTTAATACTTATCCATCTGGGCACGAAATACTTTCAACAGAGCATTTGAATTGGTGAGCTAAAAAAGAACCGATCCCAATCCACACAGCACCGCCTCCCAAACCACCAGAGGCCAGGCCAGGGTGCAAGCAGCACCCCATAGTCAGGGCCAGCATCTATTAACTCCACTTATTTCTGTGAGCATCCCTTCCTTCAGGCTCTGATCACTGGTCCAAACTTGTGTTTCAAGCAACTGAAAGGATTTAAGAAAACTAAATAGAAAGATGCACTTCAGGACCAGATTTCGCTGCCCTGTGACGGTCTGTCACTACCTTGGAAAGCTCAACATGCAAACAGTTTCACAGACAGAGGGCAGAAAGATAAGACATCATTTATCCACCTGTTATCCCAAACAATATAATGGACATTCAGGAATTTATGTACCTAATGCTACCAATAATTATTCAGAGAAAAAGACATTAATTGCCTTCAAAATAAAGATGGTGCTGTTCTTGCCCTCAGTGAGCTCATATATTCAGTCGCAACCAGCACCTCTCTCCTTGCTGAGTGAAGACAAACTAACTAAAAAACATGTAACAAACTTAATGAATTTTCATTTTGCTCCTGTCAGTAATGTCACTTTTGTTATAAAACATGCAGCTTAGATTTAGAGCCTTACAGATGAAACATATGGATACCAAATATGAAGCCAGCAGTCCACACTGAACGAAGAAACAGATGGGGACCCATCTGCCAAAATGCCTGGTGAGATACCTCAGGTTACAGAGAGGTAACAGCACAACATTAGAGATACTTGACCGTTTGAAGTTCTTTATTTTCCAGCCGCTCCTCAGAACCATTACAAACACGACACCAGCCAATTCAGTCCATGAATACCAGGGATTATTCCACACCTTCCATGCAAGTAGTAGTCATGCTTTCTGACCAACGATACCATCTGCATTATGGACAGGAGGATCTGAAATACATTTTCAGCTTTTCAAGTTCAGTTTCATAATTTATGTGGCAGATGTGCAAGGCAAACTGCACAGAAAGAGATAAGCCAAGAAAAACATCCTGATGGCCACAAATGAATTACAACTTGTGGGAGGAAGGAACTATAAAGCTATTTCCTGTGCCTTACAACTTCTAATCACAAAAGACTACCAAGTAAACAAGATAACCCAAAATCCACCACACACACGTTCAAAAACAACAGTGACTTTAAGAATTAAATTGCAGCCTGTTAGAGAACTCAGAAGCTCTCTCACCTACAGAAACCATCACTGCACCTTACTGAAATCTTTCCTTTCAAAGTCCTCCCCTGCCAAAAGTGACCCAATTGCAGCAAGCTTTATTCTAAATGGTTTTGTAATTGCTTTCTACAGCTGAATTATTTTTTGCAGATGTTGGGAACATGAAGCTTGGGAACACGGCAGTTTTAAAGCATATTTGTGCAAGGAACAAACACTTCCTCCCCCGCTTGATTTAAGACTGATTTCACCTCTCCTACTGCAGATTCCCTGCAGTATGTCAGTGTTAATATTTTCATATTCTTGTATAAAACAATCCCTTGTGGTTTACACCAACAGATACATGGCTGCTTTATATATCTTAATATGTGGCAGTAAATAACTTCTCAAACTCACCAAGGATTTTGCCATGTTAATACTAATGACTGTGGTTTTGCACCACCTCTCTATAAAAAATATCTTTGTCTAAAGCTCAGACCCATTTCTTTATTCCCCATTTTTTTACGGGAAGTTTTAATTCCAAGCGCCCACCCTCACCTTCTTGTTACCATCCTCTAATCTTCACCAATTAGCCTATCTTTCCTTCAAATACACATTTTTGGAGTTTCATTTTTAAAGGCTTAGTACGTGTTGTCATTTTGTTTTGCATACTGAATTCAAAAAACATTCTTTAAAAGGTGACTTACCAAAATAAATGTTACACTCCAGCGAGTAGAATGAATCAAAATATTTCCTTTTAACTTACATAGTAAGAACACAATAGTTTTTCCACTGTTTTTCAGTAATAGTTTTTAGGTCATATTTTTAGTTCAAATTTTATTTGAACTTAGAGGACAAGTACACCTAAGCCATTCTTCTGACAAATCCCATTAAACAACTTAAAAACCAATTTCACAAACAAGTGGAAAAAAGTTGCCTTTTAGGCAGCACTTGACATTTTGGTGGGGCAGTTACACCCTAAAACAGCAACTCTGTTTCTGATTCACACATAAAGGCAACACTGTTACTGCCCTGTGTAAGTTTTCAGTCTCTTTGCCTCATGTGAATTTACATCTGGCACATCGGATTGGAGTCATTGCTTTGCAGCTCCTATTCCAGTGGATTTAACTGCTCTCAAAGTTCAACACGCTATGTTCAAACAATAGTGCTATATAGTCAAAAAAGAAGTGGAATTATGAAATTTGGGTAACCTTTTGTAACTGCAGAACTGAAGAGATTTCCATATGTACTCTGTAATCACATGGCTCAGTTTACTGTTGCTCAATCCTCAGAGTTATTTGGCTACTCTGCTTCTTATACTTCAGCTTTTTTTTCTTCTGTAACAGACAAGCCGCAACAATTTTAAAAATATTTTTTTTAGAATTAACTGCATTTGTTTACAGAATTCAGATTGTACTTCATCCTTCAAGAGTCAGCAAAAACCACATCACATATTTGCCATCACAGGCTTTATCTTTAATTTTTCCATATTTGCTATCCAATCAGGTAACAGGACTTGTGCTGGAAACAAATGTTTAACCAAGCAGGACAAAGAGCAAGTGAAATCTAATAATTAAAGACATGCTTCTCTAGAGTGCTTTTTATATGAATAAAATACCAGCACAAAATGTCAATCCCAATAAACAGTGGTAGACAATTATAACATAAAACTAAAATTTAAATACATTATTTTAGGAGACTGAAGCACTCCTCCCCACAGCTTACAGCCTCCAATCAACTGCGTTTCTTTGCCCTTTGTTTCATTCATATAACTTAAAGAGTAACTTTCTCTGAAGATAAAAAGCTGGTTTCAGGTGTTCATAATGTGCTGCATAAGCTGTCTTACAAATAAGCATCTAGTGCTACTTCCTTCCTTGTATGCACACAGAATTAAAAGACCACAATCAAGCCCACAGCTCGAGTATTTTAAATCTTCAACAGATAAAGAGACTCACAAGTACTGCCAGTCACTGAGTTTTCAGGATTAGGGCAAAATATCTTAATGCTGAGTGAGAAGTATTTACAAGAAGAATAAGGTCTTATCCTTCTTTCAAAACAACAAATAAAAGGGGTAAAAGTTTTCAGAGGACAAGGAAGTTGTAGCTACGCTCACCATGAAACAACAGTAAGCTTTGAAGCTGTGAAACTTCAACCCACATGTGCACCTCAGACTTCCTGTATTTAACCATAAAAAACTGTGAGAGTCACCTTAAATGGAGGAGGAAGATAGGGAGGGAAAAAGAAGAAAACAAAAAACCAACCTTGCAGTAAAAATAATACTCTAACAGTAGATATGATACTCCAAACCCTCCAGAATGCACTGTAGTGACCTCTGTACTTAAGATGTATCTCCCACTCCCAGAACAAACCTCATGTTCTCAGTGTCAGAAGACCTGGCTTTAGTGCTTTAGGATGATCCCCAAAACGTACCACTCCTTTGATAAGCCTCACTCACCTCTGAAGCTTCTGGAATTCTGTGCTCTTTGTAACTGTTCACTCACTATTCATGTGAAATACATTCACCAAAAAATGTCATACCAGGGTTTTTTAACATCATGAAGAACTTGTAACAGTTCTAAGTAGTGCATCAACTGGTCAAGGAAAGCTCCTGATGCTACATATGCTTCAGGTGTATTAACCAAATAGTTACAGGTAAGGGATTTTTACTTGGAAAAGCTGGAACACTGCCTGGCAGTCAGTGCACCTCGGACAGCACAGACCTACTCAGTGCTACTAATCACACTGAATTCAGAATAATTCAAACTTACATACTCAAAGAACTGTTTCAATTACTTGTCAACTGGCAGAGTATTTGGTGAGGACAGAAGAATGCACATGCAGTAACATGGAGTTTTATATTGCCAAAACCACATAAACACTCCCCCCAACATTAGGAGGCCATGCTTAACAATCCTCGTAGTTCCAGCTATCCCTTCCTTGCAAGCCAAGTACCATTAAAACATTGCCCTAATTCCAAATTTATTACAAATTAAGCATTACTCTAAACACATGCTTGCTGTTCCACCAGGGAGGGCTGATTAAAGTTTAAACAATGCAGGCACTGAAGCTTTTAACACACAAACTGATCATTCTCTGTTACTATATAATCACTTTGGCACTGTGACATCCCATGTACCCCTGTACTTTGCAATATCAATCCTCTTCTGCAATAATTTTGAGGAATAAACCTGAGCACAGACAACTCCTCTAAGCCAGCAGTGAACATCTGTTACAAGCTCTTCTTTGGTCAGATTCATGGGCAGAGTACAGGTAAGGTTAACAGATTTGTCTGGGGTCCTGCTCAAAGTGTCACCCTTGTTGTCTCCAGCCTGTTTGAGGGCTCCAATTTCTACCAGCTCCTCTCCCTGTCCCTTTAGGCTCAAGGCAACCAGAGTCAGGGCAGCAGCATCCCAACCCTACAGAAATTATACACATTAAACTTGGTTTTGTTTAGAGAAACACAAGTTGTTCTCTCTTCCCAACACCCAGACTGCCTTTGAAGGGCTTTCATCTTCCTCCTGCCTTTAACTCCAGAGCTATGACTCTGTAGAGCTTCACATTTCATCTGTGTAGCAGCAAAATATTACCACCATATTACCTAAGAAAGCCTGAGACACTTATATCATCAACAGAAGTATGGTCCAAGTAGCAGGCGAAGCAACTAAACAAGAAAACCTTCAGCTGCACCTTTAATATGGCCTTGTGCCCTGGAAAATGTCCTAAGGCTGAGGCAGAAGCTGTACTGCACTTCTCAGAGTAGGAGAAAGGAAGAGGAAACGACAGTTTAGACAAAGTTATGAAATTGCAGGTTCACAACCCATTATTTTCCTTCATTTATTCAAGTGTCTTGCAGTGGAATTGCTCAGCAGGATGTATTCAGGAGGACTGAGAAACACTTGAGGCCACTATCTTCATCTTGGCTTTCATAAAGTAAACCACATTATCATCTAACCTTATTTTCTAAACTACAAGGTGCTGATGCAATGTGCATCTAACCTCCATGGGACACAAAGTCACCCACTGCCATCACATTTCCTGCCCACATCACCTCTCTGCCATCCACATGGGGCAGGAGGACATCAAGAAATAGAGTCCTCTTGCTGATCTTGCTCTGCCCTCACACCTTTAGTCCTGAATTGCCAGTTCCTACAAATGGCACAATTATTTACTTTACAGCTTATTATACTGCAGCCAGGAAATAAACAAAGAAGCCTGTTAAACAAAAAAATACTCTAATATTTTCCTACTTCAGATCATTCATCCGTTAATAAGCCTGAATTACCATGGTTTTTTCCTGCTACAAGTCTATCCAAGAATAAAAAGTAGTCACCATAATCCTAAATAGCTTAGTACCTATTGTCTTTAGTCATTCAATTTTCTATGAAGGTAGGTGACAACCTAGAAATACCTCTGCTGCTGTATAAAAAACTGGACAAAGTAACTTTGGTTTACAGTTGATGGCAGTGTCTTTCCATAGCTATTCACAGCAGAGTATCCAAAAATGGGCACAAGCAGTGAGAACACACCATTCAGAATAAGAATTACAAGAGCAATGTTATATTAACGTTATTTTCATTAAACTTTTCAAGTTGGTAGCTCACATCACAGAAAAAATGTAGCTTGACAAACTAAAACCCCTGAGGTTCATGAACATGCATTTTGACTCAAAGCAAGTGTTCTGTTGTGAAATGAGTCTGGCAAATAACATACAAATTAACTTTCCAAATACCAAGCTATGTTTATTTGTGGAGGATAATGATGTTTCCTCTCCTTTCATAGGTATCATTTGTAAAACTGGTTCCTCCAGGAGCTCAAGTGACTCTTATGTCCTAAAAAGGTAACAAGAGCCGTTTCATTTGCCTCGGAGCCCGTTTCCAGTTCCTGTCCACACACAGATGATAAATTTCCAATGACACCGTGTATTTGCAACAAACCAATTTCACTATAGCTCAATACAGGCACTATTTATTTATTTACTCACTAATGGTAAGATTACTGGATTTTTCTGAGCTAATGTCTGCAGCTACATGAGTTACAGTTACTGTGTAATTAACAAAAACACGATGCTGGCAGTTTAAAGCTGAGAGACTCCACTTGCCAATTAGGAGTCTATTAGCATTAAGTTTTCAAGCTGTCTCAAGAAATGCAATCATCTGTTTGATAGCAAGGAGAGATAAGCCACTCTGACAGAAGTTAACTCATTTAGACAATAAATACCTTTGAACGGAGGGCTTCCCCCCCCCTGCACAATCATACAGACAAACAGTTTAAATAATTAAATAATTGTCAAAACAACAAATAATTAAAGGCGACAGCAATCATTAAGACATCAGCTCTATTTGCAGACCTAAGTTACCCAGACTGTAATTTATTTTTCAGAAGATGCATCCGCCCACTGCAACTCCAATAAAATTATCCAAAGTTATCAAAAGCCTTTTTCTTCTCTTTACATTCAAAATGGTCTTAGAGAAATCTTGAACTGAGTAGTCTCATAGAACACAAAACACACTCCTCCCAAGAATCACACAGGGAGGTATTTGTTTACTAAAGTAATGTCTTGAGAGGAAACACTCAGCAGTCTGTAACCTACATTAGGGTGATTCTAAACAGCTTGACAGGATGGAGAGAGTAACCACCGAGGAAAACATTATTGCTCTGACTCAGAATGGAGTAGAGAAAAAATCTACTCCCTAACTCCCAAAAGGTCTCATTATTATTAAAAGAGATTAAAAAAAAATGCAGGTCAGTCCCATTAAACATGTTGAATATACACTAATATTTCTAATTGTATCCCCAATGAACCAGTTAATATCTACTAAGCATGCAGTCAATATTTAACTGGTCAAGATAACACTATTTGGATGAGAGGAGGGAAAAGTACAACAGTTTTGTAGTGGTTTCCTTAAAACACATAAATAGACACTGACAATGTAAGTGTTGTCACAGTTTTATTTTTAGTGGCAAACCAAACACCTCCAAAAAGATTTAATCTATTTAAAATAACAGCCTATATAGAATACCAGTCTCACCACTCTGGACTAATCACAATATACACCACCAACATTTCTAATATAATAATATGCAGTTTCAAATGGAATTGAAAGGTTCTCAGATGAAGATCTGTAGGATCAATTCCAGCCTGAGTCACTCAAAGTAGCGCCATACGAGACAAAATTTTATTTCAATCGACATAATTTCTCCGAAGTTTGGGACCCAAGCATGGAACCAAAATACTGATGCTTACCCTCCCCATTACAACACTGAGACAAACACAGAAAGCTTAACTGAGGAGCTTCAAGCAGTGATATATAAGACAGAAAAGCAACCTAAAAAAATTTAAACTTGCAGCTAACAAACCACTAACAGCGCAGTTTCAAATAAGAATAGATAAAAATGTATTCTCATCTAAAAAGTTTCCCACAGCTCATCTTCCTGTCCTTTCCCCATCAGCACAAGTGCTTGTGGTGCCATCAGCAGCTGCTTATGCAGCACCTGCCAGATCAGTTCTGAACCCTAAAACCTTGGGGTTTTTCACATATATCAGCAAGAGAGCACAAGCAAATACTGAACCACAGCATAAGGAAGGCAGACAGTGAATGGCCAGGTATAAGAGTGGGACATCCTCTTTTAATGGAAGAATAATATCAGAATTCTTTAACCTGCTTGTGAAACCACATGCTAAGGGTGTACTTCAAGCACTACACTTGTACTTTGCCCCCAGCCACTCATTCCTATCCAAATACCATTCCATCCCTTATGCCAGAACAAATATTTGTGTGACCATGGAGTTAACTATACCAGGGAACCGATCCAGTGGAGAACTAAATTGGCAAAAACAACTGGTTAGTCAGAGATTCTCTCATCAAGCAGAAAGTCTGCTGGTGCCAACAAAAGGGAGAGAAGTGTGCAGTCTGTGGCAGACGGGAGGCTGTGAAACCTCTTTTACCATCAGCCTACGCTTACACTGACTGTGAAACTACAAACCAAGGTTTCATGGCTTAGGTTATGTTTTCATTTTGTGATTGTGCTGACGGAGTTACAGACTTCAGGGCAACTACAACGGGAGACTCAACCCTGTGTTCCTGTGTCCTCCACTTATACTAGAGCATTACAGGTCCTTCTCCTCTCCCCTCCCATCCCAACACTGCTTCCTCAGATGGGCAACACAAACATTCAGCTGTATGGCAAAAAAGTCTAAGGAACTAATCTAGCCCCAAACCAGAAAACCTACAAAGTCCTTTGGGCAGAGAAACAACTCCCCATTGGATCTGTGCCCCTGTCAGGTTCACTGCACAGCAACCCAAATCACCATCAGAGCACACAGTGGCAATGTGGAAGTTGAAGTTTTTTATCAAAGCACACGCCAACGACCTATTTGAAATGTGCTTGAAGCAACAGGTCACGTTCTGCATGTTGGAGATGAGTTTAAATGGGACTTCATGTACTATGACTTGGGTCAAGCTGTATCCCTAACTTGAGAATAAACCAATGACAGAAATTCCAAAAGTTCCAGAATGAAGTACACCACTCACTTTTGTGTTCTTAACCCACCATCATGTAGGTTCCACTCACTCTTCAATGTCTAGTCTGTTTTTCTAAATACTTTTTATTTTCACATAAATACAGAAATTCATTTAATACATGAAATGAACAGAGACAAACACGAGAAAGCAGAATCAGATTGGAATGTCAAGATTTTATTTTAGGACAACTGCAGTGCTTACACAGCTGCACCCTGAAACAGCAAAGCCCGAGGAGAGAAAGCAGTAGTGTGTTCCACATTTGCACAATGTTTGGAAGTAATTATACTTGTATATGAAATAATTAAACAAATCAGCTAATATTTTGTAATACACTAGCTGACAACACAACCAAGAGGAATTAGCACAGAACTGAGCTAAGCACCTTGATCCTTCTGCCCACAGCTGCAGTGATGTAGGTAAGGCTCTTATCTTTGACCAGCTTCATGCACTTCCCAAGCAGAAGCCCAGTCTTATTTCTGGCAGAGCAATGCCAAGCTATGAATTAGAAACACTTGAAGGACACAGAAGTTGTCACACATACACACATCACGTAGGTTCCCTGGAAATACATAAAGCCAACACCTTAGCCAGTCTTACGCAATGTAATACAAACTATTGTCAGCTTCCACAGGGTGTAAAATGGCAATAACACATTTGAAAGAGCACTAACAAAAGCACCACTTGGAGTGTGTTGATGAACCCTGTGTGCTTGGCCACAACTGCCTCATGCCAACCCTTAATATACACCATAGCTTGTAATATTTGCCTACCTTTGATTACTCCACCAGATGAATATTCAAACGAGAACGACACATCTATGTAATAACAGAGCATAATACTTTCAAAGATGCTTATCACCCATACCAAATTACATGGCCCAAGGACTATAAGCCTTATAATTATTTATTAACTTATAAACTTTCTGGAAGTTTTTTAAGGGAAGGAGGAAAGTCCTAAGACATAAGTGCTGTTACAAGTGCTTGGCAGACCCAGCCATGCAGGGCTGCAGAGCCAATGCCATGTTCAAATGCAGTCTTCCTCTGTATTGCCAAGACTTTTTCTTCTCTCATTCTCTGGTAACCAGGGAGAGGACAAGTCCTTCGAGGGCTGAAGATAATAATCATCACCTTGCTTGTAATAATGACACAAAATGCTGTTCTTAAAGCAGTTATCAGCAGGACATCTCTTAAGTAGCAATGGGAGGGTAACTCATGCAGTGAGGGTTAACTGTCCCTTACATAAAACAATGGATGTGTTCATTGCTCTGAAGATCTTGCTTATGCAAACCAAGACAAATCTTAAATATAAAGAAAACTAAATGATCCTGGAAGTCAAGTAAAGGAGTTTACAGGAAGGTCAGACAGCAATGGACAAGTGTTGGACAGTTATCTACCCCTTTGCTGGACATATCATATGATGGATCATTTACCATAATACCTGCTATTACTAAACCAGCAAACAGCATTTCATTAAAGAGCTTAATAGTCTGGGTGGACAAATCCACGAACCACAAGAAAATGGCCTGTAAACAAGAACAATTCCAGGCATATTAAAAAAAGAAAGCAGTTAGACTAAAAGACTTAAAACCTCCAGCTGAGTATACATCAGATCCTGTTTATGTGCTGGTCAAACACGAGGATACTACAGGCAATGAGCAACCAAAAGTTGACTGTAAGGCATGTAATTGTAGGGTAAATAACTGGTATACATTTCCCAGATTAATAAGTATCTTGCAGACATAGCATGAGGTAGCACACAACAACATGAGACTGGAAGTCAGAGAATCCAGAGTTTTAACTGTTATCAGCTCAATGTGATTTAGTTTACTTGACACAATTATCTTATTAGTTTTCCTCATCCGTGAAGTGGGAGTGAAGTGCAAGGTCTAATTTAGATGCTTTAGGCTACAACAGCGAGAAATTGCAGTCAAAGCAGTAATTCACTCTATTTTACCAATAATTTACCCTTCTCTCTACAGATTGTACAATTAGAAGCACTAAAGAAAACATGCTGTTTATTCACTACAAGAACTTCTCCCCTACCTAGCTGTATTAGAGCTGATGATAACAGCTCTTTTAATCTTTCCTTTTCCACAAATACTAAAAATCCTTTCTCCTTGCATAGATGTAGCATCAGAATAAATAACAGAGGACCCAAGTGCCTACTTGGCAAATAAATTCTGAAGTGTTTTAAGTGCTTCCAGCATTTATTAACCATATAAGTACTCAATCAGTTCTAAACAAGACTATTTGCTCTCCATTTAAAAACAGATTAAAATATTACATACTGGGGCAATTCATCAAGCTTGCAAAGTGTGTGAAAACAGCTCTGTAATGCTTCAACTCCCACTCCACAACACGAGGGAGTGCAAATACATTCCTGCTGGGTCACTAGAAAGGTGTGGCTAAGAGCAGCACAAGCAAAGCAGCTCGGGCTCAGTTAGGTGGACAAAACTGAACTGGGAGGGGCATGGAACAAACAGGAGGATGGCAGCTGTCACACTCCTAATACTGGCAAGAAATTCACAGGCTCCCTCCTCTTCTTTTTAAGTACACATCCAAGAAGTTCAAAAACTCAGTGACAACTACCTTAACTAACACAAATTAACAGCTGGGTGATACTGTCCTTACTACTCACAGGCCTGTCACCTTCACCAAATCTTTAATTAGATTGTTTCTGACCCTTTGATATGTGGAAGGTGCTTAAAAGGAGCTCTCTCACATCATGCATGTAGAAGATCACAAAAGAATGGCAATGGTATTTTAAAGAAAGTGGGCAAGAAGTCTTATTACACTGACACAGGCAGCAATCTGACCTCAATGAGTCCAAAGGTCTTCATCCTGCTTACTGCATGTCCTACATGTGACAGAAACTAGTCAGCAAAAATGTTAAGTTACTATCACATCTTATATTAAGAGAGGAATTATTGCTATGAGGAGTCCAACCAGCCTTGCTAACTACATAACACACACAAATGCTGTCCTCTGCTTTGAGCAGAGCCACCTCATGCAGGTTAACATGCAGGAACACCTCAGTGAAATATCAGCAGATTCTGCTTCAAAAAGAGAGAATTCAACAGAACTAGAGAGAGATGATGGCCTGGCTTTTGAACTTGGTCACAAGGCCAAGCTAATACCTTCCTGTTTCTGCCAAGCTAGAAACTGTTCTAACAGAGTTTCTAAATATACCTTGATTTCTTTTGAAAAAGCCATGGGGTTTTCTTTGTAGAACTCCCCTAAAAGTTTCACAGGGAACACAAAGCACAATATATACTTGTCTGAAAAGATTTAAAAATGAAGTTACCAAGTCACATAATACTCTGGATTTCCACAGCCACGACTCCCAGACTATCTCAGCGACTAAAATAACTTTTGCCAGTTCTGTTATCACACAGTAGGGAGATAATCAAACCACCAAAGGCCCTAAACAAGTATCAATGTACACCTACACCAATAAAAATATGATATTTCTTGTATAAGCTGCTTCCATACAGCCAACCTGCAGATCCTTAGTCTCATGCAGCTCACAAGCAGTTCTAATCAACACTTGGCCTCAAGTTTCATCACAGCTACAGGGCTGTTGTCAGAGCAGGCACGGGGTAACCTGAACCCTCTGCCATGGGAGCCACAGAATATCAGGACTACTGTCACCAGATCATCCAGAGACAAAGCTGCAAACCCCATCGTGCAGCAGAGCAGTGGGAGAGCTGGAGACCAGAACACTTCCCACCTGCCAAATGTTCCTGGAGCTCAGACTCCCACCAGCCAGCTCCAGTGTGCACCGTGTGCTCTGTGCTGTGTCACGGTAACGCGTCTGCAGCTCAGCAGGTCACAAGAACTGTCCTGTAATGCTGAGGAGACACATTTACACTGCAGCCCCAACCCGAGTCTGTGACAAAACACAATCGAAAGAGAAATCTATTGCATTGCCTCAGGAGTGACTCAGAGCTGACACCTGACTCACCAACTTTGCACCAAGCACCACCCTGGACCTGAGCCATCAGAAACCTCTGTCATTTATACCCAGTTTACTGTTCCAGAGCCAACAAGCTCAGCACAGAGGGCTGCATTTATTTTCCAATTGTTTTGTTTACTTTCCAATTCAGTTTTGAATTACTGGGGAGAAAGAACTCCTACAAGTGAACATCAAAAAAAAAAAAAAAAGTGAAAAGCTGCCTTCTGAAGTCTATTTATTCACATAATAACATGAAATAGAATTTACTCCAAAAGAAATAAGAAAATGTAGACCTGCACCTTCTAAACTACAAGCTAACCAGAAATTCAATATAATTCCATACATTTGAAGAACTCTTGAACACACTGCAGTACCCAGGAAGAAATTGGAGGGTGGAAGAAGCTTTACGTGTATTTAGCAACTATAAAAATAAACCTTATGGCAAGCAAGTGTTACTAAGCACAGACAGGTTTTATTAGTTATTTGATTTAAACTGCAAACTTATACACAATGCCCAATCAGAAACAAGATGTTGCTGTTCAATCAAAACTAATCAAGTCATTTTAAATTTAAGGTGGGAGAGTTGTACCAGCATCTAAAAAGAATGAAGTTAACAAAAGGGAAAACAAGACACACAACAAAAGTAACTCGTCATATCTTGGAACAGTAAATCTAATACTCTACACAGTCTTCCTCCTAAATTTCATATACAATAGGACTACCACTCAGTATCCAAAATAACTGTTGCATGCACAACAGGATGCAGATACATACTTTGGAGTTACTACCATAAAAATAAGAGGTGATTCTCGTGTGAAGAGAACTACAAAGCAAATTGACCTCATGAACTTTACTGCTAAATTTCAATCACACTGAAGAAACATAAAAACAAAATACTCCAATTATACTAAATACAAATCTGATTTTTTCCTGTGCATTTTACTGTTGTTAACTTACTTTTAGGTTCTAAGACTGTGATGAATTTGAATAGGTTACCATTTTTACTTGGGTTTTTATGTACCATTGCTTACTAAACTTTCACACACCAAAAAATGTGAAAATTAATAGAAGTCCTCCACATTGAAATATCTCTGACCTAACCAAGCTCTCAGCCACCTGAAGTACAAATAAAGATAAAAAAACCCCAGATGAGTAAATTGAAATTCTAAGATAAGTATCAGCTGAATATGGAGCCAGGATGCAGAGCTCACAACCATTACTAACATATCCAAGTTGAAACTAGAAAAATTTCAAGCTATTTGCACATTTTCAAAATCCTCATATAATTATATTCCTTTTTTAAGGAAAGAAAGGCAGGTTCTTGTTCAAGTTCAGTATGTTGCTGCCACAGCATCAGCTGTTATTTATGAGGCAGATTATATCACTTAGCTTCCTCTGCAGAGAATTTTGTAAGTCATGGCCTTAAAACAGAAGACATTACGACAAATCTGCACCACACACAATGGGACTATTGATCTTGATGTCTCTAAATACTATTTACTCTGCAGGCTCCACTTTCCTCCTGCCCCCCCTTCCTTTTTTTTTTAATAAACAATCTGCTTATTATTTGGATAATGTTATTCCCACAAACTGAAGTCTATTAAAAAAATAAATATTTTTTATTATTTAAAATGTTCACTTTTTGCACCTGTTTTGGAAATGGAATGTGTTTTCCAAACCAGGTTTTCATGTACTGTTTGACCTAAAAATTTATGAAATAGCCTTAAAAGTAAACATTTTAAAGACAGTGATACTGTTATAATGCTACATGATCATTAAACCTACACACAAAAAAGTACATAAGCAAAACTTAGGAAAACCTGATTTCCCTGAAGGTGTCCTTTTAGGTCCTGGAACTCAAGACAGGCCTATTTGGGGTTTACTATTAAATACCTCATTTGTCACATTGTTAAAGCTACTTTAGCAAGGGCTGACTTTACATGCAAGAAGCTGTAAAAAGTAAACAACCTCTTCAGGACAAGTCTTATTTGCAGTAGGTTTTAAATGTCATCCAATTCTTGCCCTAGAAAAGTCTCAGTCTGGTATTCAGTACCATAAGCAAAACAGATGATTATCATGAATAAGCTGCCATTTCTCTCCAGTTTTCCATCTTTAAACCCATACACCACGCAGACTAGTTTAAGTTTGTTTGGAGAAACAAAAACTGAAAGATGTTTAAAACAGAACCTCAAGGACTTTTGACTTCTAAATACAGGTACAACTGTCAGGTAATATAATTTGGTATATGCTAACCTACAGACCTCTAGCCAGTTATTCCTCTAAGCACTCCACAATTCATAGAATGGTTTGGAGTGGGAGAGACCTTTAAAGATCCTCTAGGCCAACCCCCTGCCACGAGCAGGGACATCTTCAGCTAGATCACAGAATAATGGAATGGCTGGGGTTAGAAGGGACCTCTGGAGATCATCCCGTCCAACCCCCTGTTCAACCAGGTTCACCTGGAGCAGGTTGCACAGGATCACATCCAGGCAAGTTTTGAATATCTCCAGGAAAGGAGATTCCACAACCTCTCTGGGCAGCCTGTTCCAATACTATGCCACACTGAAAGTAAAGAAGCTTTTCCTCATATTCAGACACAACTTCCTGTGTTTCAGTATGTTTCTGTTGCCCCTGGTCCTGCCACTGGGCACCACTGAAAAGACTGATGGAAAAGTGCTCCAACTGTGCCCCTAAAGATTTCTTATTTAAAGAGGCAAAACAATCTTTGTTAAGATCTCCACCGTGTCAAATTTTTCTCCTGCCAAGAATGAAGGAGTGGTTGACACACGTAACAACGTCATGTTCCCAAGCTGCAAACGCAGTGATCACGACAACCAAGACCAAAGCCAAGTTCTCAGTGTGAGGAGGTTCTAGTCAAGGAAATAAACTTGCAGATATCTGAGCTATTTAAATATTTAAGGGGTGGGAATGAGCATTTCACTCCTCTACTCTGCCCCACCTCTGAAAGGCCCGCGGTAGCAAGTCAATGGCAATCGCAGCAGGGAACCTGTCCGTAGGGAGCAGGGATACACTTGGGAGAGCATGTGGTGACTTTGGGAGCACTCTGAAAACGTACAGGTGGTTCTTTACTCCCCTCCTTCTCTGAGTGACTTCTCTGTTTGCTCCTAAGGGGCCTAAGGGCCACGGTGGGAGCAAATCCAGCAGAGACAGATTCCAAGGGCTCACATACCAAAACATGCACAGACCCCACGGAGCCCTGACAGAGGAGGAGGAACCCAAAGCAGAAGCGCCGCTCGCCAAGCGCTGGAGGGTCCCAGATACGCCCGAGTGGGGCGGGAAAGCAGCCAGCCATAATGGAAAGGCCACAGAGCACCTGAAAAGCAGCCCCTGCCCGCCTGCAGCCCCAGAGGGGCCACACAGCCACGCCAGGAGGACGCGCAAGGACCATCCCGGGCAGCCACCGGGGGACAGGGGCGGCGGCGGGCAGGGGCAGCGGGGCCGGGGTCAGCCGGGCACGGGGCGGGGGGGCGAGGCCGCCACCTCAGCAGGGGAGGGGCCGCGGCCATGTTGGGGGGGGCGGGGGGAGCGCGGGCACGGCTAAGGGGCCACGGCCGAGCCGCCCCCGGGCCCCCCGCCCGCGCGCCGCCATACTCACGCCTTGTCCACCAGCTCCCGCACTTTCCACATGTTCAGCATGGCGCCGACCGCCCGGAGACCCGCCCGGCCCCGCTCCCTCCGCCGCCGGCCCCAGGAGGCCCCGCTCGCCGCGCTCCGGCCGCCGCCGCCTCCGCCGAGCCAGGGACGCGGCGCCGCTCCCGGAAATGAAGGGTCCGGCTGCCGCGCGGGATGCTGGGAGTTGTAGTCCCGGGGAAGCTGCGCCAGGCGCGGGGCCTGTGAGGAGCCGCGGGGGCTGCCGGGACTGATAGTTCGCGGCTGCGCGCGCGGGGCCTGCCGGGAGCGGGAGGGCGGGGGCGTGTCCTGAGGGGGCGGTGGGACGGG
>NW_016690326.1:776135-919063 GCF_001604755.1 Lepidothrix coronata
GGGGAGGGGAGGGGAGGGGACAGGGTGGGGTGGGCGGGAATGGGATGGGATTGGTTGGGGTGGGGCTCGCCGGGCTCCTAAGGGCTCCGCGGGCACTGTCACACGGTGATGGCACCGGGGCGCTGTGCCCGTCTGAGGGGCGGGTACAGCCCGGCTCAGACCCGCCCTCACACCCCTGTAAAAGCCAGCCTTGACCCACCGCCCGGCGAGGCACGGGAGGGAAAAGCGTCTATGAAATAGGTGGTTGAAGTCAAAGCACTGGTGTAAAACGCATGTCGGGTCAGAATGTGGTTTTATACCCTGCTTTTAGTGCGAGGGACTCGTTAAGAGCAGCGTTCTGTCTCTATGGCTGCCCGTTTGCTGGTCACTGTGTAAGGGCTGGAGTGAATTTCCAGCGGACTTCCTGAATTCCTCCTGCATCCAAGACCCAGATTTCTGCAGCAGGGGCACACAGGAAAGGAGGTGGAAGGGATGCAGCTTGATGACTGCCCCACAGTCCGCTGGAGCATAGCACATGCAGGAACTTGTCTGCACTTCTCCAGAAAGATCAGGTTGATTGACAAAAAACAAGGAACAATCACATACATTAAAGCTGCCTCAGGAGAATATTGCCTATTTTAACATAACTTGCCAACAGGCATTGCAAGACCGTCTTCAAATATTGCTCATGCAGGGTATTGGGCAATCACAGAAATCACAGCTCCCTGGCTATAAACAGTGAATTGAAAACAGTAAAGTCATTAACATGATTTTAGAATCAGGATTGACGAGAGTGTCATTATATGCATTTACTTTTGTTTTCTAACAACTTGTATTTGATATGAGTTTTGAATGACCAGTCACGATAGGGAGTGGAAGAGAAGTGGAAGCCTGTTGGCTATGTCTTTGTACATGACAGGACATGAACAGAGTGCCCAGGTATTGTAGTTAACCTGTATAATCATGGAATAAAATCACAGAATGGTTTGGGTTGCAAGGGGCTTTAAAGATCATCTTGTTCCAACCCCCTGCCATGGTTCTGGAGTATTCATCCTAAAGCTTCCTGTTTAGGTGCACTTTTGTTTTAAGAGTTTAACTGATTGCTTTTTGAGTCCTTACACAATACCTCATGGCAATGAATTCAGTGTTATAACTGTCACATGACAAAATAGTTCCTTTTCTGTATTTTAAATTGTCTGCTTAATAGCATTGCTAGTTCAAGTATTATGAGAATTAGGACATAACAATTCCCTAGTGCTCCTCTCCCTGTCAGTTGCAAATTTAGGAATCTGTAGATTTCTCACTGCACTGTTTTCTTCCCTGCCTAACACTTGAAATATACTTAATTTCTGCATGTTCTGAAATTGTGCTTCACTTTTCCACTTCTGCTGTATCGAATCTGAAAGTGAAGGGGAGGAGCTGACCCTGCAGGATTGAAGACACTGACCGGCCTACAATAGCTTATGAGTTTTTTCTCAGTTCCTTTTATGAGTTCTTAACAGAGTTTGCCTTTTTGAATGCTGAAGAACACTGAGGTGATATTTTAATCTGCAGCACAATGCCTATGATGACTGTTTGTGGTTTGTGTGTAACTGAACTCAGCACCAGTTTTGCTGCCCCAATATATCTGTGTGCCATTCCATTACGGACTGGGAGAAGGGACATCCCTAATTTCATATTGTGACACCTGGCAAAGCAAGCTGGGTGAGGACTCCTGCCATTTAATATCTGGCCTTCTTTTTTTTCTGTGAAAAAATTGAGGACATTGATCTTCAGGAGTAGAAGATGATGTTTATAGTGTCTGTTTAATGAAGAACTAATATAGAGTATAATAATTGAAGCTTGCAGAAACACACTTTTCTGATTGGCTGGAAATGTTGTTATTTTAATGTTTGGCTTCAGTCCATATTGGATCAAAATCAAATTTCTAAATACATTTCTGATGAACTGCAAGTACCCCAGATTCTGCTGTGGTGCAGTGGAATTGCTGTTCTCATTAGTGCTGGTTTCCTTGAGCACCTGCAGAGTTCTGGGTGCTGGAGCAGACCTGCCAACTCCTGATGGGCTGCCAGAGGCAGTTTCCAGGGTCCAGGCTCAGCCACACCTCAAGGTGCACATACCCCCAAAGACAAACACACCCATTCCTCACTGTTTTCCTGTCAGGGATGACATTTGAACTGAAACAGTTAGGGGTCGATAAGGCACCAGGAGTCGGGTTATTTGTTTGGTTTTTGGGAATTGTTGTTTCCATGTGAAAAAAAAAATAAATCTGACCTACTGTAATTGCATGCTTCAATAAAAAAAGAGAATAGTACAGAGTATTTTGGGTCCAGGCACAGAAGAATTACAGTGTATGCAGAAGAAAGGAAGACTGAAGCTGGAATTTAAAAGCAGTTCAGATGAAGGTGGGTATCTTTCAAGCGTTGCTTGCTGTGTCTGGATGCAGTAATGGGGCAAGGAGAGATGACTGGCATTTATTGTCAATTTTAAGGTATAGTAAAAAGCAGGTCTTTATGTGACATTGAATGCAACATGACTGACAGTAATTTTACCATCCCCATTCTGTCAGCTACTGATAAAGTGCATGAGCATATGTATAATTTCTGAATGATGTGAAGACACTTTCTGGTTCATAAGTAATTCCTTTAAAAAAAAGAGATCTGATCAGTGTAGGGAGAGGGTAATGCAGTTTCAAAGCAATGCAATATTCAGCATAACAGGTAGTAGTTGTAACATATATCATGTAGAGGAACTGTACTTTATTATAATTTGAGCCATCAATTACAGGAGAAGCAGTTAGAGAAATTGAACTAATTTGAACACTGCAATAGAGTTTGCACCTGGCTATTCCAGACGTTAATATGGGCCATTTGGTGCACAAAAAGTCTTGCACATTCCAAATGCCTGGAGAGCAATATTGTTGTTAATATCAACCATATTAACACACAGTAGAGACATATCCAAGTCAGTGATTAATTTAAAATTAAAATGCAGGGGGGGAGAGAGGAATGTCAAGGAAAATCACATTGTGGCAGGGGAGGGAGGCAATGGCACAGACTGAGAAAAACTTTTCCTTTAAAGCAGTGTTTGTTTTCATGATTTCATAAAGCTCCACTTTTTACCCACTTGCACAGCTGAAATCTGAATTTCGTAAAGTTTGTTTGTTTTAAGAATTAGTCAGTAGGGCAGAAGTAACACTGGGATAATGTTCTCTGTTTGTAGACTGGTTAGTATCCAGGCTTTTCTGAAAAATTGCAGCTTCTCCGAATCCAAATCTGTCTTTCTGTAACACATCCCATAGACACACACACATATCATATTCCAAACTGAAGGTCCCTAGGTGGGCTGTTTCAGAAACTGTTTTCCTGCTCTGCCACAGAATTGTTCTGCCTTTGGCAAAATCCTCCAGTCACTTCCATGGACGTAGAACTGCCTATAAAGCTTCCACTACCCATCACCTGAGCCCATATCACACTCACTTCAGAAGGGAACCTTGGGGGGCAGGAAGTAACAAGGAATACTGGAAGGGAATGCCCCCTCTGGAGAGCGTGGGGGAAGTGAAAAGGAGCCTGGTATTGATGTTTCAATGTTATCCCTCCTAATGCTGCCCCGCTGAGATGACACACCCATTTACTACCAGCATTTGCATGTCCAGGACCTGTCTGACTCACTACAAAGGAACGTAGGGTAGCAAACTTCAAAGTTTGACTTTTCTTAAGAAGTGAAAATGGTTCTATTTTAAGCTTTAGAGCCAAGGCTACAACTGCCCATGTTGTGCCTGCAGAAGATTGGGAGTGCCAGGAAGAAGTGATGATTTATCTCAGGAGCTGGGAGGACAACTCTGCCCCTCAGACAGCTCCTTCTGCCAGGGTAACACGGACAGTTTTTTGCAGAAAGTCCCTGCAGAGAGGGATTGAACGTTAACATCAGGTTGCATCCAGCCCAGTGCTGCTTTATTTTCTAGACTGAAGAAATGAAAGTTGATTTCACACTGTGGATTTCACTCTGTCTCCTCACAATCTTTTGAAACAGTTGAACCATTTTGCTTAGAGAGGAAGAGGTGGTTTGTTCTCCAAATGAATTACAAATTTATGCAAAATTCTTACAAGTTTCCTGAAAATAAATGACAGACTAAGAGAGGCCTTATTGTCATTGCTCCTGAAAAAGAAGTGCAAGATGTGCTCAGCCTTTAATGAAACGCATTTAAGGTCAAGGTTCTCCTCTTGGGGTTCTCCATTGTCCATCAAGCAGTAAATTCTGGCTTTTCTTGTGCCTGGGGCATTCACAGCATTGCTTTTTGTTGTGGATCCCCTGATGTCTAGAAAGGGGTGAATTCCCACTGCCAAAATATTACCATTTAATTATCAAACCAATCAACTGTGAGACAAATATCCCCAGGGAAGCAGTCTTCATTAGTTCCACTTTTTACAGAGCTACTTGGGGTTTTTTTGGTTTCTCATTTTCTCCCACATTAGTAACTGGCAGAGTGTGTATGTCTCCAAATTAGGATAGAAATGTGGGGTTTTGGGGATTGCCAATTAATGGATGGTATTAGATGTTCCGGGCTTTCCTTCAGGCTGATGATGTGGCATTATCTGACACTGTTCTTAGGGGGGCTTTGGAGATACAGTTTGTAAAATGTTCCCACTGTTAGAAGTGTAAAATATGGGGAAACCCCCTCTGAATTAGATCCCGATGTCACAGCTCTCTCTGTCATGCCCTTAGACACCTCCTTAAAGTGGATGTGGTACTTTCCATGGGAAATTTGAGAACTGATCCTCAGAATAGAATTCTCTCATACAAACCACACATGATCTTTATTCTTCTCAAAGAAACTCATCTACAGATTCACCAGTCTTTCACTATAGCTCCAATATATTCTAAGAACCTACAGCCTGGATTGCTGCTGATCTTTGCTGTTGTGCAGTGTTCCAGTAAGATCTTTTGTCCACTGACAACAATTCACCTCTCTCTGGCATTTAAACCGTCAGTAGGAGGGGAAAAGGACAGGCTGTCATCTGCTTTTTGTAGCAGTCAGCCCTTGACAGATTTGTCTTGGTTAGCAGTCTGGGTTTCAAGTTCCAAAATGCCTGTGACAGTGGCCAGGGTTAGAAAACTGGTAGCAGAACAGGGCTGAACCAGAAGCACATGCCAGACTAGTGAGGTCAGAATTCTCGGGGATGGATGCAGCCTGTGAGTGTTCCCATTTGCTACATTGTCAGTTTGACTGTAGTCCAAGTCACTCAGTTTTGTGCCAGATCCCAAGCCAGAAAGGTCTCATTTGCCTGATTTCCTAAGGATACGAAGCTTATGAGATCTTGCTGTCTCTGTATTTGTGTCTCTCAGTCCCCTTGCAATTACTGTTGGACCAATTTCAATCAAATGAGATAGAGGGATGGCAGGCTTAAGGATTTGAAGTTATGTTTTGTGAAAATACACAGCTGTGTGGAGAGAGATACATAGGAATGCCCCTGTAAATGTGTGGTAGGAGTAGAAAGGTTGCAGTAGGAGTTCCATTGGATAACTAAGAATCCCCTCAGAGACCATTCTTACCAGTGTTCCTGCTTCTGTGGGACATTGTTCGTTCTTACACACAGGAGAATCTGACCACAAAACTACAGGAAAACAGGTCTCTTTTACTGCTCTCTGAAGACCTCATTCCATTTTCGTCTGGCTATTCTCAGATAGATTAACTATTACCATAAATGTCTTACATATCCTATCAGATAAAGCCCTGCTATGGTTTTCCATCAGCTGTGAACATGGAGAAGACAGAGTTGTGGTCATGCTTCCCTCTTGATGCATCTAAACAGCTCCCAAAACAGCTGAAGGAAATGGCAAAGCAGAATCATCTTCACGCTGTGGTCCAGGGCAACTGCTGTTTGGTAAGCTGGTGAAGCATGGTTGATGGAATCCCTGCAGCTTTTTCTCTTAAAGGTCATTTGTACATATTTTCATGGATGCAAGCTAACAAACAAAAAATGGGGAGATCTGAAAGCAGTGTTTGAGCAACCAAAAATTGGTCTCATTTTATTCTGGCTGGAAATTAAAACTGCTGGGGTGACACATCACAAGATGGTCTCCAAATTCCTTTTTAAGAATGTTTAGCTGGATTTGGATCGAAACACAGTAGATAGAGATATTTTCACAAACTGGCAGACTGGAACTCTCTGGACTGGAATTATCCAGCCAGTTTTAGTCAGAGAAACTGGTTTTCTATCTCAAAGTGGGAGACAATGCCTTAAAATGTTGCCTTTTTTTTCCCCACCACAATTTTTAATTAGGTCATGTTTCAAAGAAAAGAATGGAAGAAAGTGCTGCTGATTTTTCTACATTCAAATAATACTTTTAAAAAGTGCCATTTAATGAGTTTCTTCTTTTTGTATCAGTTCACATAATAACTTATATGATCAAGAGGAAAACAGTGCAAATGCAAATCCTGTCATGAAGAGTTCCCACCAGAATAACTTCTGTTAGAGGGGGAAAAAATGGTGTTTTAACAACTTTTACTCCCATGCTTCCCTTATTCCTTCTTTTCTATTTCCATTGCTTGCATAGAATCTGGTTGTTTTTCTTCCTATTTTTTTTACAAAAATAGAGCTTTAAAAGCTGCTGTTGACTATTAGTGTTCTACAAAAGCAAACACTATCAACAGCACAAAAGTTATGAGGTTTTAATGAAATAAAAGGAAAGTTGAAAGAACAAACTCAATCTCAAAGGGGAAACTGATGAGATTTATCATCAAGTTGAAAGAAATGTCAGATGGATAAAATATCATAAAGTAACAGCATGTATTTCTTATGCTGTCTACAAGAACCAAATTTGATCCACTAGGATTCAAGTGGACATTTTTTTTCAGCATTGAGTAGCCTTATCCATAGTCATTTACTACAGCTTCTTTTTTAGGATTATTTGGCCACCATCAGGTAAAAGATAGTGAATTGAACATTCTGATCGTCTCCAGTTCCAAAGTTCTTCTCTGAGGTTCATTCAGTATTGAATTTACTGTGTCTGGACCTTCAGTTCTTAGATCATGTCAAAGAAAGAGGAAACTACCATCTACTCTTCCTCTGATCTTGAGGATAGCTTTGGGAGCAAAGTGATGCTCATTTCCAACTACCTGTCTCCTCCTTCTGGAATAATTGCCAGACAGATCTAAAAATTTTGCCTTCCATGCAGTACCATCCCGTAAAACAGGTATATTGCACAAGACCTTAATACAGTGGCCTGGTTAATTTTGTACTAGTTCTACTGCTTTTTTCATTTACAATAGTTTCAATTCCTCTCTTGTTCCCATTGGTGTGACTTTTACTTACTGTGTCCCCCTGTGTCATGAACTTCATGCTTACCTTTGGATGGAGGCTGCGGGCTAAGTTGAGAGAAGATAGCAGCAGCCCTTAAGCTTTGAGGGTGCTTGTTCATTAGAGTTCATCAGTTTGGGGAATCCTTGGTATTTTGGAAGACAGGAACAGAAAAAGAGATTATAAATGCTGCTGGACTGAATAAAAGGTTCTGTTATTGGGCAAAGAAAAAAAAACAACAATCTACAACAGAAACAAAGAGGTAAGAGCTCTAGAGAGGCAGGAGTTGTCAAAAAGCCTTCCCCATCAAACAGACTTCAGAGAACCATAGCAGACGGATTTTCAGTACCAGTCAAATGTAAGAGTGTAGGAAGTTGACATGCTGTCCCTTGGAGAGCCGAGGTATTGACAAAAGACATGCAAACTTGAAAAATGTACATTTGTGGAAAAATCCATCCTGACAAGTGACTGCACTTAAGTCGCCAAATGGACTTCACCCATGGGATGAAACTCAATTATTGTTGCACATCCAATGAATCCATCCATGGAGAAAGCACATGGCCAATAAAAGGGAACCGTTCAGTAATCAGATCTTTCAAAAACTATTTAGCTCTTTGCCACTGAGTCCCCACTGTAAGTGACGTGTGTTTACTTCCCTGCAAACCCGCTTGGCTCCTCGACTGGCGGCTCAGGAGCGCTGAGCCAATCTGGAGCACAAACTCATCCTGCACAAGCCATTCAAAAGAATTTCTCAAATCCTTCTGAGTTTTCTGACATCACAGTTTTTTCAATTGCAGTTTGTATTTAGCACGTATGAAGGATGCTTTTGTGTTTAGAGATGTTTTGTGATACTGGGAATAGAAGCTATTTATTGCCTAAAGGATTGTGTTAAATGGTTTAACCCAGTCAAGGCTCCATTAAGTAAGGAGCTTGCAAGCTGCAAGTCATTAAGACAGTCTTCCATTTTGAGTGAGCAAGTGTCTAGTGTGCATCTGCTGCTCAGAGTTTATCTTTCTGTACCAATATTTACTAGGTGCCATCTCTTCTTTTGAGATTACATTATACCTTGTGCAATCTGTGTACTTTTTATTTGCCTTCTTCTTGATTTCCACAGGTCCACAGTTATTATCTGAATAAATCCCTCTTAGTAAAAGATCTATTTTGGGTAATTTTTATTTTCTGCTTCGCAAATGAAAGCCAGCTCCACTAATGGCATCGAAGCCATTTGTTTTAGGATGCACCTGCATTTGTTTCATAACAGAAACATCTTTGTGAAACTGAAACACTGCAACTGTTGTTTGCAAAAAACAGGTAACAGTGGCTGACAACAGATGCTTTTAAGAACATGGATATTATGTGCAAGTATTTTGTAAGTCCACTTAGTTGCTATGGCCAGATTTGAAACCTTTGCCTCTGTTACCAGCCATCTAAATCACTGCTGTGTCTGTTTTCATAGATCTGTCATGGTGCTTTTCAGAGGATGTCATTCTCTAGAATAAATTGAATATCCAGTTTTTCATGACAATTCAGAATGCAGTTTCCCTCAGATATGTGAAATTCCAGTACCAACACTGTGTACACAAACATATGTGGACATTCACAGACATCTGCCCTTCCACCCATCAATACAGGGAAAAATGTCCTTGCAACTAAGCTACACACATTTTTTGTCTTTCTTTCTTTCTTACTCCCATTGTTTCAACCAAGTTTTTTTCATAAGCTGTCCATCTTTCTCTTTCTCTTTACAAGCTGGCGATTTGGTCTTGGAACATTCTTTGGGCTGCCAAGCAACAAGCTTCTCCTTATTCAGATTTTCAGGGAAAAATGTAGTACATCTGTTTACACTGTCACCCTGATGGAAGTTTGAGCCTGCTCTCAAGATGAGAGTTATCAGCTATCAAGTCAAGCAACAGCAATGAAGGATCATAAAGCATCAAGTCTTGCATAATCCCAACCTCAGAGCTGAGAGCTGGAGAAAACTATTTAGCACAGTTTTATTCATATGCTGTAGGTGGGTATGAACAGGGTACTGGATTTAACTCTTGTTTCAGCCAAAGACTGGTTAACATTTCTAGTGATGACATGAGCAATTTTATCCCAACAAAGTGAAAAATCCACATGCTTTGAAGAATCTCCTTGGGGAACTGAGAAAAACTGCCTTTCAACCCAGTAACACATTTCCATAAAAGCATCTCATATTTGCTTCATATTTATGACAAGTCTTCGTCACACTCAAAGTCTATCTAGCAAAGTTTTTTCTCTATCTAAACATTCTTTTCATCATTTGTCTTCACTGATACAGTGACTCAGCACAACATGAACCTAGTATGCAAGTCTACCATTTAGGAAATATTTTCCATTGTTTGCAGAATCCCTAGAATTCAGCAGAGGAATAGACTGGTATTTGAGCCAAGAAACATCTGAATGTCATGTAAAGTTCAGTTAATTATTTTCTAAATAGTCCTCAGCACTACTCTAGCTCATAGTACTGCTCAACTGGCATTGTTGTGATCACACTGGAGCTTTTCAGAGGGGGGGGAATGTTTGCTTTCATTTTGGACTCCTTAGTTTCACATTGTGACAAAGCCATTTCAATAAAGGATGCATTCGCAGAGACTTAGAAAAACCATGGCTGTGGTCTTTTAAAAATTGCACCATTGTTCTTCCAGGGAATCAGCTTAGTCTGATTAGCACTATGCACATATTCTAATGTGCCCTTCAGACAGGAGCACACAAAAGAGTTGTGGCAAAACTCAAGTGAACTGCGCTGTCATTGTAATCTGTTTATGGCAGCATGAAATAAAGAGGAAGCATTTTTTGAGCTGTCTTTGGTTCAACTCCACAAGGCTTGAGCTTCCTGACCTGTTCTGGCAGAGCTGAGTTGGCTGCTAGAGTTGCTCTAGCAGCAGTGAGTCAACACTAGTGAGCAGCCTGTGAACACACCTCAGCAGGACTGCTCTAATGTTAGAGGTTCCAAATCTAGCAAAACTATCACCTGATTTGTAGTTCATCCTCCAAATCCTGCCATCTACAAGAAAAGCTAGAAGGTCAGACTTTGTTCTGTTACCAAAACCCTGAAAAACTACCTAAGGAGCATGGGAGTACAGCCTTGCTCAGGTTTACAAAGGTATTTAAACATACAAAGATGCAGGCAGACACCTAATAGGATTTATAAAAGTGCCTAAGGGAGTTTGGGACCTAATTCCCATTGGCTGTCAATGGGAATTAGATGTGTAATCTACTTAGGCAATTTGAAAATCCCACTGGCTGCATCTTTTCATGGCTAAGTACCATTACAAGCTTTAACCTTAATGAATAGAATTATTATTATACTTGGTTTCATTTCCTAAAACTCTGATCTTGGTATGAAGGCTCAAGGAAAAACTGCTTGAATCCAAGCATAGGTGTGTGCCACTGATATGATATGAAGTGTCAGGAAGGAATAACTGAGCTTCAGTCTTCATATTGCTGTGTCTGCAACCAGCCCAGAGAGCTCCCAGGGGTTTGTGTGTTGGTCAGCTTCGCTTTCATGTGTGTCATGTGAAAAATGCAAGTGACTTGGTGAAGGAAAATTCTGGTCACTCACAGCAAAGTAGTAAAGAAAACAAAATCATAAGTGCCCAGAGGCTGTGACCAGCCAGTTGAAAGGGATTCATTTTTCCTGCAAAGAACAGCATTGGAATCTTCTCACCTTTCCATGGACTGAATTAAGTCCCATCTGGTGCTAGAGAGAATTTACAGCTTTGGGCAGTACAAGGACTCTTTGGTTACCTTCTTTTGCTCAGGCAACCCAGACACAGGCTACAGTGCAGAGTTTAACCAAACAACAGTATTCCTTTCCCTTTTTTTTTTGTCAGGCTGGGTCTCAAACAATAACTAAAATTTCTCTATCCATACAACTTTGCAAAAGCTGTGAAAACTTGGTTTCCCTGGGTTTCTACACGATGTAGTTTTCCTTAAACCCAACTTGAACTTCTCATAATTGTTTATCCACTTAACTTTACATGCTTAGAGTTGTGCTGTCAGCATACAAGAGTCTGAATGAGGAAAAGCTGGGATGGGTTTCTACGTGATACTGTGTTTGGTTCTGGGCCCCTCACTGCAAGAAAGACATTGAGGTGCTGGAGGGCTTCCTGGGAAGGTAAACGAAGCTGTGTAGGGTATGGAGAACAGGTCTGATAAGAAGTGGCTGAGGGAGCTGGGGGTGTTTAGCCTGGAGAAAAGCTTGGGAGAGACCTTATCGTTCCCTATAACTCTCTGACAGGAGGCTGTAGCCAGATAGCGATTGGCCTCTTCTCCCAGACAACAGGATAAGAGGAAATGGCCTCAAGCTGTGCCAGGGGAGGTTCAGGTTGGACATGGGGAAGAATTTCTGATGGGCTGTTAAGCATTGGAATAGTCTACCCAGGGAAGTGATGGAGTCACTAACCCTGAAGGTGTTCCAGAAACTACTTGTCTTGGCACTCAGTGCTCTGGTCTGGTTGACAAGATGGTGATTGCTCAAAGGTTGGACTCAGCAATCTTGGAGATCTTTTCCAACCTTAATGATTTTATGATTCTTAGAAGAATTTCTTGATCTCCTGGAGAGAACTCTTACAATATCAGCACATCTGCACATGCACAGAGCTGAACACAGTCACTCTGTATAGGATTGTCTCACTTGAGGTTCAAGATAGTTTTTTAATCAGCCAGAAAAGGTTACACACTGAATGTGGCTGTAATGCCCACTGACAGACCTTGAGACAAAGAAAGAGCTGAATGTCCTGTGAAAACGGGCAAGTTCTGAGGTGCAGTGAGCACTGGGGACCATGATTGTCTGAACAGTCACCAGGAACCCACACAAGGCTTGGCTGTAGCCAACTGAATTCAGTTTTACTGCAGACTGCAACTGCTGAAATCTTGCCACAGCTAGAATTTCTTCCCAGCACACCCATTGCTGAACAACAATGTGTGTCCTGTGTCCTTTTCCAGAGAATGGGATCAGCCCAGACTGGCTCTTGAGAAACACACCAGCTGCACTTGAGAGAGCACTGGGATGAATGTTCCAGGAGCTCTGCAGCCCCAGCAGAACGCTGGGTTTCCATAGCTCACAGCAATTAGACAGTGTAATCCCTCGTGTGAAGGAGACACCCTTGCCAGAGGCAATAGCATTTAGGTGCAAGGGGGATGCAGCAATCCAGGGAGGAGAGGGGACATGTATGTACAGGAGCCAATTCATCAGGAATAAGGACAGCCAGCTTCTTTTTTTTTATTTTGTCTTTCTTTTTTTTTTTTTCTTGTAAGTCGATTTGGTGCTAATGAACTGGAGGGGCATTAGGACTAACTGCTTCCTGGCACGGAGTACCCAGACATTGTGCAAGATTCCTTTCAGCTCAGCTTTGCTGACATGTTTAGTTCTGACCTCAAATATCTCAAGTTTTTCCAGTTCTGAGTTCCTCTGCCAGTGAAAAGGCCTGTGTCAGTGAACTTGTGCCAAAATACCTGGGGAGCTGGGTTAGACTGGAAAGACTGGGTTGTTCTGCCTATGATCTCAGGGAGGGGGCTGAGTTGCTCTGCAGCTCTGGGAGGCCAGTCTGCAGCAGAGGGAAGAGGCATCAGGTGGGATGTGGAGAGTTAGTTCCAGGGGGATAAGTGAGCATACTGACAGCCAGCAGGCAAATGGCTCAGTTCCTTTATTTCCAGTGGAAAATATTTCAGTTACAGTTTTGTTTTTTCGTTTCATCAAAATTTTTCTTAGATCCTTTTTCATTTTCTGAATAAAAAGAAATCATCCTTGGCATAATAATGGGTGAATACTGTCATGAAAAACCAGTTCCCACTAAATGCCCCCTGCTCCTTCAGTAGATATTTTCCAACAAAAGGCTCTGAAATTTCAGCTGTCCCTGTATGTGCTCCAGATGAGTTTTACTTGGTGTGGTTCATGTTCCTTCCAGTTTCTGTATATTTTCTTTTCAGTGTTAGTCTAATTCAGCATCCCTTGAAAAGAATGGACATCATCCTGGTGACTCCATCAAGACTGACTGAGATATATTCACAACACAGAGGAGACACAGGTTCTAGTTTCACCTTATCTCTTCCCCTCCTGGTAATGATCACAGCAATGATTGTCTCTCTACCTGATTTTTGTCTGTCTTGATTGGCAAACTACAGAACTAATTCTCCTGCCTCACAAGGGGTTTATAATCATCCCACTGAATTTACCTCTTACTTACCTGTATTCTTACCTCACACTTAGGATATTTTCTAAATTCCCTTATTTTTTTTAAATCCATCACCTCCTTTAATTAGTGAAAGTTAACTGACAGCTGTGGAAACCTGCCCAGTTTTATTTCCCCATGTTTTCTTATTTCTGAGTTTTTCTTCATGATTTTTTTTTCGAAAATATCCTTGAAAAAGTGTTGATTTGCCCACCCAGTCCCAGGGAAGGGTCTGTGTCTTTGTGTGAATGTGGGCACGTACATGTAGAGAGTAATATGTCCATGAAACATCTCTCTTGGCTCTGCTGTTTGAACTGCACATTACAGCACATTGAGTGACAACTACAAAGACATTTGTTACTGTATATGGAGAAAAAAATCTGTCATTCCATTGGCACAGTAATTATTTTATAAACTTGCTTAATGTAGCTGTAAAGAGCTGTTTACTTATCCACAGGTCTTAAATCCACTACTGGAGAGGCTGAGGGAGAGTTTGATAACATTACTTGTTTATGCTGTTTGAGAGTTCTGCTTTGTCTTTGATCTCAGTGTGGGCATCTGTAATTATCAGCTTTACTCACCATTTCTTGATCATTTTAATGCTTTTTACTCAGATTGCTCTGAGAGAGAGAAAGGAGCACAGAGATGAGAAGCTTTACAAGGCCTGATGTTCAGTAGCTTTTAACTGCTGGAGCTTTTCCCAGCAGCTGAAGAGCTGTGTGACAGAGAGGAGACTTCACTTAACTTGAGCTCAAGGGGCCTGGGATTGATTTGGAAGTCTATTTTTGACTAGCTGGATTTAGCTAGTCAAAGTTTACACAGCTGTGAACAAATCCAGCTGTTCTGGTAGAAGATGTTGCTGTTCCCAGGAGATCGTCATCATCTACCTTGCCAGAGGTTACTGCCCCAGCCATTCTGCCACTGAAACATCCCACGGGTGATCCTGTGTTCAAGCAATGCCAGGTGGATGGATGGATGGATGGATGGATGAACTGATCCAAATGATTTTGCAGGAAATAAACTGTAGCACACTCACATGAGCCTGAGGGATGTCTAAAGAGGGAAAGATGCTGTACTCTGGTAGGCAAGTCATTGTCACATAGCTGGGAACAAGGTCTCACACCAAAACAATGACATAGAGAAGAGGAAATCTCACTCTGACTTCAGTCATGACAAACCTTCCTTACTCCTCTTCCTGTGCCACCAGGGCTGGTTAGAGCAGAACCTGTGGAATTGTCTCTCTATGCACACAAACTACGCTCATCCCACCCAACAGAATACTATGGAAGTACAAACTGCAGGGATAAGAAAAATTTATATCTTTTTAGAATAGTGAAAGTGGCAGAGTCTGACCAGAGGTCGGACAGTAACATGGAAACCAGCCAGAATGAGAATTGATTACTTTTAGTAGGCAGCTCCACTTTCAAACATTGCTCTCTCTGGCTTGTTGTAGCCTTGGAGCTGCTCCTCCTGAACACATACAATGAAGGTTGCTCTTGAAGAATGAGGTGGAAAGGGATTAATCAGTGTTCCCAGCAAACATAATATGGTATGGAAGAGAGGAAGGATTTGTCAGGCTTTAAAGTACCCAAAAATTGGCAGCAGTAACAAAAAAGCCTTAAACCAATGGGCCAATATGGAAAGCAAACATATTTGCTCTACTAAGCAGGGACAAATAATATCTTCCTAATCTAAAAGAAAGATTTCACTTTTGCCTAATCCTCATAGCATTTCCAGCCCAAAGATTTCTGGGAATCTGGTGGAGGCCAAATCACATGACATTTCTAGCCAGCTTTGCTGACCAAGGACTTTGGGATCAGCCCTGAACTTTGGACGATTAGTCAAAATGAAATGCTTTGGGCTTAGCTATTAACAGAGTGTCTGGAGCTCTGTGCTGTGAGAGTGGAACACCAATCACCTCTGTGCAAAGCCAGGAAGCCTGACTAATGCTTGTCTCTAGCAGACTCAACCTAGACCATCAGACCCAGACCTGAGATGTTTGCTCTGTGCTTTACACAGCTCTCCTGGGGTCAGCAGGGTTAGTGGAAGAAGCTACCAAATATATGGTACCCTGAAACTGTGCCACAGAGGTACCTGTTGACATCTGCTCCTCACCCTTGGAGTTACCAACTTCTACCTCCTCTTTTCTTGCTCCACACCTTCGAGGTTGCTCCTTCTTCCCTGGTTCCTAGTCCTGGGGAGTGAAGGCTGTGGCTTCATTTTTGTCTTCTTCCAGATTTGAAATTGCAACCACAGCCTCCAGTTGCAGGGCCACCACTGGGCCTGGCATGATCTGGGCTGTTGCTCTCCAGAGCTGCTCGGCTGTTCCCGTGTTAAGCTTTCCAGCACCACAGGCTCTAGTCACACAGGACAGAGCTGCCCTGCTCCGACCTGCAGGGGCTGGCTCATGCCTGGCAGGACTTCAGCTCTGCAGTGGGCAAGAGCAGCTGCAGCACTGCAGCCCAGTTGTCCTTGGAAGTGCTGTAGCCCCACGCAAACAGCCCTGCATTTTAGCAAATACCTATGGCTCATGTAGGGTGCAGTAATCTTCCTCTGGACATCCTGAAGTCAACTGTGCTTGTCTGGGCACCTGCCACAGACCCACAGAAGGGATCTCGATGGGAGCTGCCACAGTGAGTATGATCCAGGCACGCAGCTTCCAGCAGGCTGGAGCATTCTTGGCATGGGGTCAAGGCTCTCACAACAGCTGTGCCCCTTTGCTAATGGTTTGACAAATATGAGCATTTTTGCATTTGTCACAAAATCCCCAGGCCTGTCGCTTTCAAGTTTCTCAAGGCTTTAATTCCGTGCCAGTATATTGGGCTGGGGGGAGAGAGGGAGAAGCAGTGCTCCACAGATGTCCAAGGCTGGAAGATCCTGGGAAGCATCAATCCTCTAAAGACAAATATTCTGTGAAAAGTGAGATTTTAAATATGTGCCACATTTGTACAAACACTCTAGGCTGGCATAAGCCAGCTCTGCAACCTCTTTCAGAGGGCAGTCCACCATTCCCGTTCTCTGCCTTCTCCTTCCTGGCCCAGGGCTGCTCCTTTCCCTGTGCTGGCACCAGCACACACATGATTGTGCAGTGAACCAGGCCAGGGAAGTCTGCCAGCTTAAAACTAAACAATTTCCTTTTCCCCAGGTTAGTTTCGACCTGGATGAGTTCCCTGATCTGGTTCATTGCGGGGCCACAAGAACACTTGTGCTGGCACAAGGCAGGGAGTGAAGTGGAATGTGGGCTGGGGGTGTGGGGAAGGAAGGGCCATTTCCTTCAGGAGTAGTGCTGGTTTATGCTGGCTTAGAGACTTAGTGTATCTGTGGTGTTAATTGCTCAAAATTATGTGCTCTAAACTGTGTGTCACAGCTGAGAGATTTTCAGGAATAAAAGCTTCTCTCTCTTTTAAAACAGGAAGTTATTTCTTAGGTTATTTGACTGAAGTTTGATGGGTTAGAGTCAAAACTGAGTCCCTAATGTTATCATGCCAAATAATTGTCAGTCCATTGGCATGATAAAAGGGGGCATGGAGGCACAGGGCAGGGAAAAACTGCTTCTAAAATTATACAGCAGATTAGGAGCTGAGGCACAATGACCTGGCGTGTCTCCTTGCTGCTTGGTTCCCACCAGTGGCTTCCTCATCTCTCTGTATGGCAAGGAGAAAACCAAGTCAGCTGGCCACCACACTGCACTCAGTTCCCATGTGCCTTGATGGTGCACATTTATTATGTGTTTATTTAAATATCAAGGAGAATAAATCATCTGAGTGGTGAATGATTTGTCAGAAGCTGTCTCATTTATCCTAATAAAATGTGAACTAATTAATTTATCTGAGTGAAATTTTCTCTGGATTTACAGGGATGTAGCTGAAAGCAGGATCAGCCCCACTGACTCTTCAGCAGTATTAGCAAGTATTCTGCTTCCAAATCATATCACTTGTGTTCTACTAAGTTCATCTGAGACATCCATTAAATTCTGGGGCACAACACTGCCTTTCATTTGCAGCTGTAGCCAACAAGAAGATATCAGAATCTCACCCATTAATGGAATAATGGACATCAACAAAAGTCCCCAGTATTTGTTCCCTCTCAGTCCCACTGAGCGAGGGACTCATTTCAGTCATGTGGGCAGTGACGAGGTCAGTGCAGCTGTTCTGGTTTTACAAGCTATTTTTTTTAACATGGAGATATGAGATGTTTTTTATGCTTCTTGGTAATTCCCACTGAATCAGCCTGTTCATTGCATTTTAAGAAAAAAACCTAGTTAATTTTAGTTACTTGCTTCCCCTTTTCTTTGGTTCCTTAGAATGTTATTGTTTTCCACTGAGAAGATAATTTAATGTGATACTTGACCATATTCCCATACCTTTTCCCACTTGAGAAGAGATGTACTTGAACTGATTTACATATTTATTGAATATATGTTCCTAGGGTGGCCACACTGCGATGTCATATCTCATTTGCAGCACGTTCCTGATGGCTCTACAACTGCTTAAAAGAAAGACACTGTAAAAAAAAAATGAAGTACAATGTTTTATGTGTGGACTACAAACATAAAAGTACTGAAGTATGGAGTGAAAGAATAAATTGGCAGCCTGGAGATATAATAAGCCATTAAAGCATTTGAGGGAGGCCTGCTGAGTTTGTCGTTCAATTACTGATCTTACTGATGAAGAATGTCAATAATTATGATTTTCAACCCTCGACATTTGCATTTGTAAAAGCTTCAGAGACTGGCTTCAGTAAAACCTACAGGAGTTGCTCTTAAGGAGCTAAGATGAGGTTCACAGTGCATTTTTTTACAAAAAGAATGCATTATGCATCTGTGCTCAGCCTATTGGAACCCACACCCTATAGTCAACTCTGGCAAGCCCGAGCCAGCCAAAGCAATAGGACGGTCTGGTCACACATGTACGTCAGAACCTGAGATGAACAGTAGAAATGGGAATGTTTATTCTTCGCTGAGCCAGACACATGGTGGAGTACTTCTGTGTAATATAGTCTCAAGAAAACCTTGCCTAGGAATGATAGAAAAGTGCTGATTTCATCCATCCATCATCATCATGACCAGAACTTGAATTCTTTGGAAAGAATCTTATGCATATTCTCTATTTTATGAAAGTAACTGTTGGTTGACAAAACTAGATACAACACTTTATCTTTGATGATAGACAGGAGTGGTAGTTTTGCCTATAGGAAAATACATGCATAGGACTTCTGCCAATGGCTGAATTTCAGGCTCTGAGAGGCAGATCTGGTCAGTTCTGTATTTGCCAATTGCTAGCATTATGGCCCTATTTTGTATGCCCCTACCCTGCATTCTTATTAATTTCTTTTTCTTCTAAATTCAGAAAGTTGACGTGTTAAACAAAAAAGAGTTTAGATGAGCCATTCAAATAGTGGGTTTGTGGAGTGCCATTGGTATCTCTTGTTTTACAGGAGAATCTCACTAATGAGAATTAAAGTGGCCCTAGATGTTTGCAGTGGTAGTGTTACTGTGATAAAAAAAGGATCAGTAAACTCTGGGTTTCTAGGGGTTCTCTGTGATAAGTTCATGCAATCTCACAACCCAACATTTCTATAGCCCTTTTTACCCAGTGCAGATGACAAAACAATTAAGATTATATATATATAAAAGAGAAATTAGGGTAATTTTAAAATGCCATGTGGTAACTTATCTGAAGGGTCCAATAATTCCAGATTAATTTCCTATGCACTGTAATAATATTGTCCTTATACCTGTCTTTGGTATTCAGATAGATATTACAGCTGAAATCTGAAAGTACTGGATGAAATTTTAGCATAAGTTATTGGAAACTATAAATAAGATCTCACTCTAATTATAATCCTTCAGTGATACATAAAATAATAATTGGGGGGGAGAGTCGCAGCTTAATTACAATATCAAATAAGATTAATTTGTAACAACAGTGATACTTACACTGTTTTGTTTTAGTATCAGGCAAAATGTGTATGTTTAATAAAAAGATGATACCAGGTTGTTTTTATACATACATTAGTTATTATTCCTGATCTCAAATTCTGAAAGGCTTACTGTACATTATAACATCTCACAAAAATATAGCATTTGAAATCCTTTACTTCAAAGAATTTGAAAAGATCCTTTTTTTTCTTATACACCTCCACAAATATTATTTTTCCATTTTTTTTTTACCAGAATGTTGGTGAAGACATTCTCCTTATTTTGGTCTCTCAACACATGTATAATAAGTATTGTTATAAAGGAAGAGATTGGGAGTTTTTTCTTTCTTATGAAAAATGTTTAAAAATATTTTTAAAGGGCATAAGATGTTTTGTGTTAAATATTGCCAATGCTGAAAGATGCTGAAGGTTTCATTTGAACAGTTTGGTGCAAGGTTCCCTCTTTCAACAAGTCTGTGTCTCAAACCCTGTTGTGTAATAAACAAGCTGCCAACTATTTTGAAAAATAAACTGCCTAAGTTGGATTCCTGTTAAGCAATCAGCTTTAATCCTCTGGAGAAAGGGTGAGCAGCTTTGTTCCTCTTTGTTGAAGTCTGGGTTAACCTCCTTCATTTCTTTGGCTATAATAATTTTGTTTTGTAGAGAAAGCCTTCCATGTTCTAAAAGCTCTGCTTGGACACAGGGCACTTCCCTGTTCCCAGGGCAGTTGGTTTGTGTGCTTAGATACCTCTTTAACGAATGAACCAATACTGAGCTTTAGGAAGGATCCTGAATACCATAGAAGAGCAGTTATACTTGGAGAGTGGTTTCTCAGTTACCTTAAACTGATCTAAATCACCACAGTGCCAAGAGGGCTGGACTTACCCTCCTGCCTCTGTCTGGAGACAGGTCTTTTTGGAAAAATAAGGATCACAACAGCCTAAGCTGGTCTGTCCTGGGACTGGCACAGCTCTTAGTTGTGCATTCCTTCAACACTCACTGTTGGATCAGAGTTCATAAACTAATGACCTTTTTCTTTTTGTAGGGTTAATTTTCTGCCACCTTAGTGACCTGAACCAGGTCATGCAGGAGGGAGACCAAAGACTGTCTTTTCCCCTGCCAAGAATGAAATGAAATGTGCACAGGAGTTCAGTGTCTACTAGGACAGACCTTGACAAAGAGGCTGTGAGACTGTCAGCACGAGAAATACATCTGATTGAGTCAGCCTGGCTAGGACTTTCCTGTTTTGGTTATCCAGTATATTCGCAAACACCCTCCTATTTGCTTTTTTGTTTAAACACCTCTCTTTCTTGTCTGGGACAGGTCTGCTCCCTGCTCTGACAGCTAACAATGCATTTCCTTCTGCTGAGAGTCCTCCAAGACTCCCCAGGGTTGCCATTGCACAGAAAAGAGGGTTGCTAGAGGCACTTTCACACCTACTAATGGAAGAGTCATCAAAACTGGCCACTGGGGGGAATGATTTCTCCGTGGAAGTGCAAAGAGTTAAGTTATGGTGGGTGCTTCCTGACGTGAAATTCAGCCCATGAGAAGAGACTGTCGTAGGGAAGGGAGGTGTCCCTTTTTAGGAGTATACCCACTTTCTAAGCACTCTGTCTCTGCTTGCTTCTGTCTTACAGTAATATGTAAAAGATGACAAGTATCTTATGCAAGATCTGCAGCTATTTACTACAGGATTTGTAGGGGAAAGCAATACAGCCTCCCTGTTTCCCTTTCAAACCCAGGACTGTGAGACTATTGCTGCAGCAAAAGAGTAAGGCCCTTGGTAAAAGAGAAAAATTCACTTGCAGGGAAGTTACAGGCAGGACTTGGGTAACGGGCTAATATCCATCAACACATTTTTGATGTCACTGTGCTGTTCCCCTCTGTTTGAGCTGACAGTTTATGCCAGGACTTGGCTACATTTCCCCTGCATTGAGAAGAGTTTGGATGTCAGATGCAGGGAGATAGAGCCAGCTTGGGCAGCCAGCCGTGAGCAGAGTGAAACAGTGAGGAATGACTCTTTCCTCCAGGGCGTGAGGTGCCATTGCTAGTCTGACCTTTTGAATACAAAGCATTTGTCAGAAATCTTGAGAAAAACGAGCCTAACCAGTCAGGGTGGCTCTGCCTTTCTTTTAAAGAGAAGCTCATGTATTCAAGCCGACACACCTACCCCCAGGCCTGACCCAGATGTTGTAGGCAAGGAGCTCTGATCATACTGGGGGGCCCCCTCCCCGTGTTCACTACAGTTAGCAGTAAAAACCAACCTCACACCCTTGTGTGGGCTCTTTGCTCATTCCAGCTGGGAGCACAGTAATTCCCAGCCTATCCAGGGGTAGTTGTGAAAGGGTAACACGATGTTAAAGGCACCATGAGATGAGTGCAGGCAGCTCTACTGAGGTGTGTGAACCTTAGTGCCCTGTCCTGCACCTCGGAGCTTCAGTGCTCAGAGTCTTACACAGAGACAGCCGATCTCACAGGGTGTCTCCCAGCCCCTCTGTGACTCCCTGAGCCACTGCTCTCCAATGTAGATCTCCCAAGGCCTCATGCACGGGACTCAATGACTGAATCCCCTGCCATGCTCTCCCACAAGCAGCCCTGTGCACCAGGACCCTGTTGCCATGTATGTTCTCAGTCTCACACCTTGGTGGTCATGGCAGGAAGCTGAGGATGTGAGTGGCAGCTCAGGGTCAGGAGAGGGGACTGAAGTTTATGCACCCTAAAATCCTCTGCACCGCAGCTGAGAGCTCTGTCCATTCACCATGTGGAGATCTGATACACAGCACACATCTTCCTATGTATGACAGGTCACAGCTTGCTTTGCATGGCAGGATTAGTAGGATGAACTGTCCTTGCACTGCACTGTGCCAAGTAGACTTTTCCCAGGAGCATTTCCTCCCTGCTTCGTTAGATCTGCTTAAGTTGCTGCAGAGCTGCACCCTCAGTAACCTCCCAGGGACCCTCAGAAACATCGGCAGGCTGCACACCGTGGAGTAATACATCAGCACATTCCACAAGCACTTTTAACTCTGCTTCCCTCCACTAAGCCAATCATACACGCAAATCCCCTCTACGGATTAAGGAAGGCAGGACACCATCAGGGAAGGGCTCCCTCTTGTTCCCTGCGCCCTTCTCCAGCAGGAGATTTGCCTTCCGAGCCGACTCTCGAATCCCGCAGCGCTGCCTGTGAGCAGTGTGGGATGAAGGACCAGCGGGGTGAGGAACCAGCAGAACAGGGAGGCGGGTCGTGGCTGTCGCTCCGTGCTCGGCCCTGACATCTAGTGGAACAATTTCTCCAAAGCATCTCAGGAGCTCATCAGGAAAGATCAGGGTTTGCGTCCCTGCAAGGCTCGATGGAGCACCGTTCGTCTGTATGATGATTTCTTTTATTGCAGTTAATACTGCTAAAGGATTTGTTGAGGGGAAAAAGAAGGGGGCCCCAACATGAACAAGGAGCAGACCCTTTGGGTAGTCATTTTTATCTTTTCCTCCAAATCTGAACTTCTCTTGTCACTGAAATCAGTGACAAACATCAGTTTCACAGTTACTTCTTGATTAACACCATTAAATGAAAATCAGCTGTGACACAATCCCAGGAGACCATAGGGTAAAACTGTGAGAGAGCTCATAATAAACCCTGTGAAAAATGCAGAATTGCTATGGGCTAAATTTTCCACCCGGCTTCTCAGAACACAGCTGTGCCACTTGTAAGTACGACTTTGCACATGTGACCCTTGCTCTGTTTTCACAGGTGAGAAAGGAGCTCTCAGTGCACGGAAATATTTTGTGTATATAAACCAGATTTTTCAACTGCTCAGCTGGAAGTGATGCACATAATTGTCTTCCATAAGGAAATGCATGAAAACCTCATTGCAGCTGGAGAGGCCAAACATGGTTTTTTGCTCTTGGAAGGTTGTTGAATGTTTGTGATGCACTTTGTGTAGGAGCTGAAAGCATTATGATGACAGTGACGACAGAGATGAGCAGCTGTTGTTGAGTTACAACAGGAATCTTTATTTATAAGATTTAGAGACTGTGCATTTGTGGTGCTTGATCACCAGCACAGATAAACTGGGTTTTCCGTGGCCAGACAGCCCTGTGAGGGTCCAGGTCTGAGAGATTTATGCCTGTTCAGATGCAGGCTGGCAGTGGCCCTCCCACATGCAAGTCAGATCTTCACAAAGGCCAAACCTCATTCTTTAACTCCTGCTTGGGCACCAGGGCTTCCAATAGTGGCTCAGAGAAAGGGACAGGAATGCCTTGAATTGCCCCAGAAACTTCCATCCCAAGGTTGGAGCACTCCTTGGAGATGTGCTTCAAAGCACCTGCCCAAATGACTTTCTAACCATGGTACAAGTTACTGCCCATCAGCTGACTCTGCTTGTGAGGCACATCTTACTTCATCTCTAATGCCAACAATTACTGGGGCTGTGCTGATTGTTGGCAACCTAATAACCTGCTTTCAGCTGCGTGTCTAGACCTTATGAGTCTGATCTGAGACAGCTGAAGTAGAATCAGAGCCAAAGCTTTTTGTACTCTTTGAGTTTGCTACTTGATTCTCCATCAAATGGGGCAGTACCATTCAGTGCCAGGGGCATGTCGAGTGCTCATTGTGTAGGGGGAGAGGCAGTGTCAGAGAGCTCCTGCAGAACAGGGGCATCTCTGCTGCTAAAGCAGTGCTGCTGTCTCAGGGCCAGGGCTTTGCCTGGTGGGTTTATTTAGAATTTGCACGGTTTGATCGCTGCACAAGTCTTAAACAAGGAATTAATTGAGATTTTAATAAATGGTCACTGCATGCTAATTGAGTACCCACTTGATTATTTAAAAATATTATGTGAAGTTTGTGTAATTGGTTACACTGGTATTAAATTAGCATATAAAATCTCCTGCAACTCTCATATGATTTAATGAGGCTGTTATCGTGTGTGAATAAAACGGTGATTGATGAGTGAAAACCTCTTTTCTGAGCACAGAGATTGTTTAATAAGGTCAGAAATATTTCTGACATGTACTGAGTTACTCATGTTATTCAGGTCACTTTTTGACAACAGAGTGACCCATGTGTATAATGAGGACTTGAGATTGAAATGGATTCCTAACTAACCCAGCATGTGACTGGATTCGGACCTGCAATCTCATAGCAGCTCGTGAAAAAAGAGAGGTCACTACTCTGTCCTGGCTGAACTCCTCTCTTTTTAATTGTCAAGCACTGAAATGGACTGAGCTGTATTTCAGGGTGCAGAAGAATAGAAAATATAAATGGCAAATTAGTAATCTGGAAAAGCTTCTCCTCACATTAATCCTAATGCCACTTCCATCTGGCAGGTCAGAGCTGCCTCATGTGTGGTCTGTCTTGGGTGAGCTGAAAACCCAAAATCAGCCCAGGGACAGCCTAGCCAAACCTCCTTTCCTCTGGCTGTAACTCCCATCTCCTACTGTTCTGGCAACAGAAAGGAGCAGTGTTTTAAGAGACTCTTTGGTGGCATTACGGGAATTGGTCTTGTGGTGTGCTGAACTGATTTGGGGCTGGAGTGTGGGGATGAAATGGCACCAGTAGATGCATTAGACCAGAGCCACTCCAGCAGTGTGGGGGGAGAAGGGACATTGCCCTGCAATGAACTGCCTTGGTAAATGCGTTTGGGTTCACTGGCAGTCGGTGTAAGGAAGAACAGCCACATTGGCAGAAACTGAGGGATGTTTGCAGGGACTGTAAAGTCACTGATGCTCCAGTCTTCCCGAGCTGTGCTGATCCCAGTGTAGTCAGCCGCACAAGATTAAAATATGGATGCGAGGATTTGATGTAACTGAGCCCTGCTCTGCCCGTGTGGAAAGCAGATGTTCTCAAGTTTCCAGGTGTTGAGAAATGCTGTGTCGAGCTCATGGAAAAGCTTGCCAGGTAGTTTGAAGATAGCTAGTTTTCTCATTACCTGGCACGCTCCCAAGCCAGTGTTCAATGCCTGATACAAGGCAGACAAACATCTGTCAAGACTTATGTAGCCAGAGCTGCTCCTGCTTTGAGGCAGCCAGATAGTCTAGGTGATCTCTCAAGATCCTTTCCAGCCCTTATCAGAGACTGATTTCCTGGGGAAACAGGGCTTGTACAGCCTTTCTGCTTGTCTATCCTCCCCTCCCCAACAGTTTGGGAGCCAGTTGGCCAATTTCAATCACATTTGAAATCAGAGCTACAAATTCCTAGAACTTCATGAAGAAAAACAGCTGGGCAGAGAAGAAAGACCCAAGATAGTGCCACCACTGAGAAATGCATTTATAGCTCATCTAATGCATCCAGAGAGGCAGCAGCCAGTCATCATATGTAATGGCCAACCTCTGTGCACAAAGGATGCCACAAAACACCCACAGCTTGTGCTACCTCATGCTCAGCTAACAGGGGATGGAGGAGGCAACTGTAGAAGTTACTGTGTGGGACAGGAGGGAGAGGATCATAGGAAGGGCTTAGGGGATGTGGAACACAAAGCTGCAGGGAACTGAGCTTCGTTATCTGCTTTGCTCCTCTAAAAAGCTGTTCCTGATTCCTTGATTTCTTGCCCACCCTCAATGCTGTCTGTTAATGGTCCTGCTCTTTGGTTGTTTGCAGAAGATCTGACCTACAAGAGCTCAAACAGCAGCAACACATTGTCCAAAGCTGTCTGACTTCCTCTGTCAGGTGATTTTCGGTCTGTCCTTAAACCCCCTGTGAATTAGGAATTGTGAAGGTACCCAGCAGTGTATGAGCATGTAGCAGGGATACTGCTCTCTGGGAAGGTAAGAGTGAAGAAGAATGAATGTGCAGGATCCTGGTGTGTCTGTGTGAACAGACTGTCCAAGCCTTCCACTGGTCTAAAGATACAGGGACAGATTTTGAAAACAAGTTTCATTGCATTCCTTCTAGAGGTCTGATTCCTTATCTCTTTCCCTCCTGCCCACTGCCTTGATTTTACATGCTTATCTGTTACATCCTCTTCCTGCCCAATAAAAAACCATTTTTGGAGCCGGATGTGCACATGTGCCTGAGTGCTGACCTCTACAAAGCTTTTTAAATATCCCTGGCTGTAAGCACACATTTAACTGACTGTAGTTTGAGTTAGTATTCTTATTTATTTGCACTCATGGCAGTACTCTACCACCTGGCAGACCTAATGAAGCTGGATATCAGGAGTAACGGGGTGTTTAGTTTGCTTCTGATTGTGGAGTGTTTGTAGGGTGCAGCCAGACCACATTTTTCTGTGCCACAGAGCCTTCAGGCAGGTTCTTGTGAGTGACTTGTACCCAGGTCTACTCAAACATGTAAGGGTCAAAACACAAGCTGTGCTTTCGATCATGCCAGAGTTCATTCCAAGGAGGAACAAGCTCAATTGTGTGTTGATTCTTCGTTGAAAACTCTCCCTCAGTTTGCCACCATAGTAGTCCTGTCAGCATCAGAGAGGTAATCCCAAAGTGCCCCAGCCCAGAGAACCACAGGGAATCTCAGGCACCAGTTCTACAGAAAGAGTGATGGCCCAGAGCACTGTGAAAGAGGACCAGGTTTCCCTGGGTGCACATGCAGAGCCTGCAGACAGGGCAGACGTGTCCCCGAGGGGAAACAACACCCCATTTACCCGTCTGCTTGGGCAGCTGACGAGCAGCCTGGAAACCACTTCCTGCCAGGCAAAGCTGAGGGTGAAGCTGAGGCAAGCACTAAGACCAAGGTGTGACTCTCACTGAAAACACACTCTGGGCTGGGCGTGGTTCTTGCTGCAAAGAAAGAAAACGTAGAAGGGAAAAAAATAAGGTAGAAAGCCACAAAGTGGTGAAGTAGCTTGCTTAGGGTCACACAACAGGGTAGCAACAGAAGTTGAGCTGAGCTTTCTTGATGCCTGGTTTAGTGTTAGTTCAGCTCAGCTTCCAGGATGTTGTGACTGCAGAGCCTCCAGTCACTTACACCTGTTATTATTTGCATGTCTGTTGAAGTAGGTTTCTGTATTTCACCCATGCTGGTCTATCCTCCCGGGAAGTCAAATGGAAATGGTATAGTCTATAACGATCTCACTCCCCTGGCAATGCGCTGGAATCACAAGCACTTGCGTGAGCTAAATATAGCAAAGAGGGACCTGTGGTTGATCAGTATTTCTCCCATTAGTGCTGTAGGTGGAACTGCACTTAATAGGAATTACACTAAATGGATATAGGAGAAATGGGGATAATTGACCAAACTTGTCTTAAATGTGTTTGTGGAGAGAAAGAAGCCGCAAAATGACAGGCATTTTCCCCATTAGCCTCTCTAGAGAAGTTGGAGGCACTGTAGGCCAGATTCTCAGCTAGAGGGACTTGCTGTTGCCTTTTTGTCTTCCCTGGAATCAAGCTGATTTACCCCAGATGCAAACAGCTTATTGGAGTCGCCTGGAATATTAAATGTCTTAGGCTTGTGGAAAAGTGAGGAAAAGACATAATTACTACAACCACAGGTTTACTGTCATGAGTTTGAGCTTTTTAAATAGGAATAACTGAGCCTGCTGAACAGTAGGATTAAGGTCAACATGCCCAGTGGTTAAATGAGCAAGCAGTATGGCCAGCAGTAGGATTCCATACATTATGCCAGTAAGTAATTTAACACTGAATATATTATTTCCTTAATTCACAGTGTATGCAAGCTGACAGACTCATTTCCCAGAAGGTATATTTTAGTACCAGTATACCTGAAACTGCAAAATAGATGTATCTTTTTGTCTTTCCTCTTCACAAGCATAGAGCTGTTTGTTTAAATGAAAGGGAACTTAATGCACCACCTATAGCTGTGCATTTTGTACTGGTATTTGCATTCAACATTGATTCCCTTTTATTTGAAAGGAGGTAGTGGATTTGTAAATTATTCCCAGCCGCTATACACATCAGTCTAAACATGAGAGGTTGCGTTTTTTTCACTATCACCACTGGGGATTGTGCTACACAGTAACCTCCATGTAATGCTTCTGGTCTCTGACCTCACCTCCAGTGAAGTCTTCTACAAACATGTCTTTATACGCTGCATTCATCTTCTGATGACACATATATTTCTCCGGCCTCAGAATGATCTTCCTTTGAGGAGACATTAGACTGCAATGCATTGACATGGTTCATATCTCTAATTTAAAAAAAATATCTTGAAGTTAAGTGTGCTGTTAAGATTGAAGGAAGGAGCTTTATTCTTAAGAAATTTTCTAGCTGCCATAGTGACAGGAAAAAAATAATATCTAGGTATGCTTTTTTTCTCCCCCTGGTGTCATGCCAGTCTAATGATTCTAGGACCTGAGTCATGATTTTGGAATGCTCCATTGACTCCACTGGAAATTAAGCACTTCAGGTTGAAGTGCTTGTATAAGTCTTGTCTTGAGTAAGATTAGATTTATACTTGTGCTTAAGTGCCTTACTGAACAAGGGCCCAATTAAGTTAAATATGATTATTTTGTTTCCAGAGACAATCCCCTTTCACAAGACGGCAGCAAACAGCTCCTGCAAATGCATTCAACCTTAAGAATGAACACAAATGCCTTTACCAAGACTCAAATAAAAATAGAGCAGTTTATTTTAAAGAGAAGCTGGATTTTCATTTTTTTTCTAATAAAAAAAGAAACCTGATTAAACTCTTTACACTTATAAGTGCCCTACTTTCAAATCAGACCTGACACTAAGTAGGTTAGTGGGAGGGGATCTTTAACAAATTTCCTTTAACAGAACTTGATGTGATCCTCTGACCTGAATTTTCAGGCTTAATCTTCTTTAAAGAACATGCTTGAACCTAAACCGACAGTAAAATTCACAAAAGACCTAAGCTGTTAATTTAAAACAACAACAACACAGCAATAACAACCCTCCCAAGCAAACACAAAACCCCAACCTAGGACCGTGCACAGTCAGCCTGTGATGATATTACTTGTGCCTGTGTGTGTATGACTGTGTTTGTGTGCACCCTTTTTTTTGTGGATTTTTTTTTTTTTTAAAAGGAAGAAAAGTTTCTATTGAAAGTGTTAAAGAAGCAAACCTGGGACTAAGCCCAATGCTACTGAAAGGGGCTTTTGATGATACATCCCCTGAAAAACTACAGTCCTCCCATAAGTCATCAGATATGGTATTGCAAAGGCATTTAAATGTGAGGTCCTGTCAAGTTATGCGAAAGCCCCCTGATATATTGCCCAAAGGAGTTTATCTTGTTCTGGGAAAAAAAGACCTTGGAACTGACACTTTATATTCCCAAGCCAATAAAAACATCTTAAAATAACGCCCCCTCCCTTCCTCAAAGAGCAACTGACAGTGAGAGAGAGAGCAGGGGTGGGAGAGCACTGATCAGCAATGATTCGGTTTCTGGGTCTGAGAACTTTGTTGTGGGCAGTGCAACTCTGATGATTTATAATTAACTCCAACTTGAAGAAGAAAATGCCAGGCTTTCATAACAGCACTACAAAAATAACCACATTCTCAGTGTTTGCAAAATTGGAAACAAATGTCCCAAGGAAAACAAGAGCTCTTTACAGCCCTATCCATGCTTTAGAGCAAGGAAAATACTGGAATTCAATCAGGACCACAGATGATGAGCCAATATCATTTGTCATGGGAAATTCATCTGGGTAAAACAGGATTGCTCCATTATCCTTCCATCACTCTAACAAATAACTGGATTGAAATCTCTTAAATTTAAAGCAGTTAAGACCTTTTCTTCTTTTTGGCAGCGAAATCTTGTCATCCTCTGTACCCCAAGGACCTGAAAGTGAAAAGCTATAGACTTAAATATATACATTTCTTGCACCCAGACAGTGACATGAGATTCCTGAGTTGTGGCTGATCATATGAGTGACCTTCAATAGTAGTAGCTGTGTAAAGACACCTGATGTTTTTGGGGTCTGGACCCAGCAGATTCTGGTTTATGCAGTTTTAAGTAGGACATGTTATTTCAATTTAGCAAGATATTACTTTTAAACATGGGAGTAATCCCAGTACAGCCAGTGGGGCTACTCGGCAGAGATATAAAGTATCTTGCTGACTCAGGACCCGAATTAGACAAGTAGCAGTGGCGTAAAGGCCCCCAGAGAATAACAGTGAAAATCCTGAAGTGGGTCATGAGGAAGTAGTAAAGATGAAAAGTTTCTCTAAGGAGGATTCATAAGGGAAGCCCTGAACAGATCATTGCTGGCTTCCATTATGTTAGTAGCAGTCTTGTGCTAATGGATCTTTTTTCTTAAAATTAATCTCCGGGGTCCTGGGATTTTAGAAACCTCTCTGTTTCTGCATCTCTATCTATCTCTATCTATATCTTTAAAAAACTTATAATTCTTAGAGTTGAAGGTTAAAAAAAACCTGATATAATCACGACTGCTTTTTTCCCAAATGCCAGTGCCTGTCCTCGTGCACAGAGGAACAGACACATTCAGAAAGCAACACGCAGCAAAATGTTCTTTTTGAATTCCTTTGTGAATCCTTATTTTGTAGATCCTGAGGTGAGATGTGTCAGGGACATGCTCAGCACTCCACAGCTGAATCCTCTGGGGGCTTCACTATTTTTATTGATATATTTCATGCTAAGTACCATACAGAATGTAGTCATGCCAAGCAATGATGACAGCCCCTGACCAGGAGCATTTACAGTATAAAGAACACAAATCAATAAAAGTCACTGCTACTACACAACAGAGCAAATGCAACACTAACCTGACAAAGGAAGACAAAAGCAAATGTGTAATGAAAACATCCTCCCAATGTGTTTTTTATACTCCAGTGACTCTATAGCCAGCATTTATAACTACAGCCACCTATATAGCTGTCATTCCATTCCTGATAAGATACATCCCTGTTTAAGGTGACAGTACTTGAAAGGAAAGCGCTGTGATTCTCAGTCATTATTATTTTGGTCCAGATCTAACATTTTTCTTTTTTTTTTTTTTTCCTTTCCTTCTCTGCTCCAGCTGAACTCCTGTCAAATGCACCCATTGGAAACAATAAGATAAACCACCTCTGTCATTTACTTCCAGTGCAGGAAGTCTTTAACTGTGCTCTCTGTTCATTAGCACCCCGGCTTCCCGAGCAGCCATCCGCAGAGCTGCTGCAGGATCAGTGACTGCAAGCCTCTGAAACCTAATTTTGATACATGAGCTGAAGTCTCTCTAGCTCAGCCCTTGTGGAGCTCAAAATCCAGCTGGGTTTTACCTGGCCTTGTGCGTGCCAAGTCAATATTTGGCCATATTTAGAGGATTTTGCAGAAGTTGTCTAGAGATGTAGTGCTGAAGAGGTTTTGCGGTGCAGGGCTTTGACAGGAGGATTTTTATGTGGCTGTAGCTTGGAGGTTGCTGTTAGACTTCTTCAAAACCTCACCAGTTTTCTGCTTTGCTGTCTAGTACAAATTTTGTTATTTTGCTGAATACAGTCAAGCATCTCTCAAATTAACAACTATCAGAGACACTGTGTATATTTTTCTTTTATAAAAGTAGAAGAACTTCACTTTTAGGTCTGTTTTACTATGAAAGATATTTCTGTGTGGCAAGTGCTCTGGAATTAATCCACTGAAAATGATCCATTTAAAAAAACTGAATTATTTTCACAAGTGTAAGAGCTTCGTCAACATTTTTGTGGGAAGATATTTCAAAAGTCACTTAGATAAGGTAGAAATGCTTCACTTTGATAAGAAAAGGGCCTTTAATTCCAAAAGGGTCAAAATGTTTCATTTCAATTTCAATATAATTTCTTATAATAAATGAATTAAATTAAAAGGAAATAAAGTGTGAAAACATTTTGACCTTTCTGATGGAAAGCACTTTTATGCAGCATAAATGAAATATTTCAACAGAAAGTTTGGAGGTTTCAGAATGAGACACATCTTAAAAAATGTTGATTTTCCTTTTCACATTTTTAGGCTTTGAATAATTTAAATATTCTCCACGAGCTGCAAATGTTTATTATACTGACATCTACATCAAGGTTTTACTACTTGAGTTTTTCCTAGTGATTAGGACGAAGACTATATTTAAAATAAGATTCATATTGCATTTACTGGCCTGTAACCATATCTGGGAATACTTGAGGAAACTCCATTTTAATAAAGGGATTACAACATTGATTGGTGATGGTGAAGATCTCCATAAACACTGGCTGACTAGCAGTCAGGTAAGGTCAGTATTATATTAATTTAATGGCTATAGAACATGTTGTACAAAATGATCTCATGTCACTCCAGTGTCTGTGCCAGTACTGTGAGTTCTGATCAGGTGAAATTGGAGTGGATACATTGCCATGAAAGAACCAAATGGACTCTATCCAGCCAGCCAGCCAGCCTTTCCTTCTTTGTTTCCTTAGAACTTAGACATCAGCACTTGGGAAATTCCTGTATCTTTCCCAAATTTTTCTCGATCACAGTGTTGTGCAACACACTGGCAGCTTCCAGTCCTTCTGTAACTAAACATTGATGGGAGAGTTTTTCTCTGGAAAGAATTTCTTAGATTGATGGAAATGTAAAGGAGATTGTATTCCCTCTTCCTTTAGGACCTCGTAGTACGTGGCATTTTCCTGGCTGTGGGATGGAGGACAGTCCACATGGCTGCAAAGTCCTTTCATGCACATGACTTTCAGTGCTGCTTCTGCTCTCTAAGCTGGTTAGAGCAGCACCTTCCTGCTCCTCTCTCTGCTGAGCAACCTGCCAAGGATCCTAGTCCTAAGGTGGGGATTCCTGATGGAGAAACATACCTCCTGGTACTTGTAGGGTTTAACTAGCTCTGAGCCCTGAACAGCTGGATGTATTTGGCCATGCAGTGCTAGTGTGAACTGTGCTATAAACTAATGTAACCTCCTGTATGTGTCTTTTACCATTTTTTACCTGTTTTTCCTAGATGAGAATTGGCCCCTTTTTCACTTCCCTGTGCAAAATGAGCTCTTCTATTTTAGACCTTAGAGATGCTTGTATTGGGGCAACTAGGGAGGAGCTTGGCAGTGAAAGACAATCCCAAAAATGCCAAATAAAACTGGTCTTTGTTTTATGCCATTTCCGAACTCTGCAACATTATAATAACAAATCCTGAAACCATATGACAGTAATATGGAGCATCTTTTTATGATAAACATAAGTAATGATCCTTGTCAAAGAGACACAGGAGTGAGTAATACATAGCAATCTCCATTCAAAGGAAAAGAAAGAACAACTGTTGGGGGGGGAAAAGTGACATTTTCCCAAATCTCTGCATATCGGTGGCCATAAAGCAATAAAATTCCAGGACACTGTGAGCTTAGGCACACAGAGAAGTAAATGGGAAAAAATGTTTGGGAAGACAATGTAACATTGTCTCATAATTTACAAACCCCTAATGATTTCCAAAGCTGGTATGTGAGATTTACCCTCCTTTTTTGGCATTCAAATTGACGCAGGGGCTTTTTCTTGCCAACTTGGAACATTCTTTAGGTGTTTTTTTTCTTTGCATGAAGTTCGTTGTGATCCCATGCTTGCTATTATTCATAAATTAATTTCTGGCATCGCAATAAATTCTAGGAAAACCAATAAACCACAAACATACAGCTAATTCTTTGTCATTTTTCTTTCTTTTTTTTTTTTTTTAAACATTCTGTGGGAAAGAAAAAAAAAAGAAGCAGTAAATGTTTGCCGAGGTGCTGGATCCACAGCATGAATTTATGTTTCCAATTGTTCTTCCTAACTTGTCAAAGAAGTTTTATTGCAGTCGACAATCTTTATTAGGTCTGTTGGGCAGGGCCAGCTTCAGAACATATCTTAGAGTGAGCCTGTGTAATACATGGAAACACATTTCCAGTGACTGGTAAAACTGGGGCAGCTCCCAAAACTCTGACTTGATTTCTGCTCAGTCTTTACAATGAGATCAACAAGTTTTTTGTGTGGAAAAACTCACCTCTGAGAAAGTCACGGGGTCCTTAACTATTGCACGAAGTAAATGGTCACAGCTGGATTTAAGTGAAATTTCAATTCACCAGAAATTTCCATTTCAGAAGTAGAAGGGGTTGGTGACCAAGGTGTGCATCTACACATCCACATTGCCCACCTCCTGCACCAACGTGAGCACCAACTGCTTAGGGGCAGAAAGTGGTACTTACAGCCTGCTGTACCAAGCAGGCTGTTACGGGCCAGGCAACAGAAGAAAATATCATTAACAACCAGGGGAGAGCCTGTCACTTACAGCTCATTCCCCAAGACAAAGGAAAATGTGTGTCTAGTCCATTAGGCAACTGAGATGTGAAAATAGCTCTATTTTTCTTGGTGTGATAATACAGATTTAGAGCCTCATTTCCATTAAAATTACTGGGTTGAAATGTCCACACCAGATCCTTATTATGATTAATCTATATACAGGCAGGTATGTACATATAGTAGCTCTAGCTCATCTATCTGTTTCTTTTGGCCGAACTGGGTTCACATTCAAATTTCCTTCGGGAATAAACAGGTAGAGATTGTAAAGTCCTAGTCTGCTTGAAGACTTTGCTCCAGAACTCAGTGGTATTTAGGCACTAAATTCCCACTGAAATGTTAGGAGTGTCTAAGTGCACTGAGGAGCTGGGCATCCCAGCTCCAGTTCTAAAGAAACTTCAAGTACTACAGCTACTCAAAGAGTGCTGCTTGACTGGAAATCACAGGAGTTTTCCTGGCCATCTGGAAGCAGAGCTCATTCTCCTTCAAGTTTTTCCTCTTTGAGGCTTTGATGCTACAGCTTGGAAAAGCTTGCATGAACTGCCGTGTCCTGCCCCTGAAAGTATGGAGGTTCCTTCAGGCTTGATGGGCATTGTTGGCAGAAGGAACAGATTTACGAACAGAAGGGATAAATGAACTCTCAGTATCCTTCTAAATGAGGAATAGCCCCACCTGAAGTTTTCCTGTGTGAGCTGACTAGTTTAAGTTCAAGCAGTACAGCAATTAGGAAAATGTTGCATTTTGCCCACAGGGAATGATTAACATAAAGTTGTTTGTTTGTTTTTTTTTTTTACTACTCTTCTTTCTGAGTGAATCCTGTCAAGACTCAACCAGGGCTGGAACAGCACTTGGAATTACCAGTGTGCCAGGAGGTGAACTAAGCCAGAGGTAAAACTACAAAATGTTTTTCTTGAAATTCCTCTCCTTGCTCACAGGAGTCAAGTGCATACATGTGGGCGTTTGTACAGTTCTGTAGATTCCTTTCAGCTGATGGTAAAGAATAATGAATAATATGCACTACATGTACATATGTGTCACCTACAGCTCTCTGGGGTGACGTGGGGAAGGATGCTGCTGGGGGAACTGCTACACAGGTCAAGTAGAAGCTGCAGGTTTTCCCTTCCAGCCCTGTGTTGTGTGTGGGCGTGCTCGGGCTTTGCTCTGATCTGATTAGCTCTGTGATAGCTGCACTCTTCAGTTGCAGAGTATTTGGATTCAGTGATGTGCTGGAGTTACAGTCACTTAACAAGACACAACCCGTCAGCTGAGCTCTGTAATACCCCTGTCTGTGCTCCCAGCACGCTCCTGCAGCAAAGGAGTGCACTTTGGTGTCAATGCCTTTCCCTGAGGTCAAGTGGGGTCAAATTACGTCACAGATGATGCTGCTTGGAGCTTGTGTGTGCTGGGCTTGTAGTTCAGCAGAACATAGTACTTTCTGGTGTGAAAGCATATCTGAGCCTCTTGTCTGTTTGTTTTAGGACGACTGTGAAAGCTTTCAGAAGGAGACCTCATCTGTGAATGGCTCTTGGGGTAGTGTGGAAGAAATGGATGTGAGTGTGATACCAGCAAGATCAAGGGAAAAAATACACAGTTGTGGATGTGGATATTGGGCAACCATTGTCAGGATCACACGGATATATGTGCCTTACTTTAGAAAAGAATCCTTCCTTTCCCTGTCTTCCTCAAGCTCAGTTCTTGTGCTCTTCAGCTTAAACAGAATGAAATGTGATGGTATCCAGTTCACTATAGGACTGAGAACAGTGGACAGTCAGCTGTGGGTTAGCAAGGAATGATTAATTTTTCCAGAACACTGCACCGCTCTTTTATAAAACATATTAGTGTTGTTATAAATCAATGAACATGGTTTATAATAGCAATGATGCCCTTGAAATCTGTTAATACTGCAGTCAGTGGTGGTTTGCCAGAGCATTTAGTGCCCTTGGTTTCACCTTGGGCTATTAACTAACAAATCGGTTATTAGCCAGTGGTAATGACCAATTTTCTAGGGATGATTGCTTAAATATTGCCCACCTTGAAAAGAGAATTATTGCTCAACTGAAAACTGAACCCTTATTTTCAACTCGACAGAGCTAATGATCTTATCTGATTCCTTTATCTTCCTCCACCTACTCAAAGGTGGTCTGAGACTGTATTACTAGAGAGTGGCTTCACCTTGTGCCTTCTGTGACTTGAATCCAGGAAAAGTTCCATATTTAATATTTATTCCCTAAGCATCGGTGGATGAAGACAGATGGTAATGAAACCAGCGTTGCTGAAAGTGACCACAATGATAATAGATTCTTTATGATGTCCAGAAATTCTGGTCTCTCAGTCTCGGCTCAAATGTAGCATGGCGCCAAGCCCGTCACCTTAAGCTTTGCATTCCTGTCATCTCCCTGACCTGTCTTTAGACCTGATGAGTGCAGGCTGCACTAAAGGCATCAATCTGTCTTTCTCCCCCTATAAATGTTTTAAATACCCAAAGCTGGTCACAAATGACACATTCTGCAAGAAAACCTTTTTGAAATGGGGGCTGGGAGACAAAATATCTGGGGTAAAAAAAAAAGGAGAATATTTACTCTGGAGCTCATTGGATGTATGTTTGTTAACACATTATATATTGGGGGTATATGGCTGTGGTTTGTGCTTTCTGCTTCTTACTCCCAAAAGCAACATGTTTTAAATATTTTTGGAATCACGAACTTCTCAATTTTTTCAGGAGAAGTGCAAACAACTAGGTATGAATTTAGTACATGGAGGGTGGAGTTTTGGCTGTTAACTTTTGACGATCCCTTAGGACTTACCAAGGTCTGAGTGGCACAGAGTGAATAAAAAGGTTATGACTAGGAGCTGAATTTCCCTCTCAGATTAATCCTGCTGCTAAATAAACGCTCTGCATTTCAGAAATGAAAACACCTAAGTGTGGCTGTAACCAGCAGTAGTTTGTACTTTGTGTGTTTGGAGTGGGCTTGGAACAGGAAGTCAGAGGAAGAATTTGGGCAGCCCGTGTGGGTCCTTGAGCCCTGGGGCCAGGGATGCTGTCTGGTACCTCACACATGAGCTGTCCTGCAGTTTCTGCACTGGGATTCCTGCCCAGCTGCAGGGCCAGGCCCACCCATGGTAAGGTCAAAAAAGAAGTCCGTGATATCCACAGGCTTGGAGGGTATTGTGTGCTTATCTCTCTCTTCCTTCACCAGGAATGGATAAATGAGAATTAAAACCTGTGCTATGGCACCAGTTGGACCCAAAAAACAAAAAACGAGTGTTCTATGGACAAACGACTTCTTTTACTTTTATACCAACCTCTACTTTTATTTCTCTTTTCCTTAAAGGCTGTGAAGTTTATGCTGTGAATAATAAAAGCTGTATAGGCCACTGAACTCAGGCAAATCAATGGCAAAAGTCTCTCTGAGTCCTTGGAGGTTGAGATGTACATGTCAAATACTTGAGGAGAGGTGAAGATGAATTCTTATCTAAAACTGGAAAAGCTCATATGCCTCCTGTTGAGGAATTTCATGTCTTTGTTCTCTGTGAGTGTTACACCATTCCATTTTTTTGTGGTTGGACTTGATAATCTTAAGGGTGTTTTCCAACATAAATGATTCTTTGGTTCTCTTATATAAAATAACAACATTTGAACCACTGCAAAAAGAGTGCAACATGAGTGTAACAAACCACATCTTACAGGGCAGCAATGAAAAATCAGGCCCAAGGAGCGGGGAATGAATCTTCTATGCTGCTGCTGGATAAATAAATAAATAGACTTTCTTTTTTCTTACCTTCCAAACAAGAGCAACATGCGGTGCTCTTCATCTGTCTGAGACAGCAGGAACAGTCTGCTGGGGACATCGGGGAGCATCTTTCTTGCCTCCTCCACTCTCTGTGCTGCCAGTGTCAGGTCGCTGGTGCTGGGTCTTGCTGAGATTCCCAGTCCAACAGGAGTAAATAATGGATGTTGCACCAGCTGGCTGGTTGGCCTGTAAAATTCTGTTTCTGAACACAGAATAAAAGGAGAGAAAAAAAAAACAACCCTGCTCTCCTGTCCTTGTTGCTAATACTGCTTCACTCTAAAGTATATAATGTAACTTTTACATTGCAATGCTTTTGAAAGACTGAGTGCGTTAGGCCATAGCATAGTGTGTGGTAGGGCTCTGCATTTATCTGTTAGCTGAAGTTAAATTGGGTATGCCACTGCTTTACACAAACTAAAACACGGCCTCATAACTATCTATAGTGCTCTAAAAATCCAGGAATAACAGAATAGAAGACTTCTTGGGGCTGGGTGCAGCTGGGATATGAAGGGGAAAGGAGTTGTGGAACTGTGTGGCTGCTACCATAACCCAAGCGCTGAGCTATATGGTGGGTGTGTGCCCCTTTCAAAAGCTGATTGCTGTCATTCTGCCCTCACTGAGAGCTGAGAACAATTCCCACAGAGAGCAGCTTTATGCCAATACCAGCAGCATTGGAATCACCCTTCCTTGAACCAAGTATCTTGAGGACAGGGACTTAGGGAGAGATGTCCAAAGTGACTTCCTGGTCCAGCTGGAAATACTTGAAAAATGCCTACATTTCAGAAAGTGAAGGCTGGACTCTGCTTGAGAACTCACTGAGTGATTGGAGCCCTCAGAACAGAAGTCTCCATGATCACTATGCATTTTGGAAAGCCTGGTGATTGTTGCACTGTCAAACTTTTGAGTAACAATACGAAACAGGTAAAGCTCAACAATAATTAGGTTTTTGCTTTCAAGGCAGAATGTGAAGTCTCAGGAGAGGCACTAAAACTTGGCATGATGAAGTGCAAACCAAATTAAATCACGGTCATGCAGTTGAAATTCCCCCCTTTCAGTAACCCACAGTGCACACAAATGCACCTTAACTTGCAAAATTTATTGCCACCAGCAATTGCAAACAGCAATACTGTCATAGCCTCAAGAAACAATGATTTTCTTTCTGTTTTCAGCTGACTTCTTGCAAGTCTTTATGAGACTTTCTATGTGCCCCAAACCCCAAAGAATAAATTAGCCCAGTAGGTCAGTAGAGAAAAGGTTAACACTGTTCCTCTGGGGAGAGTCTCTGCTCACAACTGCGTGGAAGGACTGGGTAGCTGTAGCTGCCCTATGCAGAGGAGACTTTGTGAGAGAAGCAGCTTAAAAAAGAAAGAAGAAAAGAGGTCAAGGGCTTTGTCAGAACTCTTTTACCACAGTGAGCATTTTCTTTCTCTTTCTGCTTTTATTTGCCTTTCCTCAATGTGTCTCTAAGATGCTTCTAACAGCAGGATTATTTTGTTTTGGAAGCACTGGGGGTAAGTAAGTAAGCAGGGTACTGGGTACCTCTTTTCTTCTGAGGGTCCTCTGCAGAGGACAGAGAAGGCATTTACCCTAATTGTTTTTGATCTGAGGGATGGCTGCATTTGTCTAGGGCCTCTAGATAGGTGTGGGCTCTCATCCAAAGGCAGATTGACCTCTTAAGAGCCATGGGCTGCAGTAACTTCTGCCTGGGAACAGCAGGCTTGGAGCTTTCTGAAAGTTTCTGAGTTGCCATTTGGGGTGTAAACGCCACACATGGAGTGGGGTTGTCCAAGAAATCTTGGACATGTGATATTCTGTGATGTGGTATGTTCTCTGTTAGGAATACTTTCCTATTGCTATTGGATGGCTTTCTAAAGGACAGTTGAGTTCGTCTGCAGCTATTGGACTCAAATGTGGAATTTAATTTAGAGAATCCCTATGGCCTGTGTGGTGCAGGAGACAAGGTTGGGTGATCAGTAGTACCTTCTGGCCTAAAATCACAACAGCCTAAATCTCTAATATATCTAGTTAAAAAGCTGGTTTTGGCTTTTACAATGGCCAAGTTGCCCCCAGCAGCGTGATTTTTCCTAAGCCTTACCCTAGAAAGGACTGCCAAAAACTTCTGCTACAAGGAGCACAGGACTGTACGCAGTGTGCTATACGTCTGCTCTGTATATTTGTGGTGAGCAAAATATAAATCTTTCCAGTAAAAGAACTCAGAAGAAATCTGTTTGCCAAGTTACTTTCTTCCTTGGCTGGGAGTTTAAGGGAACCTTTTTTTTTTCCTTGTCATTTAGGTGAGAAAACAATTGAATAGATTCTCTAGTTCTGACCCCTGTTCTTCAAGGCAGATGCTCCCACCACCCTGGGTTTTGCACAGCTTCACAGGGGAAATCAGGAGCAAAGAGTTCAACTCTTAGGGCTTATCTGAGCAGGAAGTTAGTACAGAATAAGTTTGGGGGTATGTTTTAGGCACTGTAACTGTTCTGTGTTAAATCCCAGAGCAGATGTTCTTCTCTACTAAAGTGCCTTTGTGCAACTTTCCAAGTGGATTAATTTAAATTACAGAAAAGGTACTTGTGGCTCAGGAGTTTGTGAAATGACTACTGGTTTTTCGATTTTAATTCTCATTTATTTTGTGCTCCCTTTTTATGTGGTCAAGGCTTTACTAGAGCACCATTGGTACTTTCTTAGAGTGGCTGCAGAGAATATTGCATTTTTTCCTCTTTTAGAAGGCCAGAATAAAGCATATAACTTATTCTCTTAGTAGAAGAGACAATGAGATTTCAGGGTTCAAAAAACCCCTGCCTTGTAGGCAGCATCTCTCAAGGTCTTGATGGGAACATTCACCTGAATGACACTTGCAGGAAATAATCATAAGTCTGAAGAAAAAAATTTGTAATCATTCTGGTTTTGAACCCAGTAAATGTTAGTTATAGCCATGACAAGGATATGGTCTGGCTTGGAGAAGCTCTGGCTTAAGCAGTGCAAGTGGAAAGTTGAGAAGGATCCCTACAATATCGTTGTGTGGAATAACTTTGCTGATTACAGCATGGAAGTTACAGGTGCAAACAACCTATTAGATGAAATTTTTTCCAACAAGGTGGTAAAGTTGTTCCTTCTGGTATTTCGTGTTTTGATTTATCTATACTTGTTGTAAAACTCTTCCAGGCAATGGACATCCCAGTAGTGATGATTGAGGTGTGCACTGGAAGCTGACCAGTATTAAAGGCTGCCAGGAAATGGGGTGATACATCCTTTAGATACTTCAGCATATCTGTGGCTGTCTGCAAGATAGTTCTACTTGTATGAACACCAGTCATAAAGGCTCAGTTATCCCTACCTGCATCAGGCTTTCATCCTGCTGAGATTCCTGTGCTTTCTGCTGTGCAGTGTGAAGTTTTGATGCATGTCCAACGCCGTGGTGGAGACACGGGAGATCAGAACTGAAACAGCGGATCCAGAATGACACAAACACCAGAATGACATGAACATCTGGAAACTCCATTAGGAGCGTGGATTCCCAGATGGTGTTGAGATGGGGTGGGGAGGGAAATTGGGCTGCAGACGCCAGACGGTCTCACCTTGCCTTGGCTGCTTGGAGAGAAAGGAGATGGAGGGGTCAGCAGCAACAGAAAAACAATGAGGAAGGAAGATCTACTGAAGCTTGTCTCCATTCTCTCATCTCTTTCCACTGCCTTCCGCTGCCTTGGCCAAGTTGCCTGATGAATTTTCCTACTCTCAGCTCTTGGTTTTTTTTCTTTAAACTCATGCTGTGCTCTGCTCCCAGGTGGCTTCTCCTGTGCCCCTGTGCTTCCCCTCTGTCAAGTACATCATTAAAACTCATTCCTTCCAAAAGGTAATTTATACACTCATAACACTCCACGTTAAATATCTGGGGATTTTCAAAGGGAAACAGTAGAAATCATTTCCAAACATGCTAACTTTGCTATCATTTCTAGTTCTACTATTTTCCCTCCCCTTCCTCCAAGTTGCTATTGGTTTTACTCAGATTCGAGGATACCAGCCCCAAGGTGACCCTTATTTCTTAAGAACCTGGGAGGCTGAAAAAGATTATGTTCAAGTAAATATGATACATTGCTCATTTACAACAGCTAATGAACAGATGAAACTGCCAGGTAGAGTTTTGTCTTAACAACTTGACTTGAGAACAGATTTTGATCTCCTCCTTCAGTGCTGAAGGCTATTTTTTTCTCTTAGTAACCATGCCAGTACATTCTGCAAAAGGCAACACATCCTATCCTTTGTGTTAATGGGGGAACCCACTGTTTCTGTAAAGACCTTCCTAAAAAGCCAGGAAGAGGTAAACAGTGAACTTGGCTTCCTCTGGTATTACTTTCTTCTCCACCTGTCTATATAGATTCTAACATGCTATTTGTATTATGTGGCTCATGAATAATAAAGTAGTTTGGCTGGAACTAAACAAAGGCAGCAGGTAGGAGGCTCAGGTTTGCTATTTCCTTTGCAAAGACTTGCAGTTTTTTCCCAGCACGGATGACCAACAAAAACATCAATACTCTTGCAGGGCTTGTGGGATGCCAAAGACTTTACAGTCTGTTTGCTACAGTGCTGTGCTGTTTGGGTAAAATTTTCAGTGATTTCAGATGAAAAACCTTCACATTGATGCATGATGGTGGTGGTTCTTATCTTTTATCATAAACTTGGTAAACCTTTACCCATTGCTTGAACTGACAGTAGGCCATTTCCTCCTCACAGCCCAGGAAACCTCTGCTACTTTACTTAATACTTTTCCCTCCAGTGTCCTTTTGTGGTGGTCTCAGCACAACCTTGAAGGTGAAGGTGAAACACATCAAATAAAATACTCCTGCAGCAGTGTTTGTTTGGCCAGGGAGAGACCAGTAATGAAAATAGCATGAAAACACCTGATTATATTTCCAGCTCTGTTTGGCAGGTCCAAAGACTTTGGGGGAAACACAAAGAGACACCAAACACTGTAGTAGGTTTGAGCTACATAATAACAGAATATTCATTAGCCATTAAAAGTAATTAATAATTTTAATCATAGCATGAAATGGCAAATAGTTCCAAAGTGGGCAGATATGCAGCAGTTGTTTTGCTTCCCTTATAAAGAGAGCACAGAACAACAAGTACGGTGTGTAACCAAGCAGTAATATTTTATTTTATAGTCTCTGGCAATAAGTTAAATATGGCTCTGTGGTGTTAAGGGCTCAGGACAATTTTAAAGGAATTTGATATTTCGGTCATCCAGGGAACCATTTTTAAAGTGAGGCTGGTCTTATTCACGTGATGAAGCTCAGAAATCATAGAAGTTGACCTGCAACAAAAATGAACAAAGAAAGGCTTTTTGATTCTATCGTAAACATTTGGCTGTAAATCACCACCAGCCTCAGAACTCAGTTTAAAAATATGACATTATTTGATATTTTCTTAGCAGTCAAGCAGAAAGCTCCAGCTCCTGGATCATACAGATTTAGTTTAATGTGAAAGTAGAGTAAGTTACCCGTACCTTTCATGATTATATCACCAGCACTTTCTGTTGGCTGACACATCAGGCTTGTTTAAAATCATTAGACCAAAGCAAACATGCTTCCCTTCACCTTTTTTCTTTTCTCATCATTTCTGAATTGATCAATTATAGGAGATTTTGAGAAAGTAGTAATAAAACCCAAGCAGAAGAGAGACAGTTTAAGAGCCAACTGTTAAATCATCATTATTAACAGCAAAGTGGTGTTTTATGACTTTGGAATAAACAAATTTACTAATCTGAAAGCTGTCTCTCTTGCTCCTTGCTCTTTGCTTCACAACTGCAATTTATAAGAAGAAGCTGTCCAGCTGCATTTCAGGGATACAAGAGAAAGCAGCTTCTGTGTGAAAATTAGAAATAGATTTCAATTTTCTTGCTGCTGTTGTAACTAAACAGTCTGTTAACCTATTTAAATAGGAGAACATGCTGTGTATTCCTGTTCTAGAATACATCAAAAGTAATGTGATTATGCCTGTTTTCATACAGCCCTATCTTACTGTTACCTAGATGCTTTTACATGAACGATACATGGAATTAGTTCCACGTTTCTTCTCTTACAATTAGCATATTAATGTACCAGACAGATAATGCTAAAAGCCTGGATGCTTGAGCACACACAGTGCCTTCTTCATTGAGCTCTAACACTCAGCTCCTGTGAGTCCTCAGGAATGTATCTGTACATGCTCGGCGTCCTGCTTGTCCTGAGAGCAGCCCTGACCTATGGACCACAGCTGAGATACTTTAGGCTCTTATTTACTTTGTTGGCCTCAGAAATTCCATTTTAAAAAAAAAAAAAAAAAGGCTCAGTGTCAGGCTGCCCACAGTGGGGCCTTTGCTTTTCCTATGGATGTGTGTGGGTGTGTTTACGTGTGCACATCACGGTTACGTGCATTCCTCAATATATGCAGGAGATTTGAGGAGACTTACAAATACCTAATGCTCACACACACGTTTTTATTATGTTCCTGTATGTATATTTATGCCTTTGCATACAGTCTGCACGTACATGCATCCAGGCCATGCATTTTTGTGTATCTGTATGTAATGTGGACGTTCAGTCTCCCGTGACTTTGTGTGTCAGGGATCCAGCATTGCTAGTGAAAGTTTCTAATCTTTAGTCTATCTTGGTGAAACACTAATGAACTTGTAAAAACAGGAAGCAGTGGAAAACAAATGAATTTCAGCTGGTGTTTGAAGAGCTGTCAGATCCCCTCGCTGAAATGTTTCAGAGGAACATCTTTCTGATAAAACCTCTGAGAAAAGTGGAGGAGTTTCAGAAGAGTGATTGGAAAAACAGGATGCCGACTGGCAGGCTTTGCTAATGCATTGCATCTGTAAAGACTCCAGCAACTGAACACAGCATTAGCTATGTGAGAGCCACAGAACCAGGGAAAGTTATTACATCTGAGCGTGATGGGAAGGAGGGGGAAGGGGAAAAGCAGGCTGCTCCCTTTATGCATCTTGAAGTTTGCAGTTTTCTCGAGCTTTTGACATTTTTCATTCCATCTACTTGGCTGTCAGCACGCAGACTTAATTCTAACGCTGATGAACAAATGTTGCTTTGCTGTCCAGTATCATCTTTCCTCTGAGGCTCTCCAAACATTTCACAAATGTTAAGGAAGCTTTGCAATACCAGCATGAGACAAAGCGAGGATTTGCTGGCTTCACACAGGATGCTGTAGTGCCTGCACCTCTTTAGCAGATGCTGTTCTCATTTTATGGTGGCTTATATGATGGGATTGCAGGATCCTTGAGTTTTTACTAATTTTCCCTTTTCTCCATTCCAGAGTTTCTGTGACTGTTAAACTGACCTTCTGGTGCTGGCAATTGGTTTTGGGGGCCTCCTTCTTCCAGCATCTAGAATAGGAGTCTGTTGCTTTTTGTCTTAACTGCTGCTTGACTCACACTCTTGAAAATCAGGGTGTGGGAGTACGACTGGAGCAGGGCCCACACAGATAAAGGAGTTCAATGGTATTCTTGATTTCTCCAGTATGGATATAGTTGTACTTCAGAAAGCTAGGAATTGGGTCCTTAGAACCAGAAGGCTGTTAAACATGTAGAGTGTAGCGACCTGATAGCAAGTGTGAAGAAAATTTTAGCAGAACTATTGATTACACAGAACCAGTCCTGGCTCTGTGGCTTTACCCACATCCTTTCAGTTCTGCTTTCACTGGAGTGAAAGCTCATCCCCCTGAGATGAGCTACCATCCAAAGGACACGCATGAGAGAAGGAGCCTGTCTGTAGGGTCTCACTTCCATGAGACTCTGATACAATATGCCAGCCTTACAACACGCAACTTTGTGTATTTTCTCTCCTGCATCCAGTTGTTTCTCGTTTCTTTGCGTTTAATCAATCTGCGATTCAGCAAAACACTTGCACATGAGCTTTCCTTACTCAGCAAAGCACTGAAACTTCTGTCTGCAAAGAGTCTCCCATCTCTTCAGAGAATGACTCTGAGGATACACACATGCCTTGTTTGAAGTTGGTGAGCCCGATGCAACATGGTGGAGCTGGGAACTGCCTTTGGATGTCCTTCTCGGGCTGTCACAGCCCTCTCTGGGGGAGGGACAGGGAGGGTTGTAAGCTTTGTTTATGCCTAAGCAGTTTCTAACATCCCAATCACGGCAGCAGAACTGCAATTCCAAACATCCTGATCTCTGCAAGAGGATCTAACAGTGGTCCCAGGAAAGCCAAGGACGAAGCAGCAACTGAAACAATGTAAACAGGAATACATCTTTAAAACAACAAGATGCAGAAAAATATGTAGCAAAGCTGGTCTTCATTAAACCCTTTCTCAGCTGTCTCTCTCAGCAGTTCCCACTGCTGCTTCAGCGCATCCTACTTCTGTCTGCCCCTACCGCCCTTCCCTGGAAGACAGATGCTTTTGTGGGTGAAGCATCAGCCTGGGAGTTGGGAGACTTAATTTTGCTACTGAGTCGGGCAAAAGCAGCGTCACGTTTCCCTTTTCAGCGCCTGCCCTGTGATTCTTACCACCCCTGACTCCCAAAGGCCCGAGGTCATGCTTAGTTTCATGTACATGAATCACAGCAGCTGTAGCTGGTGGGTTTCCATGTGTGTGGAAGGGGTTAGGAGGGTCACGGGGGCAGGCTGAGAGTGGATCTTCGAGGAAAAATTTCTCTTTGAGGAGACTGCTCAAAAAGTCACTGCTCTCCCTTCTGAATGTCAGGCAGTGTTTACATAGATATAAAAATATTTTTCAATCACATAAAAATATCTGCTTCTTAATTTCTGTATGCTCTGCTCCTTCCATAACTAATTAATCATCACGATGTCCTATGAAAAATATAATTATCTCAGTTGTCATTGTCCCATTTCACAGGCAAGGAAAACCCTGGGGAAACCTTGCTGTATTGTACCTGTGTTTTGTTGATCTCAGGAAGCCTGGGTGCCTCTTGAGCATGAGACAAGATTTATAAATCCTACCTTGGTTCTGGAAGGAAATATATGATGAAACGTATCATGTGCTTTTACTTGCAGAGAAAAAGAACAATTTTCCTGTTTCTAACTTAATGCTTACTTGTCTGTTTGTTGCTTTGCTTTGATCTGCTTCATCTTCTTGAGGCAACTGGATTCCTAGAGCAAGGTCTGCTGTCTGTTAGCTGATTACATACCCTGTTCGAACACCCACCCTAACCCTGACAGGCCCTTCACCTTCTGCATTATCTATTATTTTTGACTGAATAAACACTTTGGTGTGGTGGGGTGTTTGTTAGTTTTGTTTGTTTAATCACTGGGTTGTTTAAAAGAGTTATCATAGTGATGAGTTGCACTTTTTTCTTTCAGATTGATGATATTTTGATAATAAAGAGTCCGCTTCTATGAGATACACTTTGTTAATTTGCCAAAAATAAGGTAGAGTTCTAGGTCATGTTGTATAAAGGTGGTAGAGATGTCCAGTCACAGCTGGAGCTAACATGTGCTTCTAATGGTAGTCAGTGCAGAAATGGAAATCTGGAACAATGGAAAGTCTTATGTTGCTGAGTCTGAGATTCTAGACATCTGAGTTTAGAAAGAATTTTAATTTTGGAACCAGTATCTGTCACACACATCCAGCTTCACACTATCATATTCGATAGTGTTGTCTAATGCCTGCTTTGACTGGAAATCAGGTACTGGATGAGAAGGACTTTGTGCTCAGGTTGCTGTGGGGTTGTGTCCTTTGGCTTCAACCCCATCTTAGCTGGGGGACCCCAGTGAACTCAGACTCCCAGAAATGGCCAGGGTATGTGTGACGTTGACTCTGCAAATCTGTTTCTCTGTGAAATTCTCTACTGTTCTGTGTTTGAGGCCCTGAGAATTCTCACCATCAGAAAAAAAATAATTTGCCAGATGTCTTAATAAGCCCCGTGCATTGATGGTTCTATATAAGGAGGATTTTTTAAAGCAACGGATGTTTATTTTTGGCAGCTTCTGTCATTTAATGATTTCCCTGCTCCAGCTACCCTCCAGAAAACTGATAAGTGTATCCTCTTCCCATCTTTTAAATTTAGAGATGAGCCTCAGGACTGGGTCCAGTCTATATATTTGTCCCAAGTCCAAACACTGTCTGAACATGACAGATTTGGGGACAGTTCCAGTCCATGTGCAAAATCATACAGGTTTTACAGAATCTTCCAATGTGCTATTTTGCTTTTTTTCATCATGAATTTAAAGGTTTAGGCCATATTTCTATTATTTAAAAAAGCATCTATGTGTGTGTACACAACAGGAAAGAGAAATAGAACATCAACTTGAAAATCCTCCAGTTCTAATAAGGGAAACAGCTTTCTCATAGGTTCCCACATCATCAGTCAGCTCATCACATGCATGCTGCTGCAAGACATTTTCCTTGTAATGAATTGAATAATCACATCTGTTTCTCAAGCTTGAGAAAAGTTTAAAAAGTCATTAACATTCTCCTATTTCCATCATTGGCAGAATCTACTTCTTTTTTTTTTTTTTTTAATCAGCATCTTGGCTGTGTGGACAAGTGTGCATGTGAAAAAATTGTCTGTGTATATGCACGTGTGTTCCTGCAGCTCAAGTGAGTGCATGTGGTTGTGTACATTTCCAGACAGGCAGATGGCACCAGTTTCTGCATGTGCACAAAGTCACCTCTTGCAGGCATAACAATCAGAGAATCAGAGAATCATAAAAGAACCTGAGTTGGAAGGGACCCACAAAGATCATCCAGCCCAACTCCTGGCCCTGCAGAGGACTCCCCAAGATGACCCCACCATGTACCTGCGAGTGTTGTCCAAACATTCCTTGAGCTCTATCAGCCTTGGGGCTGTGAGCACTTCCCTGGGGAGCCTTTTCAGTGCCTGATCACCCTCTGGGTGAAAAACCTTTTTGTAATATTCAACCTAAACCTCCTCTGACACAGCTCCAGACATTCCCTCAGGTCCTGTCACTGAGCACACAGAGCAGAGATTGGAGCTACCCCTCCACTGCCCCTCATGAGGAAGCTGCAGGTCTGACCTCACCTCAGTCTCCTCTTTCCCAGGCTGAGCAAACCAAGTGCCTCAGCTGCTCCTCATATGACTTCCCTTCTAGATCCTTCATCACCTCCAGAGCCCTCCTTTGGACACTCTATAATGGCTTTATACCTTTCTTATATTGAGGCACCCAAAACTGCCACAATATTCCAGGTGAGGCCACCCCAGTGCAGAGCAGAGCAGGACAATCCCCTTCCTCTCCCATCTGGTGATACTTTGCCTGATGCCCCCCATGACACCACTGGCCCTCCTGGCTGCCAGAGCACTGCTGACTCATATTCAACTTGCTGTTGGCCAGAACCCCCAGGTCCCTTTCCCGGCGCTACTTTCCAGCATCTCATTCCCCAGTCTGTCCATACATCCAGGGTTGCCCCATCCCGGGAGCAGAATCCAGCACTTGTCTTTGTTAAGTGGTTGGTGATTGCTCAGCCCTCTCGTTTGTCTGGGTCTCTCTACAGGGCCCCTCTGCCTTCGAGAGATGGGCTCTGTGTAGAGCACTGCATGCATACACTTGTTTTTCTCCCGCAATTCTGACTCTTTCCATCATGACCACGCACGGGAATTTCTGTGAGGCTGTGGATGCTCCCAGGCACATGCAGGCAGGAGACACGAGAGGGCAGGCGTCTCCTCTGCTGCCGCCTCTGCCTGGGCTCGCAGCTATTGTTATGTTTATGCAAACAGCCTTTGACATAATAGCTTTGAAACAGTTGAAAATTGGATTGTGCCTTTAGGCCAAACATTCAGACCACCACCTTGGCTATATTCATCTGCCACAGTAAATTGGGTTCAGCCTTGGCTCCACACACTGTATTTCAGGGAAGGATTACAGCTTGGCAATAACTTTTGTACAGGAAAGACAAATGCAAACTCCTGGCAGAAATATTGGAGCTGTTTAGTTGTGCAACCCCCTATCTGGAGGAATACAGATTGCGCTGAGAATTTCTTTGGACATCCAAGGAGCAAATAAAACAAATTCTCAGGCTGGAATCGCCATTCCTTTCTTTTTTAGCTTCCTAATGCAATCTAATTATGGTTTAACCTCCTGAAATAAATACCTAATAAAAGATGAACCTATTAGAAGAGTAAATTTACTGCCCACTAGTTAGCAGAAATTCTTGCCGTGCTCCCTTTAAGTGATAATGTTATTGGGATAGAACATTGTTTGACTGGTTAATGGTCCCTCTACTGCAAAACAGATTATTTGGAAAATAAAAGTCAAAGCACAGACAGTCACAGTGTTAAAGTCCATGGTTAAAAACACTTTTAACATAAAAAAATGTGTTAAAAAGAAGTGCGAGGGTGACAGCCCCTCCAAAAGGGGTGCAGAAAGAATCTAAGCTGTGGTCTGAAAGGGAGTCAGTGTTCCCTGAATTCACCATAGTCAGTGCTACAATTAATTTTCTACAGGCTGTGTTACAATTCTGTTGCATATTTAAGAAAATGAAGGTTTATTTGGGCCTGATCCCAGAGGCAATGTGCTAGTTTCAACCTTTTCCAATTCATCCAAGCAGATGTGATATGTCCACAGAATTTGAGGCTGTATTCTTCCTTCTGTCTCCAAGAAGGGTGGAGATCCAGAGGAAAGGAGGAGGTGGTGGCAAAAGCTCTTCATGCTGGCAGGAGGGATCTGAAGGTGAGGTTGGGGTGGGAGCAAGGTGAAGGCTTGGGAGAGAAGAAAAGCGGCAATTCCTCTGGCACTCTTCCCTGCTGCATCTCTAGTTTCCATCGTGGTGCTGGCCCATCAGCGGATTAATGAGGCCATTGACTTTGCCAGGGGTGGAGAATATAAATAAAAGCAATTTCCTGGCCTAGCTCCCACTGAAATCTAATCCAGTGGGAAGAGAAAGGCTCTTGTCTTAAGACGAAGGCTTTTTTAGCTCGGGTGGTAGCTGAGCTGCTGATAACTTTATTGTGAAAGCAAAGGGTTTTTTTCCCAAATACATATTGGGCTTTCTGAATTCATGCAGGCTTGCACACCAGCTACTTCTGGTGTGTAAATGAGGTGACGTGTATTTTTAGCAGGAATGAATAATAACGGAGGCTGTAGAAACACATTTCCTGCATGAGTACCTAAATGTTTCCTGGGATGGAATTTGCCCTGATCTCCTTATGCTGTACCTGTGGAGGTCTCCCAGTCAGATGAACATAAGTCTCCTTTATTTATTGCATACACCAGTATCTCATCCCCTGCTTTTAAGGCTACAGAATACAGCAAGATTTTTACCTGCATAACACCACTTCCAAATGAAGCAGTCCCCTTACATTAACATTGGAAGCAGCAGTTACACTTACAAGTAGTAAAGCAAGCATGAAGAACTCTGCTCTGTGCATCCTCCATCAGCTATGATGCACCAAATTCTGAAGCAAAAACTCTCATGTTCATGCTTTCAACAAGACTTTTTTCCCCTGTGATAAGTAGCCTCCAGTACCTTCTACAGTCAAGAAAGAGCAGCTGAGCTGGAGTGGAACGTCAGGGGCATTACATATGCTCTGTTAAAAAAAAAAAAGTTAGAATTTGCCCACTTGATATTTAATTAATTAATTAATTAATTATTTGGGGTTTTTTTCTAGTCTGCTCAGTCACACTTTGCTGTCTTAAGCAACTTGGTTTGGCCTGTGGGTAAAATATTTGGACCTGGCCTCTGCCAGAAAACAGAAGTCACTAGCTGAAAATGGATAGGAAGTCACACATAATAAGAGAATCATATATTTGCATAGCACTACAAGGAAGTTTTGCTGCTTGAAAAAATGCTTATTTCACAAAAAACAATTAATCTTTTTTTTCTGTCTCCAGCTGTTTCCCCCAAGAAACAAAAAAACCACCAACTCGATGTCTTCACTATGGTCCCCCCCATTTATCAGGCCTCTCACACTGAATAGAGCAGTATTTTTAAGGGCAAAACTAAGTGAGCTGGCTGAATTTCGCTGTAGCAGACTCTGATGTGGTAAGATTCTTTGTCATATATCACAGTCAGAAGTCATTTATTATCCTGCTTTCCTTTGGGAAGAGACTGGGGCAAAAGATCCAAATTCTACCTTTCCTTTTCCTCAAGTGTGTGTTTTATAATCATCACTTATTAGCAGAATTATGGTAGCATCTAGGTAATCTTGCCAGGATCGGGGCATTATTATGATGAACAATGACAGAAGTCTATTCATTAGAGTCCAGAGAAATTGTTTTGCTTGGCTGTAAAAGCACTTGGGCCAAGGAGGTCAGACAGCTTTATTCAAAGTCTTCTGCCCATGTTACCAACTCTCGTGATATTATCAAAGTCTCCCACCATCCTGGGCTTTTCAGTGAGCAGCACCTCCTGCTGTCATGTGAGTCCACAAGAAGCTCAGCCTTCATTAAACGAGAGAGATGATTCAAGCCCTGTTGATTTCAAGTGAAAAGTCTGAAAAATATGGGAAGAAGAAGGCAAATAATTACCCTCTTGAGATATATATGGATAATACATATATATATAAATTTTTTAAATTTTTTTTTGCAGGTCAACTTTGTAGCTTCTTGGAGTTCATTGGAGACAGGGCAGGAAGGGACCTTGGAAGTCCTCAGCCCCACGTTTTTCAGTCCGTGAGCCTGTGCTCCCTAATGTCAGTGCAGAACAGGAAGGCAGGTGTGAAACACCTTTTTGTGTGACTCAGGGCCCTGCCAAGGCATGAAAGATTCCTCCTAATTTGAAGGAGGCAGAAAGAGTGTGGGCTAAATACTCCATATATAATTACTTCATATAGTGATGATCTGTTTCAGTCGAGCCTACTCAACTCGAAAGGATGGCTATTCCCTTTTCATTTAGAGGGTGAAAAGTTGGGAGCTGATAATAAGTAGAGGGAAAGGGGTTATGACAAAAATACATCTTTCCTCTTTCTCAAGATTGTCTTCCCCCACAGCCAAACACACACAAATGCCACTAACTGTATCTCATTTATCCTCGGTTTCTCCTTTCCCTGTCTAGCCCCTTTGTCTCCTGTCTCTATGGCTTGTCAGATATAGTTACCCATCCAGGCTCCCAGGCTTTTGCCCAGCTCTAGCAATGCTTAAAATGCTGGTTTTCAGGAAAGCACTACTTGGAGCAGACAGAAGGAGGATATGAATTAAGATTAATCTAAAGAAAGAAATTCCCTTTACTGGAGTCTTTCTGATAGCCCCAATTTCACTTTTGTCCCCTTTTGAGTACCTTCAAATAGAATCTTTTTCTCCAGTGGAATTCCCAAAAGAGAGGAAATCCTGAATTATCTTTTTTTTTTTCGGTCCCTTTGACCCACAAATGCTGGGAGCCCCGAGGCCCTAATTGATGGGCAGAACTTGCTGAAACACAGATTGCCCCACTCACAGGAAACCAAAATTGTTGAAACAAATGCTGGAACAAAACTCAGGAATGAGAAACCTTTCCATGGATTGGAAATGCCAGTCCTCAGTTTATTTAGTTCTCAGAAGACTTTAAAGCATTTGGGTTGATGTTTTTGGTTTTAGAAAAAAAACAGCTTCCTGGTCTTCTGAGTCTGTGCCAGGAGTCCCCTCTCCCAGGAACCCTTTTGTTCTGTCTCCACATTATTTTCCAGCAGAAAACTATTTCACAGGAGAGTTTCCATCCAGTTTCACTGGGAACCTCTGCTCAGTCCTAATAAACCTGGTACTACCAGGGGAATCCTGGACCCCATTTTGAGCTCTGCTTAGTTCTTATTCCTTCTTGCTTGGACCTTTGCCTTGCCATCCTGAACTATGTGTGAAGAATGGCCTTGCTGTTTGAGTGAAAGCTTCCAGGTTTCAGGGTCTTCCTTCCTATTCTGAGAGCTCATGAGAAGAACTTTCAGTCCTGTCCTTTAAGGAGAAGATTTTTTTCTTTCCTCTTTCTTTCCCTTTCCTTTACAATTAATTAGATAATAATTTTGCTACTGATCCATTCTTCATTAAAGAGCTGATTCCCTTTTGTTAGATCTGGCCGGAACAAAGGTAGGAAAATTTATGTCTTAATTTTAGTTCATTATGGCAGAGAGCATCCCACCCCATCACTCTCCCTCTCCCCCTCCCCTTCCAAGCCCTCCCTTTTCCTTTAGAGGATCAGTTATCACTTTGCCCCTAAACTCCTCACATTCTGCAGAGGCATTGGAGGAGCCTTCACTGCCCTTTATCTTCCACTGCCTCATTAAGAGAAATGAACCTGAGTCTGAGAGAAATGACACAAGGGAAATAAAAATATAATCCCTTGGTGCCACCTATAATGAATTGTTATGAAAACCATGAAAATATCTGTCTGCAGATATTGTTCTTTGATTTGAAGTCAGTGTTGTAAGCGGTAATTTTTGTCATTAAAGCTGTTAATCTGCTCAGCGTTCCTCATAAGTTTTTATGAAGAAAAACAGCCCTGCTGCCTACATGCTCATGCAGGGAGCTTCTGAGCAGTGCTACACGAACAGGGTGCCTTTGAATAATTATCTTTAATTATAGCCGAGGTGGTTGTCTGTCTCAGAGATGGGACTGCTTCATGGCAGCCTGCTGTCCACTGCCATGAGGGTTTGGAATGAACTGGTTCATCTGAACCTTGCTGACACCTCAGTCCCCAGCTGGCTGAGGATGGGCTGAGGGCATGTCCCGGGGCACTGAGCTCTGTGTGTGTGTGCAATTAGCCACAGTGATTGCCCCAACCATATGCTTTTGTGTCTGGGATAGGACTGTAAAGGATCATTGCCTCCTAAGCAAAGATGAGCCATGGTGAGCAGAGGTGTGCTGGGAGTATTGTTCTATTTTATCCTTCCCCAGCAGTCACAGAGATGACCTCTTTCCTGCTATCCATCTTCAGCTTTTCTTGAGTGGGGTCCTCTTTTGCCACATCTGAGTACTTCCTGAGATTCCAGGCAGCTGCTTTCCATGCTGTGAATGCCAAGATAGGGCAGAGGGGTTCCAGCATCCCCCTTCCTCAATGCACTGAGATTCTTGTATGCAGTTCCAGTGCATACAGTATGACTGCATTCCACTACCCCAAGGTAACACCCTAGAAAGAAAACCCTGATACTGGGGAAGGCAGAAAGCATGGCAGTCTTATGGTGTTTAGATTGCTCTGACTGAAAGGAGTTATGGGCATATGGTACTAGAGGAAATGGCCTCAAGTTGCACCAGGGAATCTTTAGATTAGATATTAGGAAATATTTCTTCACTGAAAGATTTGTCAAGCACTGGAGGAGGCTGCCAGTGATGTGGTGGGGTCATCACCTCTGGAGAGTGTGTGTGAAGGACCAGGGTTGGAGGAAAGTGGTTGAGACACCATTCCCCAAGGCATTTAAAAGACACATAGATGTGGCAGTTAGGGACATGGTTTAGTGGTGGACTTGGCAGTGCTGGGTTAGTGTGACTTGATGATCTCAGAGGTCTTTTCAAACTTAAATTCTATTCTACGACTCCAAGAGGAAAAGCAGACTTTGAAAGGTTTTTTGCACCTCCCTCACAGAATTAGCTCCCTGCTGAAAATGGGCAATATTAACCTGCAGTCTGATTTTGTAAGGATTTCCTTATTCCCATCAGAAATTAGGTAAAGTCTCAGTGCTGATTTACACTAGGCAAACATTTGGCTTAATTGCTTGACTTCCTGGATCTTAGCACAACCACAGACACCCCTCTCTCTGCAAACATTTAGGTTCCCATTTGTGGAAAAGATGAAGGCTGAGACTGATCTCCACTGACTTTGCAGAAAGGGCATTGTGAAGTGCATGAGAATAGAGGCAACATCAGAGACTTAAAAATAGAAATAAAAGACCAAGAAAGAGAATGAGTTAATAAATCTTTCAAGACACCAAGTTGATGGAATAATGAAAACAACTACCAGGACTTGCCATGGCCCCTGCCCCTTAAAGGAAGCCTCTTCCCCATTTGGTCTTTGCTTTAAAAACAGAAGGGTTGTAAATAGCGTATGATTGAAGGCAGAAGACATTCATTGTCTTTTCTATTCTTATGCAACTGTCCACTCTGAACTCCTGGTATTTTACCCTTAAACATCTGGAACTAGGATTCCTGTATAAAATGCCCACAATCTCTGTACAGAAAGTTGTTTATGTTTCCTGAAATTCTCAAAAGTATCACTAGCAGGAGGTCTTTTATTTAGGCAGCTTGAGGCTGTGTGAATTCCTGAGAAGAAGCTGTTTATCTGTTCTGCTTCAAGGTAGAGAACTCCAAAATGTGGCAAATTAGCCTTTATGCTCCAGGCACAGTAGCAGTATAGGACAGGCAATTCTTTCCTTGCTTCTGACATCCTACAGCTCAGCAGGTATTTTCCAGCATTTTTGGGAGGAAAGAACAAGATGATCAGAGAAGAGGGCTCTGCAGACACCATTAACATGGTAGGATGAATCTGCTGACAATAAGTCAATGATTCTTTTTGACATGACTCTAAGAGTAGCAGAAGGACGTCTGTAGGATGACTCATGTTAATGGAAGAGTGGGATGTATGACTCGAAATTTAGGACAGATGTCAGGTTCAGGGAAGTGTGGTGTAAGGAAGGTAATTTTTATTGGCATAGTAGCAGGAGACAACTTGTCAGTGATGTTGACTCCTTTTTTTGTATTGTTTTGGCAAGTCCTTTGGGGAGATGGCAAATGAAAGGGCAGAGGAAAACCCAGCAACATCCCCTGCCAAATGGAAAAGGTTGTCTTCCAGCAGATAAATTGACCATGGGGTGTTGGTGATTCCATTGCCCTCAGTTTACAAAGGAGCAGCCTTGGAAGAGTTGGTAAGAGATTTTTTATTATCTCCTGTGCAGTCAGGGTGGTTGCTCCCTCTCAGACCTGCATATGTGCTTAGTTTGCACCATTCCTCTGTGTTGATTTAAATAAGATACCTATTTAAAACATGGCAAACCCCCATGCAAACATCACTTCAAGAATCAGGCAGTTCTCTTTCTGCCTTGCATACACATGCTCACCAACAGAAGTTAAATATTTGTGAGTCTGAGTTTAAAATATCAGAAGGCAACCATGAAGTTAAATCAGTGTTCTAATGACATCAGAAGATACACATTGTCTTCTGCTGGCACTGATTTCAAGCTCCTGGGCTTACTTTTCCTGCATTTGAAGAAGGCTAAGTATTCCAGGACAGCTTTGTGGGTCAAGAGAGGCCCAGGAAAGACATAAAGCAAAACTGTGATACTTCCTCTTCTGTGCTCAGGAAGTGTATGTGGTTTGCATTCTCAGCTTCATTCTGGTAACTATAACAGTAAGATCTGCAGTAATGATTAAAAAAGTCTTTGAATGATTTCCAGTCTCTCCTCCCACCTCCTAAAAACTGGGGTGAAGGTCTATCCAGCTGTCATTGGGAACAAGAAATTCAACCAGACACCTTTGGCAATATTAGTCTTATTTATGTAAAGACAGTTCCTAATTAATATTGATGTACAATCTATGAGGCAAGGAACAGGGCTGTCTGCTTCCACTTCCATGTGTGACCTGCACCCTCTCCCAGAGCTTATTCTTTACTAGCTGCCTCTTTGGGTATGTGACATTTATCTGCTGTGATCTCTGCTGCATTTTGTCCCTCCTGTTCACAGAAATGATTGCAGCTGGAATTCGAGTGGAATTTCCTGCTCTCCCTGGTTTCCGTGTTCCTTCTTGCCATGGGGTCAGGACAGGAAGAGGGATTTTGCAGAATATTTTGAATGTGGTGTGGGAGACTTAAGAAAAAAGTGAGGTTCAAATGGTATCCACTGCTGCATCTGCAGATGTGCCAGTGTTTGTTCCATTGTGCTGCTGTTTATAGGGTCTTATTTTTTTCTGCACACAATGGGATCCCGATTCACGATAAGAGCTCCAGACAGTTCTGCCTTATACAGATAACGCTAGGAATGCCCAGAATAATTTGCAAGACATTAGCTAAGTAATAAAATTTCACAAGGTTCCACTGAATAGGTAGAAGACCTAAAAGTAAGGATGAGTTGGTGTCTTAGAGAGGGACAACGCAGGACAAGGATCACATCTCCTGCACTCCTGGCTGGTAACACCCTGTGCCTTCAGGTACGTCTGTAAGTGCCCTACAAAGACATGTTTCTTCCACGAGGTTATAACAGATTCCAGAGCCAGTGAGAACTGAATAACTGTGTGTTACCTCTGGTTGCCATAGCAGAAAGACTCCTACAGACAAAGCAGTTGAGTTGCACTGTCATTTTTTGTGGATGGAAGAGGAGGAGCAAACTGATGTACAAAAGAGGGAGCTGGATACAGTCTGGGACTAAAAACCACAGGACTCCCTTTTCTGCCTTCTCCATTGTGACCTTGTGTTCGTTCCCCATCCGGATAGTGAGATTTCTCCTCTCCTCAAACAGGCATGACTGCGATGGGTGTGTTACAGGTTGTCAAGTGGCCAATGTGCCAGGAGACTGAGGACCTTACAGTGCCAGCTCTTATGGGGGGATGTTCTGAGAAAGGCTCTGTCTTCTGATGTGCACTGCACCCCCTCACAGCTCAGGCACCCAGGGTCAGTGAGCTGTAAGGATGAACCAGCTTCCCGGACTTTCACAGCAAGAGTCAGGCTCTGAGCCGTGGCCAGCAGAATCTGGCTGGGGAAGCGTGGGAAACTTCACAGTAAGAGAGAAAATCTGCTCTATCAAGGGCTGTTTTCCTGGGGCTGCAATTTCTAATGCATCCAGCACATTTTTTTGGGTAATCTCTACTCCTGGAGCAACATTTGGAAGAGTGGAAAGAAAAGTATTTTATCTTCAAAAAAACAATTCATCCAACAAATTTGAGAAGGACATGTTAGTCACTAGCAAAGTAAACGGAGCTCCTGAGGTCTCAGGCTGCCACCTTTTGCTGAACCCATTAACTGTTTCCTTAATGGCAGAAGAGTGAAGTGGATTTTCCTCTTCATTACTTTTAGTGTAGGATATAGGTTTTTAAAGTGAATCCTTTGAGAAGGAAGGAATAAATTAATACTTTGGAGGGTTTTTTTCCCAGGTTAGTCTTTATGTCAATGCAGTAGATCGTCTTCACTGTTTTTCTCTTCAACTCTCTATTTATTTAAGTTTAAAATAGGTGTTTTTCCTTCAATATCTTGTTGTAACCACCTCCTTTACTATGACAGCTAAGGAATATTGATGTTGTAGACATGCTTTGCTCACCTGTTTCTCCACTGTGAGTTGTTGCAGTTGTCCAACAATCCAAATATTAAAATGTAGATTACAAGTCAGTCAGGATTGAAGTTATGGGAGAAATTATCATTTAGGGTTTGTGTTTGGGCAATACCTAGAAACAGCTCTTAAAGGGCAAATGGAAGCACTTGTGATCTGCTTCTTGCAATCACTTATTAAAAATTTTTGATATTTGTTTATATAGCCCATCAACACACCTTCAATCCTACATTAACAGTGTGGACTCACTGCAAAATTACCCTAAGGAACAGATAAATTTGCTGGCCACTGTTTTCAGGCAGATTAATTGGAATTCTATCAAATTTCTGCCTCTTGCTACTTCCATTTTATCTCTTGGTCTGGGACATGTCAAAGTGTGCTGGGCTATAGCAGACACCCCATAAAGACATGCCTAGAAGTAGCTCAGAAGGCTGTTCATAAACCAGCCCTGATTTGTAGACAAGAAGCAGCAGAAGAATGATTTTAACAAAGGCTGTGGGCTGTTCTGCAGATGAGGATTGTGATCAAGGCTGGTGCAAGATGACCTCAAAGTTCCCTACAACCATCGGTGTAGACAAAACCTGAACGGCAGGAAAGGAGCATATTTGTCATGATTGAACATGAATGTTCAATTTTCCCATATTGGATGTATAAGGTTTTTTTTTAATGCACTTTTCAGGAAGATGTGTTGAAGTATTTAATTTCTAACTAGCTGTAGATTTTACTTGGGGTAAATGGCAACCTTTGCTCCTTTGCTTGCTGTAGCTGTGGCTGATGCAATGTCAAGGGAAAATTGGATACCATGTCCAGCACTCCTTGTCAGCTGGGTTGCAATTGGTACCTGTGATTTATCCTGCTGTATGCATGTGTTGTTTCTGCTTCCTTCTCTTATGGTCCTGAGTTAGGACTTTCTCCAACACTGCTGCAACAGAAACTCTATTATCTAGCTGTCTTCTGTGTTACTATATGTGTTTCATAATTACTTTAAAATTCTTATTTTGACTCCATTCCGGTCAGACAAACTCCACTGTTCTTACTTAAGACGTAGGGAATTCAGACTACAGAAACAGTAAGGGCTACACACACGGAGACATCCAGAAATTCAGTTTCTATTTGGTTCCTAGAGAGAACTTACAGGCTGATATATTTTTATGGACTGAAGCCTGAAAAACTGTTTTCAGAGCCTAATTTTCAGGTGGAGATAAGTATTGCCTTGCAAAAAAACCCTACAAAATTTATGTCCTGTATGGGTTTTCCAAAATCCTTCAGGAAGTCTGCGACTAAGAAAGGCACCAGATTCGCATCTCCTGACACTGAGCCGCGCTACCTAATTGATACGTTTCATACTTGTAGGAATGTAGCCAATTTTTAATCTTTGATCTTGGTGTGAACTTACTTGATGTTATAAATGTTGCATTTTTAGTGTATTTTTATACCGTCACGATTATGAAATCGACTTCTCATATTTATCTTCCTTCAGGAAACTGAGTAACACGATTATTGGAATCGGCTCTTTGAAGCCTGCGATCCCCCGGTAGGTTTTTTTTTTTTCCTCCAGGCTGTCTCCAAGCAGTGACACCATGTCTAGGTCTCATCGTAACAGCCCTAATGAAAAAGCAAACCGGGCAGCCCATCACTGGGTTCGCGTGTCCTCTAGGATTCGCTAACGCCGCCGGGAGTCAGGCGGCCGCGCTATCGCTTCGGCTGCGCTGCTTTATGGGCTCCCTGACCCAGTGAAGTCACTCGGTCACCGGTGCCGAGGTGCGGGGTGAGCAGCATGCGGTCTCCTTGGAAACTGCAAAGTTGTGTGGGAGGCAGGAGGGCATGTCCCAGAAACCGCAGAGAGGAGAAGAGAGCCTGACAGGAGATCTCCAGCCGGAATTTCGCTGGAGGAAAGCATGTCTGATAACTTGGCCTGCCAAGCCTTTCATCTGACCTGCTGCTGTCCCGGCCTCTCACCCTTCTAACCTCCTGTTAAAAATACCAGCATGTTTCCTTGTTGGCCGGACATCCTGCCAGTGAGCTTTGGTATCCCAGGGAGCTGAAACACATGGAGGTCCCTGCCACCACAGCGTGCGCAGTGGGCTGTCACCATACCGCAGTCAGCAATTCCATCCACCTCAGGGCCTCCTTTCAGAGGGATCTGCTTCCCCATGTTATCACAGAATCATTCAGGTTGGAAAAGACCTCCACGATCATCCAACCTGGTCTATGATTAAAGACACTCTGTGTGTCACAGTGTAGCAGCATGTTAAAATCAACACCTCCCAACAATTAACTGATAATGCCAAATATTTTCCCTTCCATTGTGATAACAGCTTAATATTCTGTAGAAAGGCACTGCCAGCTTTGAAAATCAAAATATAAGTTTTCTGCAGTTCCTCTGCTCAAGCTGTCCATGGTCACAGATTTCCCCTATTCGTTGGTTGTTTTTTTTTATTGGTATTAGAAGAGTACCTGTGAACTGCAGTTAAGACCTGCAGCCCTGTAGGGACAGGAGCTCCCTGGCCAGGTGCTGCAGGTGCAGCCCCAGAGAGCTCACAGACTCTTTGCCACCGTGTAGTGATGGATGAACTGGACAAATTGGGCAGATGTGTTTTGGAGAAAACTTACTGCAATCGGATGCACAGAATTTAACAGAAAGGTCGTCTGGTTGCCTGATTAATAGAAAGCAATGGGAACAATCTGTAAGCACTAAGCCTGAGTAAATGATAAGATATGGTTTACCAGGGGATAGGTAATTGGACAGGTTTTTGGCACAAAGAGGTGGACCTGTGTGGGAGAACACATGGCAATGCTTAAGGGAGAAGTTGGCTTGCAGCTTCTCAGGCTTGTCTGGGACACAGTAAGCCCAGGAAATTCCTAGTTGTTTTTTGTTGTTGTTTTGGTTTTTTTTTTCCTGCAGAGGTAAAAAATAGCTTTATTTTTAAAACACTAAGATTTAGTTCCATCAAACTCCTTTTTATTTGTGTTCAGAGAAGTTTCCCAACTTTGTTTTTATTTGTTTTGTATTTCCTAAGAAAATTACAGTGATCAAAATTTTAAAATTCATCTTTCGGTATCAGTTTTCAGACTTCTTACAAAGCCACATTTTGAAAAGCAAACATTGAATTTGGTAAGGGAAAACATTTCACCCAGAAACATTTTGTTCATTTTCTTTGTCAGGTTTTCATAGGGAAAAAAAGTCTGTAAAAAGAACTGACTAGGTTAAATGCTTTGGCTGGCAAAAATTTCCATGTTTTTTGGAAAGATATTTTTGCTGAGAATCATTCTGATGAAAACACTTCAACCACTAACTCCTGAAATTAGAAAGAAATATTGTTATAATATATTTACTCCAGCTTCCTAAAGAGAAACAAGTGTCAGTGTTAGATAGTTAGAAAACAGGGACTCAGCCTTTTCTCAAACAACTGAACAGAGTTTCTTTGAACTCATCTTGACTTCTCAATGCTGTGTCAGAGTAGGAGATTAGTGTTGGAAAACATGCTAGAGACAGGAGTGAATGCTGCACTGTCTAAGAATAAAAAAATTGCAGACCAGGCCCTTTTTTTTCCCCCCTCAGCTCTTGCTTTGGGAGACAGGATATGCCTCAATTACAGGAGCGCCCGCTGCTGAAGTGCTGGATGGAGGTTCCCTGTGTAACAGGAGGCACTGACTGCTCTGAACAGCTTGCAGGCAACAAGCAAAACAGAAAGAATGGAAGGAATGAGGAGGTTCAAGGACAGCTTCTGCTGTTAGTGAGAGGAAATTGGGATATAAACTCAGGCCATAATATGTAGCTGAGATTTTTCAGCAAATGTTTGCCTGGAAGCCTAGAGTTTGCCTCACTACAGGAGGTGGTAAGGAACACTGGGCATCCAGGTCCAGGAAAGGAGCAGTGTGCTGGAAAAAGGAGCTGCACTGGCAGAAGTGTACAAAGAGAAATTATGTTCTTTGTTCAAAGGAAAATTTGGGATTGGAATGCAGTTCACTGCCTTAACTATTGAGGAAAGTAACACAGAAAGAGAGTGCTTCTGGGAGATTTCCATTTGAAATTGCAAAATCTTTTTCCCCCTTTCTCTGCCCAGTGCAATTAAACAGTAATAGGAGTGCGTTGCACAGTTTATGAAGCAATAATCCAGTTCCCAAATGGCTAAACCGGGAGACTGATGGCCAAATCATTTATCCCAATGAGGAAAATAGATTATTGCTCGGGAAAGCAGCAGGATGGCATTGTTACAATTATTCTGCTGTCTCAGTTTATCAGCTCAAAAATCTAGACACGAATTCTTTCTCTGGGACCAGTTTCTGCTTTCCTTGCCCGCCCTGCCAGCGCTGAGCGAGGAGTCCTGCTGACCATGCCACGATTACCTGAGGGGTGAAGTGCAGCTCCCAGCGGGTAAGAGTGACAGGGCGAGGGTTTCAAGGCTGCAACAAAACATGGTAGCTGGTGAAGTCAGTGCAATTTTGGCCTGGATATGTGGAGACATAACATTATGAAGTAGGAATGTAACAGCTCTCATGTGACTGCACTGGGGATATTGTGCTTAGTTCTAAGCACCTCGTTAACAGAAACGTATTAACAAATTGGAGGGGTTCCAGAGAAGAGAAAGTCAGTTGGGTATGTTGATTTACGAATAAGATGGGCCTGAGTGGCTGATGTCCAATCTGAATCCATATTGGAATGCCTCCAGATCTTGCAGATGTGGGTTCAGGACTTCGTGATCCTGAGTCGGCTGGAGTCCGTAGGAAGATTCCCACTGGCTCCACTGATCACTAGATTTGGGTCTGCTTGAAGAGCCCTTGGCTGAGCAGTGATTAAGGCTAAGGATATATATATATATATAACTTGGAAAAAAGAGTAAATAGAGGGGAATGTGATGTAAGCTTGAAACTATTAAAAGAGTGCAAATGTGAGGACCACCGTCTTGGCTGACATACTGGGAAAATGAACTGGGGACCTTCAGAGTTGGAAGCAAGAGCTTTTTAACATCAGCAGCCAAGGTGGTCAGACTGTTGCCTGTCCCTCTTCTCTGGGTTTGGGAAAAGAGAGGAGTGCAGGGTGCCCTCGTGGGTATGGTGTTACCCCAGTCTGACAGGTATAAGGAACTCCTTAGCATTAATTGACAGAGCCATCATTTTAGGAGCAGGGCAATAAATTTAAGAAAAAGAAACAAGTTTTGCATCCCTCAACCAATGAACCAGGTCAGATATAAGACCTTAGAGGTCTTTTTGAACCTAAATGATTCTATAATTCTATTATTCCTTCCAAATATGGACAGAGTGCTCATACCACAGAATCTTTCTTCCTGGAAGCACTAATACTTACCCTTTTTTCTACCCATTTCTTTCCAGGAATTTGATATCATGGAGATTTCCACCCTGTTTTCAGATTGGCTGAAGTCGGCCAGCAGGTACACAAGTTGTTAAACGGAAAGAATGACAAGCATGATGATCTCACAAGCTTTCTTTCCTTAGTAAATTCAGTCAAAAGAGACATTTATTTACATATTCCCAGTGGCATACAAATTTGACTCAGGTGGAGAGCCTGCTTGTTCCCATAACACCAAGAAACTTCAGAGAAATTTAGGTTAAAAGCTCTGTTGTTTCAAAACTGCATGTTTGCTGCTTACTTTGTTCCTTTGCTTGGCTGTAAAGCAAGAATATAACACGCTGTTGATGCTGCGAGCCTTGCTTTCAGATCCTTGCAAACATCTGCTTGTTTTATATTCCAAATGCTGCTTACAGTATAAAATCATACCCCAAACAAAAGATATTTCTCTATAAATAAGGAACCAATTAATGTCATAAAGGCTAAACTAATATATTAAAAGAAAAACAAAAACAAAAAGAGGAAAGCAAATGTGGCTGAACTGTGAGTATCTGATAGTGCTGCTGATGTCCAGGGTAAGGCTGTTGGCTGCAGCCAGTGTGGGTTGTGACTGAATTTACTCAGTTCTGTATAAACAGTGGATCAGAGAGAGGTTTTCTGATAATTTTTTTCAAAAGTACAAATGTGATGCTGGAAAGCCCCAATGGATGTTGTTTCATGGCAGTGACATAAGATGGGGCTAAAATCTTTGCAAACTTAGTACTGTAGGTGCCTTAGCAGACTTAGTAATATCACAGCAGGGAACAGCAACGTCACATCTGGAACATTATAAAATTGGCAATGCTGAAAAGGCATTAGTAAACATTATTAAGAATTCCTTGCAGGCAATTAGACTGCAACAATATCTTTGGAGAAAGGTTTTTTTTTTTTCCTTTTGCGTCTTTATTTCTATCTTGCTAATGAGGGACTAATGAGCCACAGACTTGTTACCTAGGAGGAATATCTCAACAAAGCTCTAGTGAACTTAAAACCAGTATTTACAGACTGATGACTGTTCACATTCATTATATGTTTTAAATGAGGAGGGACTACAGTAAAAAAAAAAAAAAGGAAACAAGTTGTTCCTAGCTAAGAGACTTCTGAAACTCTAAATGTCAGAAGTTTCCTAATGTTGAGGTTAGAGCCTTCCACCTTTCCCACCATTTAAGGCTAAGCACAGTTATGTGTTACCAAAATATTAGTCTTTGACCATTGCAAAACCCACTTCAATCATTTCAAGAGCTTTTTGTTTTGGTTTGGTTTGGGTTTTTTTAATTCCTCAGGAAACCAGGCAAGTAAATACAACCTGGAAGGACTGTCTCTGTAGGGGCACATCAGCATATGCCTGTTTCAGTCAGCTCCTGTTCACAATATTTTTGAGAACACAGTGTCTGTCTTTTTCTGGCTTCCTAATCTTAACTATCTGAAGAGCTGCTGATAAGACAGTGGAGAATCTCCAGCAGAGCACACTTACAGTTCCAGGCACAAGGAAATCACTCAGAGCTTATCAGCAGCTCTGATACCAGCCTGGAGATTAGGGCACAGGGATGGAACTTGGGAGCCATGGCTAAAATGAGTTGCTCTGCTGCACTGTTCCTGTGTGCCCTTGAGTAAGCCATGTATGGGGAGGTTTTTTAAAAACTCTCTCTTTTACAGGCTGGAGACCTAAATCCATCCTGAGACATCAGGCTGGGTAGCCCATGGATTGAGGCAAACATCTCTTGGATGCACCCTCAGGAGTACTGAGCATAGAGGCCTTTGCAACTGGATCCCATTCAGTGCTCGAACAAACCCTTAATGTCAAGTGAGGGAGGTTTGGTCACCAAAGAGCACAGTCATCCAGAACAGAGTGTGTGTGACCACACAGCAAATCTGCTTCACCTTCCTCTTCTCTGCCCACTCCATATGATCTTCATACAGTCAAGACATGGTGGCAAAAGCAGTTTCACAGGGTCTTTGCTCACTGAGACAGCGAGTGTGCAAACACTTTTTTATTTAGAAACAGCTGTTTTGACATCATTCCCTTTGTGGAGATGCATAAAAAGTTCTTGTTTATTCTCAAGAACAAGTTAGGAAACCTTGAATGTTGCCACAGAAGAGTTCTTGTCTGCTCACTTTCTCTTGAATTTTCCAGGGTTATTTTCTCTTGGGATGTCTCATTAAGTTGTTTAAGTTGCCACTTCCTCTGGCATTTTGGACTTTTTGCCTTGACCCTCTTATCCTTGACTTCTCCCTTTTCCCAGTCTGTATCCCACATGCTTATTTGTTTTATCTGCTCTGCTACAGAAGCCATTGTGTTCACTGGGAGCTGATGTCTGGGACTTGGCACCCACCACAGGACTAACAAAGGACCCTAATCCAGGCTTTTGAACTGTTCATCCACACAGCTTCACATCAGCTGTGCAGGGACGTAAACCTGTGATTGCCAAGCACAGGGTGGCTGTCCCACCTGTTCCATCATTTCTCCACCTTATGTGCACTCACTCTGAGGACTGTAAGCAATTACTCTGCTAGGTACTAAATACAATATGCAGCACATGGTAGTGTAAAATTATGGAATTTGGAGGTTTTAATGAGCTCAGGTGCAATACAAAAGAACATTTTTTTTTTTTCCTGTCCATAAAATTATATGGCTTGGAATCAGGGGTTTATACAGCCCTGGACAAAACCATTTTATTTAAAGGGTGGGTATATATGCAGGGGGTGGGGTGGGGTGGGGGTGGGAATACAACAGCAACAACACCCTAGCCCAGCACAATTATATGCAGATTTGTTCATAAATCTGGGCTAGAGCAGATGTGCTGCACATGTTGAAAATCCAGAGCGTGTTGCTGGAACTTAAAACGTAAACATGAACCTGTTTCCAAAGAGGAAAATCTGCTCACAGCGAGGAGCTGACCCCGTGCTTTAAACAAAGATCAAGTCCGTTCTGCCTATTGTGCCTTTGCCATGTGTTTACTTTCCTTGCTCGGTGCCTAGGGTAGCTTAAGGAATAGCCAAAAGAAAAGAAGCAATTTACTTAGGTCTGAAAAGAGCCAGTGGCACTGCAGGCTTAAGGAGACAAGAGGTAGGATGTGACCCAACTCGTCTGGCTATCAAGGGTCCTATTAGACTGGGTCAGCAGTATCATGCCGGATCTCTCATCTGTATTTTTAGATGCTTGAAGTCCTTTGCCCTGTAGCTAAATCTTGTGGAAAAACATAACTGCACTTCACAGTGGGTAAGGCTGTAAGAAATACACTGCTTTAAATACAAGCCTGCACTCTGTAGGTAGTTGGAAGTGGAGTTTCTGTAGCTGGCTGAGTGATTAAATTTCTTTGGAGGGTAGCAGGGCATGTTCTTGAAGACCCCGCACCTGGACTGAGTGCCACCATACTTGCTCTTCTTAATAGTGGCAAGCTGAAATGCTGGCAGCCCCTCCCATCCAAGGCTGTGAGATTCCAGATTTTGGCATGGTTGATGCATTTGCTCTTTTCCTGTTTATTTATTTTTTTTTATTTTGTCAGAAATGGCTATGTGTTGGTCAAGGGACACTGAGAATACAAAGTACTTTCTTCCTGACCCTTGAAAAAGATTAGCTCTCCAGGTAAGCGACAAAAGTCACTTTGTAGTTAATATGAGGCTGCTTACAGCCCATCTGCTCCCACTGGGTGTTGAGACAAAGAAAGGAGTTCATTCTCCATCACTAGGCATGATGATGCCATGACCTGCATGAATACAGAGGTTCCAGCTCCCTTTCTTCTTCTGGAGGACACTGGTGGTGGGTGTGGTCATCTGTGTGCCTGTGCTTGAATTCTCTTATCTCTCCATGGAAGATGTTAGATTAAGGCATGAGGGTGCAATCTGTGCTCATCCACTTATCCCTACAGCTGGGCTGCTGGTGATGTTAAGAACTGTATTTAGGACTCACGTACACATTTGTGCCTCTCCTTGTACTGGCAATCAGCTGCGATACCCTGCTTGTGGGAGGAGGGCATTTGCCTGGTGGTTTCAGAGCTTGAGAAACTCTCACCTCTCTGGTAAACTGCTCACGTTTTATTTTGCTTTAAATCAAAGAGGGAATGACTGTTAAAAATAGTCACGTTGACGTAGATGTGGATTATGTCAGAAAGGGAATGAGCAGTTTATGCTCAGAACAGTCACAAATAAAACATATTTCTTTGGTTAGCAGAAGGTAAGAGAGATTTGTATCTGGCTCAGCCTCCTACTTATTGTACCTTTCTTGCCTAATGCCTTTTTTTGCCACCAAAGGCAGGGATTGGGTTGCCCTGCCAAAGGTGTTACGAACATTAAACCTGCCAAGGGCAGTGAGGTACCTCCATGCTCTGATGAACAGGGCTGAACAGGTATTGTGATCACTAACTGAAAATGGGTTTTCATTTTAGAAACGCTCACATGTACAAACTGATAAGGGTTTTACAGTTTTGAAGCCCAAAAGCTCCTACCACTGACAGTACACAGATCAGGCACCACAACACACGGACAAAGGGGAAAGGGCTGTCAGTGCTGACAAGTTCACCTTAAACTGGAAAATTTTAAATGTTCCCAGTGGCCCACCTATTTGTCCTTCCACATGACTACTGTGCAATCCATTGCCCGCAAATATGGTAAGAGGAAGAAAAGATGCATTATTATTAATAAATGAATGGAGCTATTTGCTATTTATTATTTAAGCCCTCAATACTGGCAGGCTTTAGTGATACATGAAATATAGGCAAGTAATTTATTTATTAGGGAAAATAATGATTTTTGTCCCCCCCCATTCTAGAGCCCTCTTTGACCCAAAACAGCAGGGGTTTATCAAATACAAATACGATGACTTGTTATTTTAGAGTCTTTCAGAGCACTGTAACTGACAACCTTTTTAACATAAGTACACTGAACAAATAATTTATAGAAGTATTCTGGGAATATTTTAGGGTGTTTTATTACTACTTCTGAAAGCTATGGCATGTTATTGATTTTGGTGTATTAATATAACCTAAAAGTGAGGGCACATGCTTGCCTCCTAATCCAAATCAGCTTTGATGGCAACCCATATATTTTACTGAAAGGAGCCTTGAACTAACGGCAGAGGTTAACAATTACACATCATAGCCAAAAGTTTAAGATAATGAATTTTGCACATTACACACTGCCCAGCTCCAGCCACAGGAAGTTCCCCACTACTCCCTCCTTGATGTTTCATCCAATTTTCTCCAGTAGGTATTTCTCAGAATTTTGAAGCCTTATTCTTGCATTTGTATCATGCAATTTACATTGTATTCATGAAGGCTTCCACTGAGGAAGTGTAATCATCATTACTGTTTTCTTTATGCCATAGTGTACTTCTCTTAAATGGGATTGCTTGCTTGCTCTATATTTTTTCATGTATGTGTGTGTGTGTGTATATACAGTCATAGGTATATATAACAATAGGTGTGATATGTACGTTACTGGATGTGGGTATTTCTCTATTTCATTTTCTGCTGCCTGGGGGCTAATGCTCCTGGGCACTAGAGAGATGTTCAGTTCCTCTCTCTGCCTCTCTCCCTCTGTCCAAAGGCTCCAGAGCAGCTTCAGTGCAGTGTGCCAGGAAAATTGGTGCCTCTAGCCCTTGCTTTGTGGTGACCTGGGTACCTGTCTGTTTAATGCTTCAGTGAAACTGGACCAATTCACCTGGCTGCTGAAAAGTTCCAACAGCACCAATGCTCAATTCTTGCCATCATGGTGCATATGTCAGCCAAAGTCATTAGAGGACTTTCCACACCTCACCACCTAATGTGGACTCATTTTTTTTCCACTTCCCGAGTTTTCTCAGTAACCTCTGCTGACAGTTATTTTCACCATGGCTAACTCAGTTCTGGAGGACTTTCTATCCCACGCTTAATTCTTGGCTTTAAAAAGGAATGGTGGACAGTTTTAAGTGCCTTGACATAGCAATGGTGTGAACTAGAGTTCTTCTCTAGCTGCACTTTCTTAAGAGCATCCTGATTGTTTGATTGCCATTATCTCTGCCCTCTTTCAACAAGCAATTGTTCTTCTGTCTGGTCTTTGTTTTCCTGGTCACTCGGTGGTGCCATCAGTGATGGCTTGGCCGTGGGAACTCCTGATTCTGCCCAATCTGTCAGGTGGGCAGAGCCTTTTGGGACAGCTCTGCAGCACTGGGGGCCAGTAATGAGGAACAGACATTCAGCTTCAACATCAGAGTGAAGGAGAAAAGTGAGGAGAGCTGGTAAAGAAAAAAATCCCTCCAGATTTGCACCATGATTCAAACTTTCGGGAAACTCCATGGCTGGAGCAGTCGTGTCACTTGTGCTCCACTTCACCAGCTCTGGCCCCTTATTGCCCTCTCTTGCTGTTGCCAGCAGGGATATACCAGGATCACAGTGCCATCACTGCTGCTGCTTAGATTAGGAGAGAAAAGCATGGGGCACTCCTGGAAAAGACTTTTAAGTCTTGAGGTCCTGTTGTCCTCAAAGCCAAAAAGACCCTTGCCTACCTTTGCCCCATGATTTCTGTTTAAAAAGCCTGTGCATGGAGGTGTGTGACGTGGACTGAGAAGTATGCATTAAAATAGCATAAAATATGGGCTTTTTTTCCCTTTTATTTTTTGGTTAAGGAATTCAATCAAAATAACTCTGGAGGGGGAAAAAAGCATACAGATCTTGAGGGGCATGGAACAGGCCATCTGGCTGAACATGCTGCCCGTTAAAATGTACCTTAATCCCCACTTCCTGCTTTTTTTGCCATATGTTTTGCTGTGTGAAAAGTCAGGTACAAAGTGGTGCCCTAAAAAGGTGACTCCTAATTAAATCCAAAAGAAGCATTTTATATTCATCATCGTAGATTTACTCACATTTTTATTTTCCAATAAAATGTGCTTGCTCCTGCTGTCCTTGTGGCGTGACTGATGTCACTTCCCACCCAAGAAGTTTCTGGAGGAAGGACTCTTTCTTCCTGTTTTTTTACACAATTTAAAATTCTTTTGATGGTAAAACTCCAACACTATTTGTGTCCTGGTGTAGTTAATGCCCTCATTCTCAAAGGAGGAACACCAAGGGCCTTGAGTTGAAATAGAAGTTATACCCTGTACACCTGCTTCCTTTGCAGTCAACATTTAATGATTTGCAAATAGTAAAAATATACCAGGAGAGAAGAGAAGAGGCTTAAATGCAGTGCTAAGCAACTGCAAATGTAAATTACTTCATGGGCCTGTTGCAGGCAGGGTTTTATCAGTGCACATTTAGGAACACAATGGATAGGGCCTGATACCAAGGACCATTTCTTAAACATTGTGATTTTCAAGCTTCATAAACTTTTTCAGCTTTCAAAGCACATTTTCAAGCCCTGGTTAATTCAGTGGTCTTCCTGCAAGTTGGTCCAGACTTTTAATGTGGCTTTGGTGCCTGAATTTGTTTCTCACACTTTCACAGAATTAGACCAAGACAGGGGCCCTTTGTAAAGGTCTGTCAAACCCTCTAAAAGCTAATGGGAGCCAAGGAACTTGACAATCTTTAAATAAATCCAACCATTCATACAGTGCATCCCTTGCGTGGGATAGTCCAGAACAGTGGTAGGACAAGCAGAGAGTCTGTCCCATGTCCCTTGTTTAGTGGGATATAAACAGACCCACTACAGTACCCTATTTCCTAATGTGCAATAGACTGCACGAACTGCAGCACTCCTTTCCTCCAGGTGCACCTGATAGAGAGAGCTCCTGTTGTTGTTTCGGGTTCTCTATTTTTAGGTTCAGTAGATTTTATTTGGTTTTTTCCTACCCTGTGAACACAGGCACCGGGTAGTCAATAACAATCGCTCCATTAAAAAGGAAAAATAAAATCTTCAGTCTTCGCTGCACACACTTGGAATAAAAAAAAAATGAAGTGGAAAAGATGAAGGGAAAAACGGATGCCAAATGTTGTTTTACATGTCACAGAGGCTGCTGTTCTATAGACTCATGTCTTTGTATGAGTTCAAGTAAAATGTTACCAAGGAAGCGCATTCTAATGCATTCTTATTCCATTCTTTGATATTATCACTTCTGAAAATCCAAATGCTTATTTGACAGCTGCATTATCTTAAATTAACATTTGGCTTCCAGTGTGAGAACATTCTGGCCCAGACAGGACTCTCCTGAGGTTACAAGCAAATCAATAGGAGGGCCAGGAATAGAAGTCAAATAGGCCTCGTGCACTCCTTTTAGCTACCAGACTTCCTTCAGCTCAAAATCACATTGCTCCTGAACCCACAGCCAGGTGAACACTGGGAGTTTAGTCCCAGAAAGGACGAGCTCCAGTTCCTCCTCTCTCATTGCCTGGAAGTGCTTGGTTGGTGTACAGCACCTCCCTGGGCTGTCCCTCCCTTAATGCTGCTACTTCTACTGTCTCTGCAAAAAAGCTCAAAAACCCACTGCATGTCTTCTGCTCCTTCAGCGTTCAGCTCTGAGCACCAGTCACAACTGGTTTGTGTTCCCTGCCTGCTTCTGCCATTGAAGCTTTATTTAGGCTTGATAGTGAGCGGAACAGTCAGGTGTAAGATTTTAGGTCTCCGCTCAGACGAATCGCGCACGGTACACGCCGAGCAGCCCGAGTGTTTACAACAGCCTGTGACAGAACATGTTACTCATTGTGACTTGAGGCACTGCCATGGAAATATGGCACGTTGCACAGAAATTGCTTCTGCAGCAAGCTGAAAGTTGAGTTATAAGGGTGTGCTATCGGATTAACCCACTGGCGTGCAGTCCAACCCGATACCAGCAGCAAGGATTTATTACCCACCGTGACTTTCAGTCACATCACAGCTCACAATGAAGTTGTGGGGTGTGTAGGTGTGTGTTTCTGTCCATGTGTGTCCATAGGTATGTGTGCCATTGCTGTGAGGGACAGAGAGTGACAAAGCTATACGGGAACTGGCAGTGAGTTCCCTTGGTGCAGCACTGCTTCGAGAGCCCTTTGCAGTGTGCCACGGCACCTGCTTGGGATTAAAATCTCCTCTTGGGGTGCTTAGCCTGCAGATTAGTTGTGTCATGGGAAGGCACTTGAGGATGAAGGAATTTGTGTCTCAGTTACACAGGTGGAGCCCGTTGAGGTTTTGGAGTAACTGGGGGTTATGGTAGGTGCCAAAGGCTTTGACATTCAAATCACCAGCCCTGTGAATATCCAAATTACATCCTCACTGCTGATGTTGATAACCAGATTGCCATTTTGTTTCAAAGCTGTTGGTGTTTTGGAGAGATATGAACACCTGTCCAGGGGGGACTGGACTAAGATCTCATCTCCTCAGTTTGCATTAGTCTGGGAAACTGCTGACAACCAGCACAGACTCAGCCACAGTTTGCCACTGTTACTCATTTCTTACCTGAAATTAAAATAACAAAAAGCTCTGTACTTCACTGCTAACTGGGATCAGCTGTGATTTACCCCTTTTAGCCACACAAATAGTTTAGGAAAAAGCAAAATATTTCTACTTTTCCTTGCAGCTGTTTGATCATTGTCCCATCCCCCCTTCACTTCAATCCTGTGAAATGCAAATAGTCAGTTTGTCAGGAAATGTTGGTTTTCTCAATTACCAGCCTGTGGATAACCAGATCACCGTTGTACCTGGCAGTAATGACCAAGTTTTAATGTAATGTTAAAAACCCCCAACTAGTGAGGTAATTAACCAGTTATTATATGATAATGACTATACACTTGCATGCTTGATGTCATTAAAAAGTTTTAGTATGTACCTCTTTGTGATCTGTTAAAACAATTAAGAGGTTCTGAGGGTTCAGGCTTTTCTTTCTTTTTTCAATTTTTATACATTCAGTATTTCTGTCTTTGAGCCCTCTGACATGAAAGCAGTAAAATTACATATGAGACCTAGAAATAGATTTGACTCTTATGTAAATTCTTTGGAAGAGATAGAGGACTGCAGCCCACACAGCAGTGACCACTGCGACCTGAGCTGTCCTCAGTGCAGCAGAGAGTATTTGTTTTGGATTAAATCACAGAGAGTTAAGAGACACTGTAATTTTAATCTTTGATTTAGCAGAAGATTTAAGATGCTGCGAGAACAGAACTTCAATACTTTAATTTAAATCTGAGCATGAGTGTTCTTGAAGTAAGTGAAGCTGTTCCTGTGTTCACGTTAAGCATGTGCTTAACTTAATGTTGCTGAATCAGCTGGGAGCATCTAAAAGACTGCCCTTTCTTAATCTTTGAAGCCACATAAGAAATAGTCTTCATTTCAGTAATCATACCTTGTTGAGATTCTATCCTCAGTGCCCCTATCTAACAGTGTTGGGGGATCAATAACTTCCTACTTCTTCAGAATATTTTTTCCCGTATTTAAGACTGCGCTTGTGGCTACAAGAGCCTTTTTCCTCCTCCTTTAGATGTCCCTTCCCAGTTGGTAATTTATTATTATTTTAAATAAGTACACACATAAACATTGCTATTTTAATTAGGGAGAAGCAAACAGAAGTCACAGGCTATAAGGCACTACGAGTATGCTTGCTACTCTCACATTTTAATTATTTATTGGAGTAAATAAAATTAAATATTTTCATAGCGATCCAGAACAGGATTTGAAGTAATTACTCTGTCAAATTCATCAAAAATTCTCTCATCAAAATAAAAACCTTGATGTCACTGAATAATTTATAGTACAAATACACAGAAATTGTAAAGTATTATAAATAGAAAACTGCAGGGTAAGTGAACATGAATTAGTTAAGGGTTATGTTTCTGAAAGAGCCTGTCATAAGCTGTATAAATTTTTAATAAGTGTTTTTGAGGCCTAATTTTCAGTGTACAGTATATACCAACAACTACAGGAAACAACCCGAAAATGGTGATTTAGAAACACAGCTGTTTATGATAGAGGCCAGATTGTGGCTCCTCTTCCTGGGCCTATCTCTCATACAATTTGAACTAATGATGTTTGCCACTGAATGCCGATGGCTTAACATGAATCATCTGCCTAAATAGCAAATACATTAAATAAACCTAATCTCTATTATTATCTATGAATACCAAATGCTGGGACAATATCCAGCCTATTAAACCCCAACTGTTCAGTGAGGCATCCCTATGCCAGTGACTTAACACCAGCTTCCCTCTGCTCAGCCTTTGATAGGATTTCTGGTGTAACTGAGGATCTCCCCTCCTTGTGCAGGAGCTGTAAGGGGCTCTCGGTGTTCCCTGGCACCCACAAGGCCTGATCCTCCAAGTGCCCTCTTCCCACAATGTGTAAAAGGAGCTGGAAGCCCTCAGCACCTTGCAGGTGATAACTTTTTCATTAGATCTTTTAGTGTCAAAGGTGACTCTCCACAAGGGTGTGTCGGATCAAAACCCTGATTTCAAGTCCCCTGACTTCATTTGTTCTTCTCTTTCTAATTCTAGATCAAAAATCTCTGCTGAAAGGCCTCCCATAACACAAATTACTCACAGATCTGGACCTTCTCATGCTAAAGCCACTGTTTTCAGTGGATCTAAGATGGATGCAAATATCAACAGACTTTTAAAAAACTACCACTGCCAGCTCATGGTAGACTCAAATAGTAAAACTTCCTCCTTCCCAGCCAAATGAAACTTGAGACTTATGATGGGATCTGGATCTAAGGAAAGGAAGCAAAGGAAACCTGCTGCAGGTTCACTGATGCTGCGGGAGTTCTGGATGCAGTGGTGTAAGGCTGGGGTAATGCCACAGGAGACAGTGGAATTGTTCTGACTTAATCCCATGGTAAGGAAGCCTGGAAGTCTTTTTTCACTGCTTTGTTGTAAAGATCATTAGGCAAATTGTGCTTCTATTCTTAAAAGTAGATCAGGAGTTAAACAAAATGGATTTGGTACCATTTACTGCTTATTCTTTTGTAAGAGGGATCATTTAAGGGAGGGTTTTTTTCTTTGCCTTTCTTGTAGAACATCACCATTTTGGAAGGCGTGTCAGTTCAGATCATATCTGGCTAAAACTTTGTTTTTTGAGAGCCGGTGAGAAACATGCACTTTTTTGATCGATACACGTTACAGAAATAGATGCAGGTAATGATTTTCAGAGAGCTAAGCCAAGGAAGCTTTATCAGATGTAGAATATGCTATCTCATTTCATGAATGCACCTACCTCTCGCAAGGTTCTTTCTATTTCTGGGACCTAAAAGGCCTCGGCAAGGTAGTTCTGCTTGTAAATCTCTGCTACATCAGAAAAGGTCAATATACAAGATGCAGAATAGGCACAGAATGACAGGAAGTGGGAGCAGGATTGAAACAAGTTAAAAATTGCAATCCTTCTCCACTAGAAAATGAAAATCCATGTACAGAACTCATGGGAACAGTTAGGGGGTATTCAGGAAGCTTTGGAAAGCTTTGGCTTACACAAACTTAAATGTAGCCTAAATTTTTGCCTTGTTTCTCTGCACGAGGTGAAAAACGGAGCTTGAATAAAGTACAAGACAAATCTATTGACTACAGGGTAGACATAGGAATTTATTGCTATTCTGTTTCTCTTTTCATTCATCAGCCAAGATTTTCCTAACTGGCTACATTAACAGTGCCAGCAAACATTTTGAGGGGAGGTTTTTAAGTGACTCAGGGATTTAGGCCTCAGTGTAATTGCTGTCTAACTGTGTGCACTCCAATCTGGATGATGTGGAGAACATTTGCCTAGTACCCCAAAGATTACATTACTTTATGTCAGATTGTCAGCAAATAAGCCTTATATGACTATTTAATTAAAGAGAAACCATTTGATCATGTAACATTTTTTTCCTATAATAAAGCTCCCTCTTCTTATAAATCCTCTTGTTAAATCTTCTTATAAATCTAGGCTATCAAAGTCTGCATGGAGCACAGAGGTGGAACCTTCCATGTGTTAGTTATTCACTGGGTCCTTCCTTTCTTTCTGTTTAATAATTGATAGGCAAAATCGTTCCTCCTACTTCTTCACTGTAGTCAATAGCGTGTCATCCTCTGCTGTCATCTCAGGTCACCTTCCTGAACTGCTTAGGTTTAGGAGTCAAGTTTGGTATAGACAAGTTAAAACTTTTGATAGTAGAAAGAGATATTCATTTAATATGCTGGTTGCTAATCATTATCAGCCCATTTTAAAATGAGAAAGTAGCTCGTATAGGGAATCGCTTAATTTCCCTAAGCACATTTGGGTCTCACTTGCTTTAAAGACGTGCTCTTAGCTTGATTTTTCTCTTTGGGTTTGGGGTCTTTAACATTTCCTCTTCTGTTGCTTGTGGTTTCATTGTAACATTATTCTTACTGCTTTTCCTCTTCCATCTATTTCGCTTTCTACTCCGCAAGGATATTGTAGTTTTTTTGGACGTCAAATGGAACGACAAAGGGAAAAAATCCCCACAATTCTTTTTTTCAAAGTATGAATAGTCTTCCTTTAGAAAAAAAAAAAGTTTTGGTTCATCTGTAGCCAAGTTTATTGGAAATGACAGCTCAAAAGTTCAGTGAGTGAGTGAAGTTCCAAGAGATCAGAAGGCCTCTGCTGTTTCTACTGTTTCCAGGCCTCAATACAAGGGCACCTTTTGGAAGTTTCAAGGTCAGCTGTAGGTCTATTATTATGTTGAATGGAAAGGAAATAATTTTGCACTTGTATCCAACTTCTTGTCATCTTTCTCCTTATCCTACTTGGCTTCTTTGTAGTGCTTGAAGGCCTCGGCTCCATCTCTTTTGGCCATTATGAATGGTTTGATTGGTGTTGGCCACGTTATCCCTTCTTCCCTCTTTCTAAAAAGCAAATGATCATGTTACATTGAAGAAACCATTATTACCATCAAAAAATTTGCCTTAATTTTCAAATTCCCTGAAAGTTTCAACTCCTCATCAACATTTCAGAAGGAAGTAACTGTGTTGGTTTTCAGTAACTCTGAGGAATCCTACCAGTTCTGATCCAGACTTAAGATAAGTCATAGCACAGAGACCACTTTGGACAAAGGATGCACTGGTCTTTTCCTTTGATTTTTTCCTCTTTGCTGCCTCTGTTTTTTTTTGAAGCATTTGTTCAAGTCCCCTGAAGCGAAGGCAGAGATATGAATCTGAACAAAGTTCCATTAACCAACTGGCAACAAGGACCAAAATTGTGTATGTTATACCCAGAATTGTAGCTTTGTCTTCCTATGAAGGACTCAGGCTGGTGTGTTGGAATCAAGCATTTGCAGGAAGCCCACCCACAGATATTTTTTCTCAAACATCTTTTGGCAGCTTTTCCCTTTTCTGTGCCCTGGAGAATATTGCTATAGTTGGTACGTTAGTCTGGCTCAGCCCTGTCTGACTGAAACACAACACCAATTCAGCAACGTGCTCCTTGCCCTACCGCCCTTTCCCTAATTCACAGCAAAGATAAATGGGACACCAGGACATGTCCCTCTGAGTTACTATTTCTACCAGTGACCGATTTTAAATCAGGGCTGAGGATTTAAAATGTGAGTGCTGTTAGACTCTAAAGCACCTCCTGTTTCACTTGGCACATGAAACATTTTCTTAACCACTTGGGGTTGTATATGGTCACTGAGACTGAATGTGAGACCACAGAGCACCTTCAGCTCTAAACTCTGATGATCTCCTTGGCTTTTATGGAATTACTCCTAATTGACACCACTGTAACATGGTTAAGGACTGAAGCCTTCCCACATCCCAGAACAACTGGAATAATTCTCTCTTCAGAACTTACATAGTGCTTTTCATGTATTATACCTAAAGTACAGTCTACATTTGTCTGAAAACCAAAGGCCAAAGCCCCAGTTCAAGTCTGAGGGGTTTTATTTACAGGTCAAAGGGAGCAACAGAGAAAAGAATCTATATAGAGAAGGAACTGTGTGAGGGACTTGCCTGGCAATAGCAATTGTCTCAGGTAAAATGATGGGAAGTGCCTTCAGGCAGCTTTGGTTGTACATGCTCAGGACTATCTGCCACTTTCATGCTGCAAGAAGCAGTGGCAGCACCTGGTCTCAGGCACTGCAGTGACATATGGAGTTTAATATTCAGAAAGATATGAGTAGGCTCTAAAATTTTCCTAGGAGAAAAAGGAATAATAGCAGAAGCTCAGGCTGGTGGGTGAGTTTAGTGTCTGCTCCTGACCAAACCAGAGTGGTTTGGCAGGTGTGAGGAAGTCACATTAGCTCCCAGCTACATATCGAGTGGATTTTCAAAGAGCTTTTGATGACTTATAAAACAGAACATGGTTTGGGGGTTGAGTATTTATCTGAGCAGCTGTCTCCCTCTGTATGGGCCTAAGCACTATTTGACATCATCTAAAGCTGTTTTATTGGCCATTCCAAAACAAACACAGCACAAATAGGCTTAACACCTTTGGAAGGCAACTGCTTAGTTACCGTGTGGAATTCATTTTGGGCTGGGGATCTGTAAAGCTGAGTCAATAGGCTGATTTGGATCTAAGCCACGAGCTTACCTCTTAACCTGCACTTTTCCCTTCTTCTTGCCTTTATTGTCAACTGCCCTGCATACATTTGTGTAAGAAATACTATGGGCTCTTGCTTTGAGTTGACATAGCCTGAGAAAGAGCTGGGAATAAACCCTGTACTTCTTTACCCACCCTTCTTGCTGTGCAGAGGGATACTCTTGAGCTGCTGACTTCAAGATCTGGAGCTCTTCCAGTGCCTTTGGTGAAAGAACTGACCATTGGGCAGCTACATCATATTCCCTTGAGGAATCCACAGGGGTTGTACTGAGCAGTTGCTTCTCTCCAAGTCCTCCTTGTCCCTTGTGCAGCTGCTGCTGAAGAGCTGTTGGGTGCTTTGCTGATGATACCAGGGGCTCTGATGTCTTCAGGCTATCAATAACCCACATTAAGCTGCCACCTCTTTTAGAACAGCCTGTGCAATGACAGATTGACTCAAGGATGAAGGTTGTCTGGCTGAAGGTCTGCTCAGGTCAGACAGATACTTACGGGAAGGAGGAAATGTTTGGTGAACTGGAAGCAAAAGGCATCGAGTGTAGCTGAATCCTTCCTTCCTGTTTGCTACTTTCATGATTTTAAATCTGATGTCATGGAGTATCCCAATTTCCTTTCCTAGGGTCTTCCTAGGTAACATTTTCTATCAGGGCTTACAGGCAATGTCAAGACATTATTTTCTTATGAAGTATGGTCACTTCTCGTGTTCCAGAGTCGCTGGTGCACCTTGAAGGATTAAAATTCAGCCTAAAAAATTTCAGACTTTCCAGACTTAAATTTTCATCTAGGAAGGCAAGTTCATCTTTAGAAGGTGCTTGTTTGTTTTGCTATTTGAATTTACTAGGGTTTCCTTGTGGCATGCCCTGAGAGACTTCATGTTATCAAGCTTTGAGCTGGCAGCTGGGCAGGAGAGCATTGTGAGAGTACCTCAGTGTGTTCATTCTCCCCTGTTTCCCTGATAAGAGTCATAAATGCCCTTATATTTCTTTATCACTCTGGGAAAATATGAGCAATATTCTGGTGTTATTTCCTCAGAAAAGAAGAGAGCCTGGGCTCCTTGGGCCAAAATTCAAGGAAGTAAACAAAGATTTTGGGTACTTAGCTTGGAACACCTTTAATAGCTGAGATACTGGAAAATAAACTTGGGCCAGAGCTGTGTGACTCTCCACAAAAACCAACCATTTGAAAATAACAGCCTCTGGAAACTGAATACTCCATAAAAGAGAAATATCCCCAAACTTTCTGAAAGTCTCTGACAGTGTAACCTTATAGAAAGAGGGACCTGTCAGTTTGTCTGTTGGCTAGGTATTGTCCTCCTCTGACCTCCATTCCTGGATCATCTCAATACCTCAGTATCTTTTACACTTTTTGTGTTCATGGGGCCTGATTTATACAACAGAATATGACTGATAAAATTAAGAGAATATAACCACTTCCCTGACTAAAATGGTCTCCACTAAGTGTTCACTTGCATTTCTTTTCGTCACTTTTGCTTGGATTTTGCAAAGTGCAACCAGAATCCCCCATAATGGAGCACAAAAACATGCACCAGAATAGATAAGTGACCTCTTCACCTTGTGTTCTCCCACATGGCAGCACTTACAGTTGCCACAATGCCACTGCATTGGCTCTTATAAATGATTCTGCCACCCCACACGGTGATTAAGTATTGCTGTTATAAACCAGGTACCTCTCATGTTAATAACAACATCTGTTAACTAACAAATTGCTCATTAACCAAGAGTAACAGTGGATTTCACCAGATTACAGCTCTGCAGGTCTTTTACGAAAGATCTATCAACAGACTCTTGTGCCCTTTTTCTCTAAATATTCAAAGTATTTTCCTTTCTAGTATTGAGATCCTTAAACAGTGGTTATCCCATACACTTCAGTATTATGTAAAAGCATTGTAAGATGATATTTAAAGAGAACAGGTATTTTCCCTTACTATTTTTCAGAATAAAATATCTTTTCTGTATGCTGTCTTTGAACAGATTCCTGAACAATGCACCAAAACTCAGCTATAAACACACTACTGTCATATAATAGACCCAATACTTTACAATACCTACAGGGAATCACTTTTTAAAGTATATAACGTACAGCAGTCTTTTTATATGATTGAATCATATAAAAATAAAAATTGATAAAAAATAGTAATAAATCTGGATTTTATATCATGCACTGAGCAAAGTCTAAATTAAACTACTGTACTAAACCTTCTATGAAGTAGACCTAATTAATTAAAAACACCAGGGTTAAGCAATTTGGCCATCAATCTCTTAGCTTAAGTGGGGGATGAGGTACATATGGTAGCTTACCGAGGAAGAAAAATGAAAGACCTGTTCTCTCCAGACTCACATTGACATGATCTAGGGGAGGTTAAATATGAGCTGCTATTCCCAGGGAGACTTCTCCTACAGTTCCTCCAGCAAGATGACTTTCCCAAAGCCCTCAGCAAGTTGGAGGGTGTCACTTATCTCCTGTTTCCAGAACAGCGAGTGGAACAAAGCCGGCTCGCAGCGCCTCGGAAGGAGTCAGAGGTAGATTGAAATGGCAGTGGTGCCATGGCAGAGGGAATTCTCTACAAGTTCAGACTAGCCAGTCATATCACTGGTGCAGTGGAGTTTGCCAACACTCTCAGGAAGGAAAAGGAGAGGGCAATGTTTACTTTCTCTCCAGAGATGGATCCTGCCTGTAGGAGCGTTGCTCTTAAAGGTTGGGCACTGGGTCTGAGGGTGATACTCAAAATGAGAGAGGAGCAAGACTGGTGGGTGGACAGCAGTGTCCTTTTTTTTGAAGGCAACCTCAGCAGAAAGGCAGCCCAGTGCCCATGTTACATCAATCAGGGAGGGAGACACAGGAGCATGTGTCTGTAGGTAGAGGCTGTGGTGGGATCTTCCTTTTGGCAGGGGCTTTCTGTTAGACCAATGTGGCTGCAATGCGAAGATGCACCCTCAGAGGTAGCAAAGATTCCCCCATCAAGCCCAGAAGTTAAGCTTTTTTGCAGGGTCTTGACACAGCAGGTGTATTTGTGATTGGAGATGCACTTCAGAGTTCAAATGGCACTGGGAACACTTGGCATAATGTGCAGCACATTTGAGCTGAGCTAGTGGCTATAGGCAGCCACTGGAAATTGTGTGATGGCTCTTCGCAGAGGAAAGCCCAAACATTGAAGATCTTGCTCATTATTTTTTATTCATCCTGTATCCAATTTTTTATTTATCCATTGTGTAGAGGAGAGCAAAACTAAGAAAGGACCTTGAGGCTTGGCCTCCTATAAAAAACAACTTGTTTAGAGGCATTTGTCTCACAGAGATCCTTTAAAAGAAAATATTCCATAATAGGTGCTCTCACAGACTTGGGCTTTTACCTCAGGATTGTTATGGATCTAGCATCCTAAAATCAATACTTTGTAAAAAGCGTTTCAGGTACATCAGCTAGGTCTGTAGGAGAAGGTGGGAAAAATTTCTCATCTCAATAAACAGAAATAGGCCTTCTTGAGCATCATTCAATTCACATAAAATCTTAATTGTCTCCTGGCACTGTGTTTCTCTCTTCTTTGCCTGCACAGGAAGCCAAGAGTGACTGTTCCCAGCTTCAGGGAATATTGCACACAACGAAAGCTGGTAGACCTATGTGGTAAGGACTTGAGTTGCCATTTTTGCAAATATCACAAACTTCTGAAGTAAATTCAGCACACAGAAAATGCATTTATCTGGAAATATCACATGTAAGTCTCCTTTTAGTGTTACATAACTTCACTGCTAGCAAATTCTGGTGAATAAAAAATAAAAGTGTTACCAGTGCAGCACTGGTCTTTTGCATTTATAAACAATGAAGCCAGAACAGAGAGATCAACAGAACAGGCTAAAAATGTATCTTAATGCGCCTGTAGGGACCTCTACAAAAAGTCACTAAGATAAGGGAGTTTTGACATGACACAAAGAGCCATGAAGTAGCTACTTTAAAAAGCAACAATGCATTTGAATATTCAGACCAAGCACTGAGCAGTAAGTCAAAAAGAAACTACTACCCTCAAATCTTCTGCAGCTTAGAGCTAATTAGACCTATGCCTCAGAATGCCCAAGCCTCGTGCAATGTGGCAATGGTTATGATAATTATATTTTCACTCTGTGTTGGGCTGTGAGTTATATGCGTATATCCTATAAATGCTAATGGAAACTATGCATGTAAATCCCCTCCTCAGTGAGGTGAGATTATGCCCTGATGTATCTTAAGTAGCATGTAAATGCAGCAATTGGGGTGGCAGCTACTCGAGACTGGAAAACAGGGCTTTGCAAATCTTTAAAGGGAACTAATAGGTGTGTGGACAGGCTGCTTACTGGGGAAGCTGGGAAGGGGCAACCTGGAAACCTGGAATTCTCAGGAATCAAGTTCATTTTCTTAGCATGCTTTTTCCATCAAACATAACCAGTGGTGATGATCCAAACTCAGTATCAATTTCCTATATGTGAGGACTTTATCTGCATAGGTACATACCACTATACATTTCTAAGCCATCTGAAGTGTGTCAGGACTCCAGAAGGTTAGACCCATTGTATGTGATTTGTTGAGGCTGGTCATGTCACCTGGACTGCAAAAAGCTAGCATTTCTGATTGCCTCACCATTCCTCCCTCTCAGCAACTTATTTGCTACCTGCAGACTAATTTAAGTGGTCTTTTAGCGCCTAACCAGCCAACTGTGCCCATAATGATACAAATAATACACAGAAATGAGATAATGACACGTAAAGTGACATTCCCTCCTTCGTCCTGCAGTCTGCTGGTTGTAGGACCAGTCACTCCTTACACTAGTTCTGTTGTACCCTGACTTGTTCAGTGTCTCCAGGTTCTTGCTGCTGGAGACTTTGGGCACGGCTCTGTAGCAGTCACTTTTCTTCCCTGTGCATTGCCAGCTTTCCCCAGTGTGTGCAGAACACACACAGATCTGACCTGCAGCAGGGCAGGTCCAAACCCAGGTGATCCAGAGCATGTCACTGCTTTTCAGTAAAGCCTGTCCCAAAGTGAGACAAAGAGCAGCTCTCAGGGAAGGCAGGGGAGAAATTCTCCTTGTTGGAGGAAGTTCCCAGAGCAGGGAGCTAAATCAGAGCCATGTCAGTTTGTCACATCACCCTCTGCCACGTCTGAGGATTTGTAAAATTTCCAAGCTTTTCCTGGGATCTGGCCTTGAATGGTAGAGCCAAAGCAGGGTGGGAAGGCCGGGGTCACTCTGTCTTTGTGATCACCTCTGAGCTGATGGTAGGGGTCTTGGTCTCCTCTCCTGCTAAATGCTGCCTATTAGGATGAATCCACTGACCTCAGCAAAGCAATTTTTATGTCTTTGGTATGAGCTTGAGGTGTGTCAGGCTCAGAGCATGATTAACAATAAATAACAGCAAAACACATACAGGAGGTTTCATGACCTGGATAAGGCCTTTGCTGCAGTGTGCTCTGAAACCACCAGCTCAGTGAAGTTTGGACTGAAGCAAAACAGGAGGGGAGAGCCTAGATTTTCTTTTGGAAAGTGTTCCTTCATACAGAGAAATGAGTATCAGCTGAATGGCACAAACGAATGTCAAGGAGAACAGTCCTAAGCAGCACTTGAATAGTAATGTCTTCCATTCTGCCCCTTTCTTTGTGTTACTCTGCTCTTATTCTAAGTATTTATTTACTGATTATGAGAAAAAACACACGACCTCACAGGACCCCCAGCAGGTGCTCACAGCCTCCATGGGCTCCTCGAACAACCATGGTATTCTCTCCTTGCCTTATTATGGTCCTTTCTCGAATGTGGGAATGTAGAGTTCAGACCTGCTGGAGTATTTGGGGAGATTGCAAGATATAAATAAGCCAGCTGGGGCTTCAACCCACCAGCTCAGCAACATTATATCGTGCTAGTCTTTGTTTTCACTGTATCACCTATTTTTCGGACCAGCGGTATAACCAAGTTGTAAACTGCACACCTTACAAATCAGTCTATCCTGACATTGCTGGAGCGTTCATTACAAGCTGTAAAAAAACACTAGCAAGGAAGGTTTCAGTTCTGCAGCCCAATTTTCCATTGCAATAACCCAATTAACTGGTGTGTGTTTGTTTTACAAAGCTCTAAGCTACAATAAACCATGCCGATACACAGGCTGCAGAAAGCTTCGTAATTAGGACAAGGTGTACAAATTAAACCACTCTTTTTAAACTTCAAACCAGCTAACTTCTGACATACTGTACTGCTGGGGCTTCTGGGACTAAACCCAATTAACATCTTAGTATTTTATAAGCATCGTTTTAATTGCATTTGTATGCAATCTTCTCTCCAAGAGCCTTTCAAGGTGCTAGCCCTCGTTCAGATTTTATTACTTTAGTGATTTAAATCTCCTCTATCTGTGCTTCCCGTTAATAATGACTAGTGCTACTTCAAATGCTGGCCCAACATAAAAACTGAGCTCTCCAAAGAATTATACTTTAAAACAGTTACATTTAACTTTATTATTAGATTTTTAATTTTTTTCTCCCTCTGTTTGAACATTATGCCTTGAACCATTTTATCAAGCTGTCAGTGCAGTAAGTGCTGGAAGAGTGAATGTTTTACTCCTTGGTGCTTTGCTCTGGCACAGCCTCTTGGCCTACACATGACTCAGTCTCTGCTGCACAATATTGTGTTAGAAAAAGAGCTTTTCTAGGAGCAGCTTAATGACAAAGAGCTTTTCTAGAAGCAGCTTAATGACTTGCGTGTCCCTGGGTTTTCAAAATGTGGGAAGTGGTGGGGAGGTTTAAGTCTGTGAGCGACAGCCAAGCCAGTCCCTCAAGCTGCTTTTGGGTTTTTAAGGACAAGATCTACCCTACTTCCTTGCCCATCAGAGGCAAGTCCTGTGCAGCTTTACTCATGTGAATAGTTTTACTGACCGTAATGGGATTACTTAAGTTTGGATGAACTGGGCCTCAATGGGAGCAGTGGAACATTCCATGGAAAATCTGATGCGCTCTAAGGAATGTCAATTCCCATCACTATAATTTCCCTCTGTATAAAATTCCCACAAGTGTTCTGTTTTGTTTTATGCATCTACTTCTTTGGAAAATGACCTGCATTTCAAAGATCAGGTAGGATTTGAAGAGAGCTGTAGAGGCAGTATGTAGTATAATGGAACTCCCTCAGCCCAACTAATAAAATAATAATAAAAGGTGTTCTGAGATTCTTTTTCCAGCACATTATTATACTGGTTTACATTTTTCAAAGGAGGGAAAAAAGAAACAAGAATGTGTTGGATCTTATTGAAATTATGACATGAACAAAATGTTTATTTTAAAATGCTGGCAGTCCAGCTCCAAATATTTTCCTCTGAAAAATGCAACTTAGGGTGAATACAGGCTAATGTTGCTCTCATTTAGGATTTCTGTTATGTGGATACAAATATTGGGTCTTAAAAATGCAGACGGTACCTCCTGAAATATTTTGAACCTTTTCACTTGATTGAGTGTCTTGTCAAACAAAACTGGCAGCAGATCTCTTGGAACTGCCTGAATCTATGCAGATACGATTTCTATCATGCCCTTATTATGTGTAGTCCATAATAAGGATGAGCATGTATAAATCATTTCTGGCTGGCACTTAGGATGCAATACTCAAAGGAGAAAGACATTTCTGTCTTCAAATGTCTAGCAATTTCTGATATTATACAGTAAGTCTCCCCAGAACCATACAATCCTCAATTCCATGCAGCCCTCTTATGAAAGAATGAGACTTTCATATCTTCCTTGCGAGAGCCACCAGTGAGATAAGAATTGTGCGGCTCCGACGAGTGCTGTGCTCCAGCCAGGGTGGCTCTATTGAACTTCCATTTGCAAAGCCTCCACTAACAAAATTGCACAGAGATGAAGGGTTTTGCCTCTATCATTCCTATATACAATTATCTATGAGTAAGCATTGCTTTATATATAGTAGATTATGTAGTTATATGTTATAGGAACACATTTCCCATGGAAGGTTCTTCCATGTGCATACCTATAATGTGCACTAAAATAAACACATATATTGTATAAATGGGTTTGTGTTTTCTCAGCAGCGATAATCCAGCCAAGCTTTGGTGTTGTAAAATGTAATAGTGTATTAAATGACAGATGATCCGAAAAGTTTTAACAAATCATACCGTCTCCAGAAACAGAAATGCAGAGAGCTGGTCGAAACTAAAGAAGCCATTTTAAGAAAACACTACAAAAAGATGTATCTTGTCTCTTTTCCAGTACTGAATTTATAGTTATTTTACACTCCAACTCTTTAAAAAATATTTTTCTGCAACATGTTCCGAAAAACCTCCCAGACCTTTTCCAGAGTAGTTTTTAAAGTTCCTCTTTTTCTTTTTTCTTTTCTTTTTTTTTTTTAATAGGATTTTCCATGAGGAAAAGATGGGATTTGGAAAACAAATTTTAAAATAATTTGAAACATCATTCTGATCAAATCTTTATTAACAGTATCAGCAGAAACAGACACAGCAAATGCCAAGGCAAATGGATTATGTTAATTAAGTTAACAATTTTTAATGAAAAATTTTTTTTCAGGGAGAAAAGGTGATTTTTTTTTTATTAAGAGCATTTTGTGCAAAATATTTCAACCCCTCTATAAAAACATGAAAGACTAGATATTTTCTATAAAACAGTCCTTCACTGTAAGATGATGAATAATATCTTTAGTATTATAGTTATGCAAAATGTTTATTTGTCAGGCTTTACACATTTTATATCTGATTCATTTATACACAAATACATGTGTTGTAGTGGAAAGAAATCTATATCGATATTTTATTTGACATATACCGATTGTTTTCTAACATGCATCAACTAGAATTCCTCAATGAAGAGTTTAGTTGTTGGGAATCTGAAAAGCAGAGGGTATTTTAGGCCAGGAGTTCAGTGTGTGGAGCTGTCAGACTTGATATCCCCTGAATTTTAGGTGAATTGGGGCGCCTTGTTCCTACAGAGGTTGTTCCAAAGGGGACTAATATCTTTTGGGAGCTGAGCTCTAGGGAATAAGGGGCAGAGAGTGGGAGAATATTTTATGCAAAAGAACTGTCTGTCGAGAATGGAATAGAAAATTACACTTCTTTAATGACAAGCTTTTTGTAAAATGCAGGGAGCCATGGGGAAGGATATTATTCTGTTTTCTTTCTTTCTGTACAGTGGAAAATAAGAGGTGTCACAGTGAGTTATCATGTGCAGTGACCACTAATGCTCCTGTTTAGTGTACAATTGCCTGCCACATTACACACAATCACTTGTCGTTATTATATTAACTGGGTTTATATACTGTTCACCTGACTTCACCTGGCTAAGGAAGGCTGCTTGTAACTGTTTTCTCTCCATTCCAAATGATGGGACAACAGCAAAAGAAAAATAATCTTTATTAAAATGAACACTTTCTTCAAAACCCGTCAGAGGCCAGATCCAACAGTCGTTCACACCAGTCTGGTGGATGCTGGATTAGGCCCTGACCTGCTTTGCTTCCCTTGCAGGATCAGCAGACAGAGTCCTAGCTCAAGCAAACCAAAGGAAAGCTGCAAGGTTCCCACAGCAAATCTGTCTTTATTGGTGTATGGCATAGCTCTGAGTGCAGTTTTGATAGAACAGCGATAAATAAATATGAGCAAATTAATTTGCGGTAATTGACAGAACAATTAGCAAAGCTGCAGTTGCAGAGTCTTTATTCCTGGTGGTAACAGAACCCAAAGTCAGTTTTAGATCTCAGGTTTAATTTGCAACTCAAGAGACAATCCTTTGTGTGCAAGCTAAGGCAATTTTCTGGGAAGTCACTAAAAAGCAGCAAATGTGGAACTTGATAATACCGTTTCTAGAGCTCCTTTTCAGAACAAAACTACACTTTTGCTGCAGTAAGAGATGCTGATAAGAGCATTCTGGGATTTGAGCTTCAGTTCAGGCTTCCTGGGACAACGGGGAAAAGTAAAAATGAGCTTGGTGATGCAATACTTGCTGCGAATCAACATTCAGCTCCTGCTGTGCACACGGTGAGTGTGTGCTGATGGCAGCTCCCTGACCTGGCCACCACCCCCCTGCACTGCTGTGTGATCCACCAAGCACCACACCAACCTGGGGGAGACAGAGGATCCCCAGCTGCCCTTCACGAACAAGCACTCGCTGTATGAAGTGCAAAGGAATCTCTTCCCACTGAGCATATGACTTTATCACGCTTATAAACACCAGGAACACAGCATGTGAAATACATTGGAAAATGCCAGGAAGCACAAATCCAGAGCAAGTGATGTTTTCACTCCTGTTTCCCCCAGAATTAAGTGTGATTGGCAATTTACGCTCTGCAAAGGAATCTGTCATGGCATGTTCAGTTTTCTATGGCAACGGTGCTTTGGCCTCAGCTCAGATAAACCAGAGCTCGGTCTCACTTCTGCGAGCAAGTACTGTGTGTGAGTACACTACACTCAGTTTCCAAGATCTTCTCCAGTTATACTCTCTCTGCTCAGCAACTGTCAGATGCAGCTCTGCCACTGTTCTTACTGGAGCATTTTGGGGTGCTCTAAAAGCATCTCTGGATGATGGCAATCAATAAAAATGTTGTACAAAGGCTGAGGAAAAGAACAGCAAAATATCGTACAGGAATGAGAGGTGCAGAGGAGGTGAAAAGCCTGACTACAGTGACCTGGAAGGTGTCTGGGAGAAGCAGCAATGGCCAGTGCCACTCTTCCACGGATTGTAGGGCCTATCAAGAAGCCCTTACCTGCGTTTTTCCCAGGTCTCTACTGTCTGGTCATCTGGCTCCTGTTGTGTAGCTCTGGCTTAGCAGCAGCAGCACAGTGCCTCAGCCAAGTGCCCTGGCTCCCCGAGGTGTTGACTGGTTTGTGTTTCCAAGTGTTACTTTAAGAAACCCAGAGAAGTTGAAGTGTGAAAGTTTTATGTTACATGAGAGAAGAGGTCAACAGGCATCTCAGGAAAGAAACAGTGAGCGTGTTTTATTTCCAAAGCTGATGGTGAGAGTTTTGGAGCCACTCTTTCAACAGGGGACTTTGACCTGGGGCTCTTCAAGAAGGGAAAGGGGGAGATGCAAATGTGAATTTTCAGTCTGCTAAAAAAGCTTGAGTTTCTAAGGGTCAAGATGGACTTTGGAAAGGTCTTTTCATCCAGTGCTTCTGATTAGGTGCACACAAGGCTTAGTGTGAGCTTCAGCTGTCTTCAGTGAGGTGTAAAATTTGGAGTGTCTCTCTTGTGTGACAAGCAATGATGAAATGTCCTGTTTGGCTCTTCAGGCTGTGAAATGCACTGGTTTGGTTACCTGGTTTGTAGTGGAGTCAGACAGAGGTACTCAGTCACAAGGTGGGTAGGTGCTGGCGACATCAACTTTACTCCAACTCCTTCATTTAGGGTGAGGAATGGTGCAAGAAAGCATGTTAGATTCAACTGTCTTGGGGGAGTCAGGCCAGTTAACTCACTCAGCTATTGTGTTAAGAACTTACAGTCATGGGACAAGAAAGGCAGTGGGTAAATATACATGTCTGTCAAAGGTACTTCCCTGCACTACTTAGGTACCATCTCTGAGGTACTACCTCCTATCTTGGCCGGAGTGGCAGAGAAAGAGCCAGAGTGTGCAAGGGATGGCACTACCTGCATCATTGTTTCATGTTTGGTTTTTCTTTTCAGTGTAGCTCTAATTTCTGAGGCAAGTTTTTATGAAACAGAAATTCAGTATTTGGAATACCTGATAAAGCTTTCGTGGCTCTTCTCTAGACTTAGTAGGCTCTGCAGCCTGTACAGACCTGAGCTTGCTTTCTGTGAAATTATCCCTCCCTCTCTCACACATTATTCTCTTCAATATTTGTCTGAATTACAAAATACTCAGTTGAATTCACACTGGGCCAAATCTGACATCCACCAACTCAGTGAAGAACCAACCACCTCTCCATCTTCACTGGGGATTGCTCGGCTCTCATTTGAAATGATTGGCAAGTCACTTCATTACCTTGTTCTCTTGGAGGACACAGTCCGTCCCCTGGATGATGGCAATCAAGAAAAATGTTGTGCAAAGGCGAGGTTTTACTTTTTTTTTCTTTTCTAACAAATGTCTACTCTGACATTTCTTGCCCTCCCTCTCCTGCATCACGCGCTGGGCGTTGGTCACAACAAGCTCCTGAACCAGATGGCCCCACAGCTCCGATCCCTCCGGTGGCTCTTGCGCGCCTTTAGCCGCTCTGGGAAACAACAACAGCCAGAAAAGAAAAACAAACATGAGAAAGATCTGTCTCGCAATGAAGCACCTCTGTCAGGGCCAGGGGTGCTGGAGCCGGGCTGGCACACGGTCTGGGACACGGACTGGGGCTCGGGCTGCGGGTGATGCGCGGGGGCAGCGCTGCAGGGCTGAGCCGGGTGATGCTCACGGCAGCTCCAGCCTCTCGGAGACCCCCGGCGCGGGGGTTTTGCTGGCCGTGAGCGCAGGCAGGACAGTCAAAAAGCGTCCTGGTGGGAGGTTTCGGGGCGGAGGAGCCCGGCTATAGATGGCGCTGGCAGCCCAGGAACGGCCCCGCCGGCCCGGCCGCCGCCGGAGCGGCCCCGGCCCCCGCTCCCCACAGCCACCCCCGCCCCAGAGCGTGCCCCTGAATTATGTATAGGTTTTAATAGATTGTGTCACACATCTGAAGTTATAGGGATTTGATATAAACCCACCATGCAGTAATTATGAGTGTAAAATACATTTGGGGGAAAACATTTTGCAGAGTTGCCAAGACTAACAGCTTACAAATAAAGCCCCATTCCTGCTCCGGCCCCCGAGCTGCGCCCTGGAGAATTTGCACATGTATTTGAAATGAAACAATCCTCGTATCTCTGTGTTTACTAGGGGTAAAAAAACCCCAGGCCCCCTTCCTTCCATAGGTCCTTCTATAAATATGTTCCTGGCACTGGGCAGTTTGCAGGCAGACAGAGGGTGCCGGTCTTTAATGTGAAATAATGTAAGGTTTTTAAGCAAAGAGTTGGCTGTTGGAATTAATTGGTGTCTTATTTTTTCCGGCTGGAGCTGCTGTTTACAAGTGAGGGCCACATGAGCAGTCCTGCATTGAAAATTGGGACTGTGAACAGCAGCTCCCACAGCTTTAAACTGGCAAAGAGGAGAGGAGGCAGGAAAGAGAGAGACAGGAGAGTTGGAAGGTAGAGAGGGCTGTCGGGAGCTGCTCTGCCCTGTGTGCTGCTGAGGACCGGGCTGGTCTCTTCCAGGGAAGTTCTTCTGGCTAGGAACTGTGGTTAGACATCGCAGTTAAGGCTCCAACAGTCCCCACGGAGAGTATGTGAGTGTTTTCATCAAAGGACAGTGTTTGTTGAAATATTTGGAGCTTCTCAGGAGATGCTCCATACAGAGTGGACTGTGACCAGGGTCCACCACTTTGAAAGTAAAGATGTGCAGTTTGATTTCCCTACTTTGTAGCCTATAAATGAATAGTAGCCATGTCTGATGCAGAGGATGGATGATCTACTATGATGTTCAAACCACAGTCTGTTGAATCCCATGGTATTCATAGGGATTTGCAAAAGGAAATCAACAAAAACAAGTTTGGAGTCAGTCAGCTCATGTACAGTCATATTTTTAGAGATGTGCAATGAGAAAAAGAGTGAAAACCACAGGTAGAGAATATCCCACAGTGAGGAAGAATTGGGGTTTGGGATGGGATCATATTTTTGTTTTCTTTCCTCAGAGCTTCCTTCTCCAAACTTGCCAGTCTGGTTTCTCAGTCACTCAGAGCTCAGGATCTGTTTTAGAGGTGCTCATTCAGTGGACAGAAGTAACATGAGGACATGGAGCAGTCTAAAACCTGCCTGTGCCTTACTTTTGAGGTTCAAGCAGGACTTCAGCAGTGCCCAGGCATGAATTCCTGTGGGACTCCCCTTGTTCCCAGTGCTGCATATACTGCTGCTGGGGTGTGGCCATTTTAGGTAGAAATGAGAACATGTGCATCAACACACTTCTTAAAAAATGAACATACCTTTAAATAGAAAATGACCTGTTTGTTGCAGCATGTTCAATAGTCAGTTTCTGGAATATTAATACCTTGTTTCCCAATATTTTAAGCTGCCTTCCTTCCCAATAGGAAATGAAGGATTTGTACAAGGATGCCAAATCCTCCCCTCCACAGTTCCATTTCTTCCCACAGTCCTTGCTGTTGGAGGAGGGGAGAAAAAAAAAAAAACCCGAAAGAAAAAGAAGGAGAAGGGAATCAGATGGACTAAGCATAAAGCAGGGGCTGGGATTGTTTTTTCTGGCCGACACACTTAGTGTTGCTGGTGCATTTGCTGCTTCCTTGAAAGGCCAGTGGGGGGAAGAAAAAGAGATTAAGGTCATCAAGATAATACAAAGAATATTCAAACTGGAAGCAGAGGGGAAATATAGAAGGTCTGTTTTTCCAATAGTAAGTAATCAGAGTACAGGAGGATGTAATTTGCAGATTAGGAAAATGAACAAAGACTATAAAATTAACTTTATGACAGAGAAGAGAACAGTCCATTTGAAGGGGGGAATAAACCAACCTCCATAAAGCTTTATGGCTGATACAATCAGTATGCTGGTTTAAACTAAATAGGAAATATCAGCAAATAATCAACCATGGGGCAGTCTTCAAGCCCTGGTTGTGTTGTAATCTGGATTTGATGTGACACACAAGCTAAGCCTGGGATTTTGGGGCAGTGAAACCTCCACAGATTCCCAGTCCTGGCTCTGTGGGTGTGCTTGGGGGTGGGGAGCAGGAGGAGAGTACTAATGTGCACCAAACCTGTCGCTGACAGCTGTCAATCACCTGTCCTCTCTTCCTCTGGCGACTCTTTTCCAAGCAAACAAAGCTCAACCCTGCAAATGTTCTTCTTCCACAATGAAATCAAATTGTCTCTTGCACTCCCACCAGCCTGGGAGCAGCTCAGGGGGTGGATTGGAAACAAAAGGTTTTAATTAGCAAGGGGACTGCAGTTTAGTTACAGAGCAGGTTGCTATAACAGGGACCCACCATGTCAGAGTGACAGAAACTGCTCAACTCCTTGCAGAAGAAACCATAGAAATCTCCAAGGAAAATGTCTCATTTTCCTCACAAGAGGAGCTGTCCTCTTCCCTTGAATCAGTAGGTGCTGAGCTCCTGGTCTGGTCTGAAGGAATGACATTGACAAATTGGAGCAGAAAGAGATTTTTCTGACATAATTTTACATTTCATCTTAATTTTTATTCCCTTCACTGTCATTCTTCTTTCTCATTCAACTGGTTTTTTAAGGTGAAAAGAGGGGAAAGTTGGAGTAACTCAGACTTGGTGTATTCTGTTGTTCGTGTTATTCATGCCTGTAAATAAATTTTCCAGTAGCCTATGAGCCTACCTCAGGTTTTATAGGACTCCAATGCAAGCCCTCGGAGAAGCTGTAACTCCAGAGCCACATTCTCCAATGGACAATTCTCTTATGTCTCTTTGCTATTCCATTTTCTAGCACAGAGGAACAAAATACAAGGCAAACCCCAAATATAACCAAAAAAGCAAGTGAGGGGCTGATTGTCCTCTTGTGAAATTGGAGGTAAATAATTAAGGAATATATCCAAAGGTTTTAATGAAGTTGCCTGGATGTAAAACTGCTGTGAGCTCAGGAGTAAGTCTTCCAGGCTGCTTAAAAAGGAGGAAAAGCAAGTTTGCTCAGGAAGCAAGTTTGCTCAAGAATGGAATTTTCCTTGTATGTGTGACACGGATCCCACAACAAGATGCTCAAATTTAAAGTGATTTTTTCTTTTTATTTAAATTAAAGTGCCTCATTGTGAGTGTGATACTGCCATTCCTGGGGTCTATATACTCTCTTCAGAAACAGAGGGCAAAGCTCTATAGCTTGGGAAAGGTCAAGTGGCCTCGATAAAATACAAACAGACTCAAACAGTTGCTCAAACAATACCAGACAAAAGTCTAAAATTCCTGAAGAATTAAAGGGTTCTTCTGGTAAGAATGGGAAAGTTCTGCTACCAAAAACATTTTTTTTTCTATTTACTTTATATTTTATTATCCACGGAGTGTTTCCTCAGATGTTAAAAGCACAAGGTGTTAGAAGCTTTGTGTGAACTTCTTGATATTTTGGGTTTGGTCTTAGCAAAGGATTTGTCTTCAGTTTTCTGAGGTGGATCAATTGAAATTCAGGAAAAACCTTTCCCTAACAAATTTTGAATTTCCTCATTAAAAAAGAAAACTTCAAACAAACATTCAGCAAGCTCTGTGAAATCCTATTCAGATATCAGAAAAAAAAAAAGGCACAAAAAGTAATGTGCCTTTGAAAACGTGCAGCCTGCTTTCTTTGAGCAAAACTTTCAGCATTTGTGGGACTATATTTAGCATTAAGAAGGTGATTTTGTTTCATTGAAGTCTCAGTGAAAATTTCAGAGCCACTTTTACGGCAGAGATTTTGAAGCTTTGCTAGTTGTGTTTCATTAAACAGCCGTGCTTGTCACATGGATGTACCTCTTACTCCTTTAATGGGTCGTCCTGCCCCTTGTGATTAGCAGATGGAAGCAGTTTGATATATTTGTCAAAAAGGCTATCCTTTGTGAGCCAAAATAAAACAAGTTCTCTGATATGCAAAAAGTTAAATACTTTTAGACTGGCTTGGCTTGGGATCTGACATCTTTTACCAATACTTATTTTGAGGTGGAATCAGTAGTCAGAGACCTTAAAGGCAAGGGCAAGATTTCAAACCAGATTTATGCTCTTGAACACTTTTAGAAGTGTGTGTGTGTGTATACACACATATATCACTGCAGTTATAGCCCCATGCTGGAACTATCTGTGATGCTCCAGCTGCAACTCTTCTGAATGCCACACGGTCTTCAGTGCTTTTCACCTCCATAGCTCCCCTGGGAATAAGAAAGCGTTATTTTTCCCATTTTACAGACGGGAACTGAGAGGTTCGTGGGCAAGTAGGAGATAGTGACAGTGTGAGACATTAAGCACAACTTGATGAGAAAACCTGTGCAGGTTTGAGTCTAGTGATCCCAACTATTGGGCTTCCTTGCTTTGAGGCAGGAAGGGGCAATTTAAGGGGCTAAAGAAGTCCCAGGAAATCTCAAAGTTTACCTGCAAGGGACAGACCTTGTCAAAATGAATAGCAGGATCAGATGCCCTGGGTGGGTTATCACCAACCCTCCCCACTAATGTTGCTGTTCTGCTCCCCAGTGGCTTGGTGTTCCACACGTGATGGAGCAGTGCCTGTCAGAGCTGAGTCAGCACCACCAATTGTTCCAGTCAATCCACATTCTCTGTAACTGGAGTGGCATTCCCACCCTTTGTGGCTGGTGGAGGTGACACTAAGAGTTTGGTCCTTCTGACTCTGCCCATCTTGGGCTCCATGCTGGCCCTGGGTGCTGCCGTGGCCCAGGGAGGGGAGTGCAGCCCCGTTTTCTGTTTGGTGGCCCATGCCCCCATGTGTGAGGGTGCCATGAGCCCTGTGCTGCCCATGTTAGGTGTCCTGGCAAGCTGAACTGTGATGGTCTAATCCCTCTGCTTGCGTTATAATCACATTATATCTGAATCTTAATAGTGATGAGTTTGCAGAGAAGCAGATGCTGCTGGTTCTGCTCTTATTTGCTACTTTTGGAGGATGCAGGCAGTGAAGGAGAAGGGCTGAGTTGCTGCTGCCTGCCCAAAGCCCAGGCAGGCAGAGCTCACTGCAGTGTGCAACATGGCAATTCATAAAACATGACAGTGGTGGGGCACTTCTGTGAGCCAATTTTAGTCCATGATAAAGACTGTGTCTGTCAGGGCTCACCTCCTCATGTGCAGGTCCATTGGACAATCACACAGGGCCAACTTGTTGCATGCAGGGGTGGAATTGGCTCCAAGTACATGGGTACCCCCAGGCTGTGTTAGAGGGTTACCTCCTGGTGCAGGGACTCTGCACAGCCCAGATTACACAGAGCCTTATCCTGCAGGGTGCTGGGTGGGATAGCATCACCTAAACTTCTTTGGGAACCAGTCAGCACCGCAGTTCCTCCAGGCTTGAAAGAAAAACTCACTGCGCATTTCAAAGCCAAGATTTTAGGAACAAAACTGAACCTCTTAATTGCATTTTTCACTTAGGAATGTGAAGGAATCACTGTGAACCTTGAAAGTCTGATACGTACCAGACCAGTAAATAGATTTGGCTTTGTTTTTTTAATGTTTTGCATACTTTGTTTTTCAAACTTTCACCAGCTCTGCTTTGTTTCAGTTAATGAAATTCTTCTATTGCAGCACTGGGACTTTTAAAGCATTTTCGTAACCTCCTGTCTTGGTCTCCAAGGTATAAACATTATTTTATAATTAGCCTTCACAACTATGTTATACATTTGAAAAGGAGGAAAAAAAAATGTTTTTCCCCCATTTTTATATAGGGGAATTACAGTTTCTACCTGGGGACTGAAAGAATGTGTATGTATGCATGCGCAGAGGAGAGAGAGAAACATTCAATCTGTTGAAATTTCATCTCCTGCCAGTTACACATGAAATCATCGTTTAGGAGAGAGAGTGGGAAATTACTGAATGCATTAGAAAAATCCTCACTCTGTCCTTAATGAAACTGCATTAAAACATGATGGGAGAGGGAAGACTTAGGGACATTTGTGTTTTACCAAAAAAACACAGGGAAAGTTAAGTAACTTGGCATCAGGCTCTTGGTAGCTGATACCGATGGGTACTAATTTGTCTCTTGCCCTTATTCCTGCCAATCCCCTATGGTGTTTTCTTATGGCCACTTCATATCAGGATAAAGCTGTCACCAAGGTAACCACATGTGCATGTGCACAATCATGTACACTCACTGTGTAATTAAGTCCAAGTGTAAATAATAATATTCACCACAGTGGGCAGTACTGAAGCAATGTGCTTCAGGAGCCCTCATGGCGTGCCTTTTGTGGAGGGTTGGCCTCACAGCTTTACCTGAGGGGGAAACTGAGTCACGGAGGAGGCAGGGAGCCTCCCAGGAACAGGGAGAGGCAGCACATCCATCAATTTTCCTGCAAGCTGGGAAGAGCACCCAACTTTTTCCATAGGTACCACTCATTAATGCAGTCAATGATCTTTAAACTCAGGTCCTTTGAAGTGTTTCTGCCAGGTTTATTCTCATCCAGGCAAAAATATTTGTCCAATTACTTGTAGACAGAAAAGCTTTTCCTCCACCCAGCCTGGGATGGATGCACATGGACTCATACAAAGATGTTTGCCTTGACTTCGGTAAAATTTGGATCTGGTCCCAGCAATCGTTCTGACCTTTGTAGGAGGGAACAGCCCAACACGAAGGGAATGCCTTTAACCATTTTTGAAGTGGTAACTTTCCTTGCTGTAATAAATTTTCAGGATGCTTTCAACAGAGAGAATAAATCCATACGAGAGATGGCTTAATGGATTTCGAATTTTCTAACAAGAAATGTGCCAAATGTTTCCCAATAGAAATGTCCCCTTGAATCTTTCATTTAGGTATGTGACAGATTCTTGAGTCAGAGTGCATTCCTACAGATTTGGTAGGTTTTGGTTTGTTTGTTTTTTTTCCTGTGGAGAAAGACACACAGCCAAAGCCTAACCTAGAGGGAAGCTTTTACAGATAAAAAGAGTAAACCAAGGAAGGGGAATAAGTGGGAATCAAGTGGTTAATTTCTGTTTTCAGCAATCTCATAGGAAAAAAATACATGTGAGCATGGAAAAATATTAGTCTATCTCTTTTGAAAGCCTTCAAAAAGATTTGTCTGAAGCGTGCATTTAAATGGGAAGGATACAGGTGTTTTCAGAGCTCTCCGAGCCTACGAGCAGGCCTGGGGCAAACCTGAGCACACAGAATAATGTAAGGAGAAACATTCCTCGGTGCTTCAGCGGGAAAATGCAAATAGGCTCATTTCCTCTTTTGAGGAGGACTTTAGATAAGGTGCTCCTGCAGCCAAGTAACCTGTCTGGTGTCTTCCCTGCCTGGAATATTACGGTGAGAGGGGAGTGAGTCACACACACGGAGCTGACAGCACAAGGATAGTGATGCTGCAGCCAATTCCCCTGCTCTCTGCACCACTTAACTGCAAGATTTGTTGGTGCCAGTTTTGCACTGCCCCCTCTGCCCCTCTCTCTGCCAACACCCCTGTGAGAATGTGTTGATCTGCTGTCGTTTGGGAACTACTAAAACTTGAAAACAAGTTGCCCAAGTGAGAAGCGCAGCAGAGACCTGCAGTCCCAGAGAGTCCTGCCTGTCACGGAATAAAGCATCTGTGCTTTGCTGGAGCAGGGCTGCCTCCTGCTCCCCCTCCTCCTCCCACCCCATCCCTTTCAAGGGAAGGCTCTGGGATACGTTTTGATTTCATTTTGCAAGTAGTCTGCTAAAAACATTTCTTTGCAGCCTTTTCTCTAAGTTTGTTTTCTTTGCTAGTTCAGCCTTCAGAAAAAACAATTTTTTTTTCTGTACCCATTAAGAATAATATTTTTTCAAAATTTTAGGGAGAATCCAGTAGCATGAACTTCATTGCAAGAGCTGAAATGGGAAGGGAGCTCTCCTGAAAAATCTAGCCCCAGTTGTGACTGCTGAGCTATGCAGGTAACCAGCAAATAATTAAGGCTAACACAGAAATTCAGCACCAGTTGGGTGACAGAACTCCCCTTCCACCAAAGAAAATCCCAGAAGAAAAGAAGATTATTTTAATTATGATGGTTTTTTTCCAGAAGGTTTATCAAGTATTCCCCCTTCACCTCTCACTGAATGATTTTAATAACTCTTGGAAAATGCCAGTTGCCATCAACTCTTGTCTTCAATTTTTAAATTTTTTTTATTAATTTTGTATAATTTTGTATAATCCATGACTGTGGATGTCAAAATAGTTAATGTGTTTCTTAAAACTCCAGCTCCAGGCATCATGTAAATACTTGCTTTTATAGTAAAGCAGAAAAAATATGCTCTCAGGGGGAAGAACTCTGGTTCATCCTTATACAGCCTTAAATTAAAGCAGAAAAGGATTCTAGATATTTTTAATTCTATTTTTTAGGTAAAGTTGATCAGATGTGAGATGATCTGATTCATGGTGCCTGAAGACTTGAGCTTGACAATGCTACATTGATTGTGGTATAATTTTTTTCTAATAGAACAGAAAAAGGAGTAGACTTGAATTCAGCCTGTCCAACTAGATGTTGATGTCTTTCATCAAAGAAAAATACTGGCTTGCTATTTAGGGTTCCCTAGTTCAGTTTACAGAGCAGCCCTTCTATTTTTAAAAGTTAAAATATTTTTCATATTTCTTTAAAAATAAACTGTCCAGTAACCAGCCAATGATCCAGTTATATAACTAATTTACATAGATATATTAAAGAACTAAAAGAAAACAGTAAGATATGTGTCCCCTTATATAAAATAAATCTTTGCAGTGGAAGTTTTCATCCACTTCTGAAACATAGGAAAATCAAAATTATAACTGGCATTCACAAGCCAATTATTGAACTCAACAGCCCAATTCTGAATTTTCACTGATTTAATTAAGAGCAACATTTGGCCCTAGCTAGAAGCAATAATAAGTGCTTCTTCATTAGGTGTTTTCAGGGTAATTTCTTAAGGGAAAAGATAGATGCTTCTAAATCTGTCATTTGGTGAACTGTTCTGTGTAATATATTAGAGCCATTGATTAGTGTAATATGGCAAAAAGCAAAGCCTGATTAATCATCCATACAGTCAATGGGTGCCTTTGATTAAGTCCAAAAAGAGCAACATAAAATCGTGGTAATTCCAGGCATTATAGAGACACACTTTTGCTTTGCATCTTTAATTCCACTTCAGTTCCTAATCTGGACTTCCTGGGGAGCGGCAATTGCATCTCACGGTGGCTTTCAAGGTTGCAACATTTCCCTTCCGTTCTACCGAGGAATGAAAACCAGAGCAGTTAGAACAGCCCAGTTTAAAGTCACATGCACATGTCAGAGTTCGGTTGAGGCGTTGGTTGGCAGCTGTTAAAGGTCCGGGGAGTTTGTTTCATGGGAACACGGAAAAGAAGAGCCCTCCCAGAGCAGCAACTCAGATCTCCACCTGTTGTGGGCAACCAAGCCTTGAAGTCTTGGTCTTCCCCTCTCAGGAACCCCCAGTAATGTATCTTCAGGAAACATTTTGGCTTCTGTGCCGGTGCTGACCCCCCCACACCTCTTTTGGCACTGACAATGTCATGACCTCTCCCGGGCCGCAGGAGGCTGTGTGTGGTCACAGCGGGCGACAGGGGATGTGACTGCTGCGAGCTGTTGCCCATCCACTCCGATGGTGATGAGGCTCATTATTGTCACATAATTAGTTTATTCAACAAAACTTCAAAAATATTTAACCTGGCTGTTTGCTACTCTGTTTCCTGGGTTCCTACTGCTTTGTTTTACATGAGCACTTGTATTAACATAGTTATCCCTTCCAGCAGTCGTGCTTTTTCTTACATGCCAATGGACCTATTTTCTCGTAGAGACCTTGGACACTTACCAGTAAGCATTTACAGGTATTTTCAAAAGAGTTAAGTGAATTAGGTGCCTGATTTCCTTTGCTGTTCATTTAGGATTAAAAACTTACTTGCCAAGTTGTTTTTGTATAGACTGCTACATCCTTGACTACCTAAGACCTTTATAAAGTGGCTCCTTAAGCTTTTGATCTGGCCTCTGTGTTTTTCTCTTAAGTACAAAATGTTCCTTTCTAGTGAAGCATCGGTATGTGCTATCTATCTGTCTGGAGATGGTGTGATGAGGAGGGGAGGGAAATGGCCAGTGACAACGATTTCTCTTGCTGATTAATTTTTTTCCCCCCACATAATTTAAATCAAAATATCTAAACCTCAGACCTGAAACCAACTTCACAGTCTTACTTTGTATGTAAAAATATTCCATTTAAATCAGCAGTAAAGCTAACATGAAAGTGCCAATAAATAATATATGCAAAGAGTTTTTTTTATCAATATATAAAGAAATGTGCAGTTGTGAAGCTGCTGAAAACAAGCATTAGGAAATGTAATGAAGCAAGAATTAGAACAGCATAGTTCCTCTGGCCATTATAAATGAGAACGCCAGGTACCTGGAGAACAGGAAAACTGATGAGTACAGTCTGTTCAGGAGAGAAGGAGGAAAATTTCCCCCAGGAACACATTTCAAATTACTTATTTATGAACTGATGAACTGGGAGACCACCTATAGAGAGACAGGAGCAAGCAGTCTGCTGCAGACAGCTACAGAACTCCAGCTAATTGTGCTGCTGTTTTCTGTTATAACTCCTGCTCTCCAGCTGGGCTTCGGAGGCAGGAAATTTAGGCATTGACTAGAAGTTGCACTTTCCCTCCTTCTTGTCGGCATAAATATATACATGTATATTTTAATCTGCTGGAATAATTCAGAAAAGGCCTGGGAAAACAGCTGCTGCCTTTGTCATGACAGTGTTAGGGAGTTTGTGGGGTAGAGCTTCCAAGGGAAAAGTTTTTAAGCTTGGGCCCATCCCTTGGCAAAGGTAACTCCAAAATTTGGAGATATATGGCCTGAAATTGAAATGTGGAATTTGCCTTTTGTTTTTGTCTCTGAACGTCACTGTCAGGATATTTAACTACACAGGAACAGAAACATGCAGACATATATAAGAACTAAATACAACATGTATTAACCATGTCAATGCGTGGGGGTGTGCACAGATATACTTCATACAAATGTCCTGCATAAATCTCTCTTGGCAGATATTTTTTTCTTTGTCCATATTCATATACACGCAAGAATCAAAATGCTATTTCATTTATCCAGTTTTAAGTATAGAATGGCTCCAGTTTGCTCCATAATACAGAAATCAGAATGCAGCCCAAGTTATAATAGCTGTTTAAGAAAAGAAAAAAGAATAGCTTTAGGTACTTGTTAACAAGATCTAATAAGATAGAGAAGAGATAGTTATAATACTGTAAATATTAAGTGGTTGAAAATTAATTTGAGTAGACCTCATCATTTGAAGCACAGGAGTTCTTAACAGAGAATTCATTTTATTAGCTCAGAAAACAGAATTTAGCTGTCTGGCTTGTAGGAAGTAAAAAGAGACAGAGGAAGCTTTATCAGAGGACTGTGAGGCTCCAAGATAATTTGCATGGATGGACAGTCTCAGCCTGTGCTGTGATTTAGCACATGGGCTCTGCATGGCGGTATCCAGTGATTTGACTCATGGCCCATAAACCCCCCTCAAATGATGGCTCACAAGACATGAAATGTCTGACCAGCCTTGAGGTTAAATATAGAAGTGAAAAGACCAATGGACTGGGGAGCAATGAGCACACACTGTATTTGCTTTCCAGGAGAAAAGCAAGCGTGGTTGCCCTTGATGAAAATCAGACCAAACATTGTCCTCCTTTGTCACTGAGGGACTGTACTTCCTTCCAGGAGTCAGGGACCAGGTGACTGAAGGGTTGAAGTTGTGTACTGGGGTCTCAGACTGTTCCTGGCATTCATGTGATGGCCAGCACAGGTCCCAGAGTACTGGTACAATATCCTGCCTACATGAACAGCCTCCTAACATGTTGTCTGATGAGTTTAGCGCTGGTTGCAGATTTCAAATGCACCTAAGTGAGGGTGCACTGCACTTACCCCTCTGCAAAGTGGGGAAGGCAAAGAGTGAAGGGGTGAGAGACAAGTCTGAAAGAGGAGGATACAATCATTTGCCATGTACTGGGTAGTCAGGTGTGCTTGGTGAATACTGAAACCTGGTACCTTAAAGAAGTTTAGAAGAAATGTCAAAAATTCAAATCTGCCAAGTACCGAGCGAGGTTTCACTGGGAGCTGGGAGTGCTCTGATACAGCTCAGAGACTATATTCCTTTCTTCTTCTTCTTTCCTGTAGGTACATTGGCAAGTCAATATAGAGAAAATGTGCAATGCTGTTGCTGTTGCTGCATGTGTTCCATGAATAGAGAATATAGTTTCCCATGGTGTCATTTATTATGAAATGTTAAGGATGGGACTGGAGTGACACAGTGGATCTATCCCTGCTCTTCATTAGGTTAGAAACCAAGAGCACTTAACAGTAGGACCTAAAAAAACTATTAACCCCAATAAAACCCCTGTAAAGATGTGTAGAGATAAAAGGGAACTTCAACAAAGTGGAAATTTTTATAGCAATGAGACAGAGAGAGAGAATGGCATCAAGATTTATTGAGAATCACTCTAGTAGCAAGAGGTTCAAGCATTAGCTAATTTTTATTTGCTTCTTTTATCATAAAAGTTTCTGAATTTTAAATAATCAAAGAATCAGTAATGATATTAACACTGCTTCAATGAGGAAACTTAAATACTTTCATTTTTGCTTCTGTTCTTAAAAAAAAAATCCTTCTGCTAAAATGAATATGCAACAGCGTCACACCTCAGTGAAACTTTTTTCTTTAAGTATTCAGAACATTTTGTGAGGCTGATCAATTGGGATTTTTTTTTTAATACCCGACTTGGTTGCACTGGCAGGTATTCACAAGTGACAATTATTTCAACATTAATTTGATAGCTCCCGACAGCCTTGGAGATGGGATAGAATCACCTGGAAGCTGGCATTTTGCATTGTACCATTCTGTCTATATGGGAACTGTCATCTTCCATTCAATATGGTAAATGCTATCTGCATACAGGCTTCTAAAAAGTTATAATTTCTTCTAAGTGATTGAAACTCATAGATCTCTCTCTTTCTCTCTCCCTTTTCAAGCTACACCTGAGAGGTAGCAATGATGACAGGCTGGTTTAACACAGCTCTTGCCGAGATTAAGTAGTTGTCAGACAGATATCATTGGAGACTAAGGGATTGCTTTTGGAAGTCATTCTGAATTGCTAACTAACAGGAGCTTGTTCCTAGATGGGTGCTGATTCTTTTGTTTCCAGGGATTGACACATCTGCAGTAACAAAGGAGCACACACTCCTTGCCTGATACCTGATTTGTGCTGGTCACCTTCCTATCTGGAAAAGAGGACCTAATGAATGCCCCTTTCACCACTTATTTGCAAAAGCAGAAAACACCCAGAGCTGCTATTTTTGGCCTGCCGGCTTAAGAAAATTTGATTATTTATAGCTAGGTGAAAATGTTTGCAGCAATACCCTTCATCTGCTAGAACAGACTTATATATGGGATGAATCCGTGCGAGGGTTCAACAATAATCTCTGCACTGTCAGCTTTGCCAGTTTTTAAGCAGGCTGTTTGGGAGGAACGTGTGTATAACTGCCTGGTGTATTCTGCTCACCTCCCGTTTCATATACATCCAGTGACAGACAGCCCCCAATGAACAGGGAGTAGCAGAGGCTGACAGGTCAGCTGTAACACAACAAGTTGTCACTGTCATGGGAACATGCAAGTGGAAAGTAGATGAAGTTGCCTAGAGGATGTTTTCATCAATTTAGTGTTATATACAAGCTAATAAATCTGCAGACACTCTCGTTTCACTATACACAATGTGTGTGAGAGAAAATGACTGAGCTTTGGCTGGGTTGGCATTTACTGGACCAGCTGCAGTAGCCACTTGAGCTAATAGTGTGAATGATTTAACTCCTTTCACTCCCCCCCTTTCCTAACGAAGTATTTCCCGTGGGACTTCAGACTGAAAAGTTTATTTTTAAGCATGGCAGAGTGACCGACTCTCTAGAGAGCTTTGGAAGTTGCAGGGGGCTGCTTCCTCAGAAAAGGATAAGTTTGGTGGGAGGTAAGAGGATGCATCCACCACTGGAAGAGGTAATTTGCAGGACAGGGAAGAGCTCACCAGGGTCAGAAAGCCTGGAAAACACCCTGGATCCCCCAAGCTGGCCATGTTGGCTGGTTGGATATTCTTAAATTGATCAAAATTTCCAGGTCCTTGGCATGATGTATTAGTAGGGGTAAGGTTTCATCCTCCTGTGCCCCAAATATTAAAAAGATGAACCTCAGCATATTAAAAAGTAGCACATTGAGGATGCAGATATTACAATAATTACCTAAGGAGCCCTCCTCTGTGATCATTCTGGATTATCTGCAACATGCATACTAGTTTATTGAAGTATATTTTTTATGGAGCAGTAGAGATTGCAAGAGGAGACTGAGGGGAGACCTCACTGCAATCTACAGCTTCTCACTAGAGGCAGCAGCGATCTCTGCTCTCTTTGACCAGACAGGACCCCAGGGAATGGTTCAGCTGTGTCAGGGGAGGTTTAGGTGGATATTAGGAAAAGGTTCTTCCCCCAGAGAGTGGTCAGGCACTGAACAGGCTCCCCGGAGCAGAGGTCACGGCCCCAAAGCTGACAGAGCTCAAGCAGTGTTTGGACAACACTCTCAGACACATGGTGGGAGTGTTGTGGGGGTCCTGTGCAGGGCCAGGAGCTGGCCTTGATGATCCTTATGGATCCCTTGCAACTCAGGATATTCTATGATTCTATGAAATTATATGATAAAGGGGTTTACCTTTATGAATAGCTCATGGATAATTAGTAGCAAATCTTGTATTATGTTTTTTTAGTTTAATAATTTGCAAGGTATCATTTCTCTTTCCTGCGTGGCTGACTACTGACTCACCTGATATAGTGCAAAAATTGAGAGATACAATCAAACAGACAATTTGCAATAGGCTTTCAGTGACTTTTGTGTGTTTATACTTGTGGATGAAGGCAGGAGAATGTGTTGCTTCAGGTTAGATACTGTTGGGCTCAGCTACAACCACCTGATGCTGAGTAGTGACACTTTTTATCTATCAGCACAATTTATCTCCTGGAATCCCCTGATTTTTTCACTGATACTAAAACATTTTTTCACTGATACTAAAACATGCTTTCAGCTATATAAGCATCTTGACTGAACCTTGCAGTGGTGTCATGCAAATGGTTCCATTGATTTCAAATAGAAATGGCTACTTTATTCACTGTGGTGTTATAACTTTGTTCAAAAGAAGTCCAAAATAATTTAAAACTCATATCTGTAACTCTCACCTGGGTGTCTTCTTGGTACAGAACTTACTCAAGTCATTAACTCTGAGTTCAGTTATGCACATTGAAGAACTTTGTGAACAAGGCTGAGATTGCAGTTAAATATGTAAATTCAACCTCAGTATTCTCAAAATGTTCTAGTATGTCAATGTTAATGATAGTACTTTCCCATATAACATATTTAATTCTTCTTCTTCAAAGCATTTTACAAAGAAACTCTGTTTTACAGTAAATACACAGGAGTACAGAGCACAGGAAACACAGAGAGAGAAGGAGATTGGTAGTCTGAAAAAAAAAGGAAAGAGGTGTAGAAATAAAATTTTTTTCAAAAATGAAAAATTGTAATTTTAATATTTTAAGAAATGAGATTAATTCTTGTTAAAAAACTGAAGACTGTAAAATAATTTGGAAAGTTTTCTCAATTTTTGCCTTGATCTTGAAGCATAATAAAAATGTAAGAGTATAGGTATTTCAGGCAGAACTATTGCTTCAAGTGGCAACAGCAGGGGTAACTGGTCATTCCCATTGCCTGTAAATGAGTATTTGCTTTCTATAACGTCACAATTAAAAAAAAAGAAGAAAGGAAATAACCACCCCATACCTCAAAAACATCTGAAAATAAAACAGCTCACTCTGCCACTATCACATTTTTAGACTTACTCACCCAGTGTTTCCTGTACCCACCTTGTGACAATGAAGCCTCTGCAATTTCACAAAATTATGTGTAAATATGAAACTGAGCCACCACTCAGAGACTGGTAAATGCTGTAGCCTGACACAGAGTGGGTATGCTAAAATATTACTGCTCTGTATAATATTGCACACTCTATACTAATCTGCTTCTGTCAGTTGACATGACAATAAATATAGTTATTAAAACAAACATGCAAATGATATATAGTTAAATAGTCTTAAATAAACCTACACTACCAGTGAATTTTGTGACACCAGAAATTGTTCAATACATCTACTTTCATTGGAAATTGTTCCCTTAGATCTCCATTCTGAGGTAAGAAATGGCATTTTGGGGTAATTAAATCAATGATGTGATTATATTCTCCCAACCCTGCCTTTAACACACCAGACTGAATTGTCTTTGTGAGTAAGTCCAGTGCCACAAAACAGTTACGCCAGCAGAGACTTTATCCCCCAAAATATATCCAGTCAAGGGCATGCAAAATCCAGCAGGTTTCCATTACAGCATACACAAGGAAATGCATTTAAAGCCAGCTAGGCTTATGTGTTTTAGGATTCCCTATCAGACAGTGCATGTCAGAAAAGATTTAAGGCCATGCTAACTTTTGCTTGGGTCACTTTTTCTCCCCACTGGCCTGCAGGCTGAATAGAAATGGTTATAGCACCGACATAAAGTCATTTATTCTGCTTGCCCCTGTTCCTGCATCAAGTAAAAAGCAGCTCATGAACCCTATATTTAAACTTTCTCTTCTGATTTTTTTTTTTTCACTGATCCTTCCAGAAAAATCATGTTATGGCAAATGAAGTTTCCTAGGGAATTTTTTCTTTGGCAAGGAGAGGGTCTAAAATAGGTCAGTGACAGCTGAAAAATTGCATTCACTTCATATTCATTCACTGAAGGAGACTGAAATTTCTCCTGAGCACTGCTTCAATTTCACTTTCGTATCCTTGCCCCAAGTTTTCTTACATTAGGACTTTTTATGGCATAGAAATGACCCAAAACACAATCAGTGTGGGAGTTGTATAGTTAAAAACTATAGTTTGCAACAACGACAGAAAATGGTTGTTGTTTTGTACCTCACTGATAAATGAACGTCTATTGTTCTTCTACTCTGGAAATTAATAATAACTGGACCAGTTGCCTTAGAGACAGCCAGGCATCCATTAGCAATCAGTAAAAATTAATGTACTGCAGGGAATTTAGCAAGGAAATGCATTTAAGTGTGTGGGGGCACCTTAACCACCCATCCAACACGGGTGTGTGCCGGGAGTCTCCCAGCCATTGCCGCTGCCTCGCTGTGAGGATGCCCTTAGATACAGCCAAGGTGTTCTTAACAAGCAAAGGTAGTCCCTATCAAAGGCCATAACTCGGTGAGGAGTACTGTGCTTTTGGGTTTCCCTTGCCTGGAAATCTGGAAATGCAGAGGAAAAGCCCAACATGGCAGCAGCTCCTTGTTTTCCTGCAGCACTCAGGCTCTTCCCGCCTGCACGGCTGTGGCTCCTGCCCCATGAAAGGTTCTCTCAGATGGGTGAGCGGTGCTTTAAAAAGTCCCTGAGCACTTTTAAAACTGTCAGCACCACTGTCATTCACGATGCAACTGGTTTCCAAGCCTGGCTTCTGTTTTTCCAGTGGGCAGCTTGAATTCCCCTCGATAATTACCTTGGGTGTGCAGTAGCAGGGCTGGCCAAAGCCATTACTTTGGGATTCTTTGTGCCATGGATGCAGGGTGGCTGTGAGTGCTGCTGATGTGCCCAGCCTCAGGATGCTTCTGGGGGTTATTCTGTACCCTCCCAGGCCTGCTCTCCAGAACAGGGTTGGATTTGCACTGCAAAGGGCAGCAGCTAAGCCTCCCAAAGGCTTTTCATTTTACTACTGCCTCCTCCTGTTTCTCCATCCCCGAGCATGAATCTGTGTGGGTGCTCACTGTCTGGGACAGGACAGCTAAGCCTGTGTGTTTGGTTGCCTGATGGTGGCTGCCCTGTCCTGTGGTAGGACAAGCTGTCATTAGATGATTAAAAACTGTACTTAAAAGATCTGACTTCTAGGGGTGGAGATGGACCCAGCAAGGGCATAAACTACTGCATGTGCGCAAGGCTTCCACTGGCTGCCTTCCTCCTCTGTTCTTGTGTCTTTGCGAGGGGGTTGGCCTCCTCCTGCCTCTTCACTTGCAGGCAAACTTCACCTTGATGTTGACCACATGTGGTTCAGGAGGACAACAGATCTGCTGGCAAATGTGCCCCCCCGAGGAACTCACAGCAGCATGGGAGTGGCCACTTCTGTACAGAGCCCTGGGTCAGAGCCGGACTGATCCATTGGTAACCCTCACATAAATTCTGTTAAAATCAGTGGGAATGGTGAATCAGTAAATGAGAACTGAATTTGGCATCTTGCTATCCAGGGGTATGGTTGCTTTATGGAATGGATGGGGTAGGTGAGTAAATAAAGGAAGCGGAGCTCTGAGAAATAAGGAAGTTAAAAAAAGTTTTCAAATGCAAAACTGATGAGTTGCTGGCAGTCAGTGCTTCCTGTGACATCTGGCAAGTGGACAGGATGGCTGACTCCAATTAGCTTCTGATTTTGGAGGGGAGTTAAAATATTAACACTCGAGTGTTACCCACAGTTCCCCAGCAGCACAGACAGAGAGAGCAGCATCCAGAAATCCCTGGCCTTGGAAATTAGGGTGTCCCAAAAGGGTATATCCAAAAATGTGTGGTTTTCTGTCAGATACCATCAATATACAAGTCACTCAGGAACACCAATAGAAGACACAAAAGGGAACTACCACATCCTACTGGCAAATGTACTGGTCTGAGCAAAGATATTCTCCTAACAACCACATATTTTTTTAGAGTTTCTTGGAAAACTTCTTGTGTTGTTGGTGTCAGACAAACCAGATGGGAATTCTGAATTGATGATCACATTTTGAGGCTGGAATGCAACATCTGGAGTTGATCAGCATTCCTCACAAACTGATCAATCATTAGGTGGAACTGATTACTACCATCTCCTCCTTTTACTCTTGGTTCACTTAGAACTGTTTTTTTTTTTTTCTTTCTATGTAAAAAAAAAAGAAGACAGAAAGCATGAAACACAGCTTCTTTACAGGGACTGAGGTTATGTGAGTCACAGTGACTAACTCTTTGCACATATCTCTTGTTGCAGTATCAAATGGAGCAGGGATGAGATAGATCTGCTCTAGTAAATATAAAATATCATGGGTCATATTACTCAGCAACAGCAATTTTGCAGCAGCAGCAGTTTTGAAGTAAGACCTTTTCAATAAGTCACTATATATAGAAAGATTAGGACTAATGCTGCTAACGTCAGTGTCTGAGATCAGGGTTATTTAGGAGTGTGCTACGTTTGGTACAAACACACTCGACGGGCCCTGCTGTGCCAGCCTTGCCACAAGCTAAAACAGAATTACAAAACACCAAAATAATTTTCCAGCCTCTGGAAAGTCTATCATCTTCCTTGCATTTGTCTTTCAGGAAAGAGAAAATGACAAGGCAATGTGCAAACCAGGCCACATGTGTACTCCACTGTCCTCACATGTGTTTCATATATCAGCACTATTGTCAGACGCTGCAACCACTTCCCAAGTGGTGATAAAACCAGCTCCACCACTGCTCCTCAGGAGAACCATGGGCTTCCCTCTCCCCACGCATCCCAGAGATGTCCTGGAGGACCGTAGAGCACAACAAGTACCATTTCAGATCCATGGTGTGTTTCCTGTGCCAACACGTGGCTCGAGGAAGCAAAACACTGAAAGAACACACACGAGCCAAGCCCAGTATTTGGGTCCCATCTCTGCTGAGTTTGGACCTGTATTTCCCAGTGGATATTCCTGACCCGGTATGGTTTGTGACTGAAATTATGCAAAATGTCCGTTGTGAAACCTGAAAGTGACCCCAGTTTGCTACCATCTTGTTCTGACTCATTTACTTTCAAATCTTTTTTTTATCAACAAGAAACCCAGGCCAGGTTCACTGCGTAGTTCTTGGGCACTGTTCCTCTGAATCTTCTTTGTTTACTCTGGCATAAATCAGGAATTCCTCACTGAAATCAGGGGAAGGTTTGATTAGGATCTTTTCTTAAACCAGATGATGGTTTTTCATAGAAAGTGCGAGCATTTTGTGGATTTTCCTGGCTTTAAAACAAAGACCAAAGAAATGTCGTGGTTTCCAATGAGTTTCTCTTTGAGGTTCTGGGTCTGTTCATCATTTCATGCCCAAAATGAAACATGAGAAGTGAAAAAACAGAACTTGTGTCATGAAACTGAACAAAATGTTCCCATGAACTTTATGTGAAAGAAACCACAGAGTAACCTGCAAGCTTTAGAGAGACGTGACCATGCAACTCACTTCCCACTGCTGAGTCAGGGTTCCCACGCAGAGCTGCAGCCCTGGAAATGGACTGCACCACTGAACCTCTGTGACAAAATCTCTCCCATCTTTTCTCTGTGCTTTTGCCATTGAAAATGTGCATTTTGGGAGTTCTGCAAACTCTGAAACCAGATTTGAGTTCCCATGTGCTAGTGACTGTATGTAGAGAAAAGTGCTCCACAAACATTAAAGAACATATAATTTTCCCATCAGTAAGCACTTATCTGAATAATTTTCCTGTTAAAAACACAGACATTTGTTTTGAAAATAGCAGAATACTGATGGGGACATGAGGTTATTTACCTGATTCTAAAGAAACAAACCAGAAGGAGAGAATAATTAGCAGAGACATATTCAGTGACTCACCTAATGTAAGTCAGGGAACTTTTGGCAAAACCAAAAGCCAAACTCCATTCCTTGGAATCCATGTCTTGTCAGAGGAACATCTATTCAGACACTTTACTTCTGAATCTAATGCTGTGCATTTTCAGTTCTAACATTTTTAACAGCTCAATTTTTCAAACTGTGCAGTATTATAGGAAAACAGTAACCCTGCAGCAGGGAAGGCAGCTGTAAGCAAGAAAATGCAGTGCTGTTCCTGTGAATTCCTGCAGCCTGCTCTGTCAGGATCTCCATGTGCTAGCTCTCCAAGAGAGATGAAATAAAACATTTAAGTTGAAGTTATGATTTTCCCAGGGAAAGGAAAAGGGTTATGCACAGTTTTCTCCCTTTTAAAGTGACTTTGTTTGTTTACTAATCTAAAATTATTGCAAATGCTTTTTCAAAAAGGATAATGAAGTAGCAAGGAAGATGACAAACAGCTGATTATAGATAAAAGCTCCTTAACAGCAGTGTCATCTAGAGCAAAGCAGAGAGAATTGTGTTCAGAGACATTAGTTGGCATTGGCAGCCTGCTCCTCTCCAGAGCTTTGATCCTGTTCCTGCCTAAGCTGGTGAGTTCCCCAAGAGGAGAGTCTGTCCCCACGGTGCCTGACACAAGCATCTGCCTTCACTTCTAGCACCACTGTACACCCAGGAATTTCCTGGCTGGGAGTGCACTTGGACAACTCACCCAGGACATCCCTAAGGGCTTTGTGTTTCTGGTAGCCTGGGAATTAAGTGATTTAAGATTGACATGCAGAGCAGGGTCTCCTGTAAGGACAGTAAGTTCTCCACTGCCCCATTGTGGGGTGTTATAAAGAACCTTTTAGATATGGAATGAGAAAACTTGGGTGCATTTACTAAAGAAGCAAAAATACACGTGAAATGCAAGCAGTAATGTGCACAAACAAGATACAGCCTCAAGAGCACAACACATGGGATTCGAGTGTTCCTAGCTGAATGCTTTTACACCCCAAAGCTCCTTCAGTGCTTGTTGAATTCAGAGTCATACTGTATGTGAAATTCATCTGAATCTTGTTTCTTTGGCCTATGGGGTATTTTCATGTACAAATTAGGCTGGCCAATGTTCCCTTTCTGCAAAAATTCCCAGGAGTGCAACTTAAATGTTATTAAAAAGCCTAATAAAAGAAGAGTGCACATTTAATAATGTTAGAATAACACAGCCATTGCAGCACGGTGTGCCTGCGGTTCCAACCAAGTGAGAATATGAGGCACTAATGCACTTATTCAGAAAAATACCACCATAATTATCAACAACTATGAAGGGCCATTGATACCATGCAGGATGGACAGAAACATTTTCAGGACCTCCAGTTTGGACCCTGCCTTTGACCTGCTGGTTTGACCAGGATCTGGGCACAGTCCCAGCCAAACAGGGACTGTCATGTTCTTGTATGCAGCCCATGGAAGGCCACTGCCACTGGGGCCGGTGCAGTAACACCTTTTTCACAAGCTTTAGCCCAGTTTCCATTATCTAAAAGAGCTGGATACTCTCAGTAGATGGTGCAAACTTCCCACATTCATCAGCTACAGTGCTGTGATACATATCTCTGCAGTTTTCCTTCACCTTTGCCCTGTCACACTGACATCTCTTCCTCTCATATATCCTTTCTCTACATCACGGCATGCTTTCCTCCCACTTATGTATCCTAAGATGACTTTTCTCCAGGACACAAGGTCTAACACAAGACTTAGATATCAACGCAGGCCCACTCATTGGAGGGATTAAATACAAGGTTTTCATTATATTAATTAGGAATCACTACTTTAGTGGGAGAACTGAAACCATGCACGAATCTAAGAGGGTGGGTGGTTTTGTTGAAAAGATGGGAAGAGAGGCTACAGGGCATGACCTGCTCCAAACCACAGTGCAGGTTTCCATAGTCTCCACCCAATGGCTCTATCCACCAGCCCACACTATCTCCCTAGAGCAGGAAGCAATATTCTTGGAAAACTAAAACCTCGTGACCCATAAATGAATCCACCGCAAATAAATTCCCAATATAAGAAACAAACCTTTAAAAAACAAAACAAAACCTGGAACAGCAGGGCAGTATCTGATTTCTGAATAGAAATGGATTTAGTTTGGCTGGGGCACAAGGACAGCAGGAGCGTTCAAAGCTCTGTGAGCTGCGCGCGGGGGCTCTGGTGGGGACACTTCCTCCAAGGCAGGAATTCTCCCGCACACGATGGCATTGTTATGCATTAAGCAATTTTTTTTCCCTCTCTTGGGGTGCGGGGGCGTAACGGGAGAGGGGAAGTCTTGATCACTCGGCGATTGTGGTCCCATCAGCCACGCTATGTTTGCTTAGAAATGACTGCTCCTCAGTTTAGCACCACACTGCTGGTTTGTTTGGTTCATTCCCCCCCCCCCCCAGTTTAAGTAAAGAACAGAGAAAGAAAACCCAACCGGTTTGCTTCGCATGAGGCAGGTCCCACACCCTGGTCTTTCGAACCCTCAGAAAAAATTGTCAATTTTGAGAAAGCAAAATGAAGCCCTGGCACTTCAGTCCTGCAAAGGAGAGAGAGCAGAGGGGCTGGAATGGAGAGAAGGAGCTCGCATTTTCCTGCTGCTTTTTTTGCTCAAAGTGAACAAAATACAGAGCAGTGCAGCAGGGCAAGGCCCTCTTTCAGCAGATGCTTCTCTCTAACAATCTCACATGCTTTTTTTGTCCTGATGTGAATCGTGTGGCTCCATAGTTCATACTACAGTAAGCCCCTACAGCCTGTTTTTTGTGTGCAGCTTCATATGCCTTTTTTCTGTCTTGAACAGTTTTGCCCTATCCTCCTTCTGACCTGCTGGTTATCTTTTGCAGAAAGTTAAAGAGAATTTTTGAAAAAATTATAGGAAGTTGATCAAGCTGTGTTTGAGTTACAGGTCATTAAAGTTCACTGTAAGATGAAATTTTTACTATATAAACACCGTTAAAACCTGGACTGCCAGCCAAGTGTATCCATGAACCATGGGAAACTTAGGAGCAGGGGAGGCAGGTAAACCTCAGCAGATCTCTGCTAGATGCCTGTGCAGTGCTTTCCTTGCTTGTTAAAGGAATAAGCAGTCAAAGACACTTTAATGTTAAAATTTAATAGTATTGGGTTTGGTTGCTTTAGGTAGACAAGATGACACTTCTTCCTGTAGGCTTTTTGTGCCTTGTAAAATCCAGCCACTGAGGGATTTTTTGCTGCTTTTACATTTCAGCTCTAACATTAACAAATGCAAAGGTAATGAGATTTTCTGTCTTTTTTTAAAACTAATTTTGCAGGTAAACTCCCCTGAATTCTTTGAACGTGTCGCTCAAAGTTTTATGGTCATATCCCTCGGGGTTATTTAAAACACTTTAGGTTTGAAGAATATGTTTTCTTTTCAAGTGTTATTTGTAGCAAGTATGAGAGGGAAAGGGTTAATTTTTTTTTTTTTTTCCTAGGGCTTATATGTAAGTGAAATGACATTTTAACAATCTCTTTAGTATAGCCTTGCTGTGCTGGGACCTCTGTTGCCTGCTGTCTTACTTCTTGGCCTCTAAATAGAGAGTTATTTTCAATTTCTCCAGTTCCTAATGTTTTAAATGGAACTACTGTTCCCCTTAGAGCACCCAGTGGCTGGCTGGAGACCTTTATTGATATATATAAATTACTCCAGTCCACAGGGCTGGCTACAGATCCAATCATATTGAGCTAATGCGCATATAAATAAAAACCTGGAAGTATGGTTTATGGCAATAAGTAGTGCAGTAGAAGTTTATACCATCCTGCAAAGACACCTTGATACATTGCTGATAATCTCTATAATGTATTTAAAGCGTCAGTCTGTAGATTCAGGGCTGAAAATTTCACTCATCAAAGCCATAAATCGTGGTGAGCTTCTGTTGATTGGCCTGGAAAAGAAGGAATTTCCCCAATCTAAGGAAAAGACAAAATTTAAGGATGTTAGCTTTTCGGTGGAAGGCACCAAGCAGGGTGATGCTGAGGTCTAAGTTAACTGCATCAGGCTCAGAAGTTCCCTGACATCTTGATGTTTGTCTGATTGCCAGCTTTTGCAATTCACAGATGATTCCCACTTTTTCATGGAATGATTTGTTGCCCTCTAAACAAAACAGTAATAACCTGATGTCCAGCTGATAAAGCTGACAGCAACTGAATTATTTAGGCAAGAAATCATTTCACTAGACAGGTGAAAACAAATTTCTAGGGTTAGGTTGAACCTTCAGGCTAAATCCTACATGGAGAAAGCAGGAGGTAACTGGTTTTCTCTTGCAGCATCTCTGGAACAGGTATGTGACCCAGACAGTCCCTCGACTGTTCTCTTGCTGCATTGGGAATGTGATTCACTGCAGCCTCGGGCAGGTGTAGCTGCACAACAACATCTCCCACACCTTTGCTGCAATCTGGACCTTTCTGGGTTTAAACACCTCAGCTGTTAAAGTTAAAACTCCAACAAGCCAGCAGTGGGCCAATGCCATCCTGGGCAGGTCTAGTCCTCATGGACCCACCTGTGCTGGGCTCTAGGGAAGGGGCTGTCTGGTTTTTCCCTGCAGCATCCAGCACAATGACCGCAGTGCCTCATCACTGTGGCTCTGCACAGAGAGCAAGGAACAAACCTCAAACTGCTAATCCAATAACCCCCCTAAGCAACCAGGAGGGTCTGGAGCAGGAAAGGTAACAAACAGTCTCATTATTAGTTCTTGGGAAGGTCCTAAGAAGGCCTGGGGGTGACACAAAGGGAGCAGGACAGGTACCAGTGTGGCAGCCCAGGCCATCACGCCACACTTCCTCCCTGTCTGCTGCCTTGGAGTTCCAGAAGCAGAGCAGTAGCTTTATTAATAAGCTGCCGTACCATGGCACAGCAATAGAGTCTTGAGGCAACTTTGGCAGGTGCAAGACAGGGCATTATAGATATAACTGATGCTCTATGAGCACTGTAAGATGCTGCCAACTCTACACTAGTTTATTTCTTCATTTTCAGATCCTTCAGGCTCCAATTTTACCACTTCAGAAGAATGATTGTAACTTAAAGGAAAACTCCAGTATGAGTTGTCAAAGCAGCCTTTAGAAATACTTGTCACTCTTTCAGTATCATAGTCTGTGGAGCTGTCATTGTTGTCTCTGGGTTCTGCCATTTTATTGTCACCTCTTTGCTTTCCATCTCAGAAAGCCATGGAGGAACCAAAAAAAAAAAATAATTTAAAAGTTCTTGTGAAGTCTCCTGGAGTGCTGAACACAGTAGACTCCAATGAATGTGAGAGCTGCAGAGACTTTAGAAAACCATTTATCAGTAGTCAACTGAGTACTTAAAAACTGTACAGAACAATTAAAAAAGCAAATATATCAGGTTTTGGAAGTGGTTCTAACACTGAGTCTCGGTGGACAAGGTTCAGTGTGTTCAGTGTGTTTAGCCAGGTGCTGTGTCACCATCCTATATTTAACAACCTTCCTGTATTTAAAGCTTTTTCCACATTTACATGTAAGGTGGTTTGACTGAAATTGCATTGAAAATTTGGTTCAGTTTATCTTGTGCATAGAGCTGCGTGGCCACTTGCAGAACAATTTCAAGTTAGCACAGTCTAATTTAGTAAGGAATCATGAAGCCAATTCAATTTAAAACCATTAAAACAATTTTAGAGTGTCTGCCCAAGGGTTTTGCATGTTTTCACTAAATGAGTTTTAAAAATACATTTAGTTAAACTGATGGAACTTTAAGTATCAATAAAGGCTTTATCTTACAAACACTAATGCTTGTCTTCAATGAGTCCTTTGCATCTGCTTAGATGTCTGTCTCCAGGATCAGGGCATTCTCAGTTATTGCATTTAAGAAAAAGGTTTATTTTTTATCTCTTCCAAATGAACTTCTTTAAAGGAAAATCTTTCCATTTCTGTCCTGGTTTTGGAGTGAGACAATCTGATCATTGCTACCCTGGGCTGCAAGTTACGTGCTGAAACCTCAGTCTTGCTTCTGAATCACATGAGCCCACCTGGCACGAGTGGGCGTGAGACCCATCACCTTTTGATCTCACAGTCCCACAGACCACAGTGAAGGTAAATAGCTCAGGCTGTACCCCAGCACTATCTACTTGTCCAAAAGGTGGTAAAATCCATATATCTGTTTCTCCTCAAGAAAACTTTCATTTTCAGAGCTCCATTAAGCCCATTTAACACCAGGGTTGGTTGGAAAAAGGTTTGCTACAGATTCTGCATCTCATTTTTCCTTTGTTTCATCTGTTCCAGGAAATTCACCTTGTGGAACTTGTTTTCTAGGAGATATTTTTTAAGCTTGGTCTAGATTAGGTGTGGGGAGAGTGGTTCTTGCTAGTCTGGATCTCTGACATTTTGCCTCCTGTCTGCTGCACTGCTCTGAGCGATGGTGATCAGACTGCATGTGCTTGAGAAGGACAATACCAAGAAGGCAAAGGAAGATGTATTTATGAAAAATAATGTTTCAACTCACTCTTTTAGGATCCCATTTTTTTTCTCCACTTCTGAAAAAATTAGGAAAACTCAGACAAGTAAACATGATTTAGAAATTCTAAAAGAGTTTTCATGTCCCAGGATTCTCAGGCTCCCACAGAAACTTGCAACATCTTCAAGGGATTTGTGTATGATAAATGTTGAGGACAGGGAATCAAACAGCTTTTCTTTCAATTAGCAACACAGCAGCAAAATACTGGAAGGCACCTCCCGAGTCACTGAGTCCGGTGCTTTGTGGTTGCAGACAAATAATGACCCATAATCTCTTTAATAAAATGATCACGTTCCACTTTGAAAGCCACTAGGTTTTGGGGGCAGGACTGATCCCTACTGCTAACCCTGTGAAGCCCAGAACAAATATCTGAGCTCAAGATAATGCTACTTACAACAGGATTAAATCCCTGCTGGGTGCCCTACAGATGCAACCACAGGGGAACTCCGCCAGTAACAGCATGGCTTTGGCGCTTCGTGTCCATGTAAGGGTAAAATTTGCTCTATTCTTCCTCATAATTAGGTGCAGCAACTAGATCAGGCTTTATATTGCATCATACTTGCTTCTATGCAAGGGCAGATGCAGCATTAAATGGAGGGTTGAGCAGCCATGTGACATGAGGACATGTGGTACAGGCAGCACCAGAGGGATGCTCCATTTCCTTTAGTGCCCTCTGATTCCCTGTGTTCACTGTACCATCACTTGGGGATTTGTGCATCACTCTCCTATGAGAGATTAGTTTGGGGTCCTGGGAGAGGCCTGCATGGTGAATGGACCATGATCCAAACAGCCCTGAAATCCTCCTAACTCAGCTCACTCGAGGCAAATTTGGATCAGGGCCTGGAGCTCTTCCGCTGCAGGAATTCCTGCCATGCCTTCCCAGACAAAGAGGGCGACCACATCCTCACGTCACGAGAGTTGTTTAGTTTTGACTGAGGGAACCCATCTGTCAAACAGGCACACAAATGGGCGGGAGCCAAAGGACTGGTGGGAGAGGTGGGATGACCCAGTGGTTGGGCTATAATGGCCAATATAAGACTATAAGGAAAATCCATGTTCTCCAGTGTTGTGGGATCACTTGCAGTCATAAACCTCATCCAGCTCAATGTGGGGAGGGGTGGAAAAGGCCTGCCCAGCCATGCCTCCACCACAGACCCAGAGCAGGACCATCTCATCTGTGGGACGTTAATGGGATGCTGCAGCCCTTATAGCTCTGTGCTAAATACCCTCCTGCCCTGGCCCTGGGCGGTGCACGGATGTATGAGGAGACGCCACCTCACAACAGGGTTGCATAATGAGGAGAGAGCAGTCTGGGTGGCTCCTGGATATGGCCCTGCATCAGGGCTGGCTCGTGTGGCTGCAGTTAAGCCCACTCAATAAGAGTTTAAAGGTGCAGAGTGCAGCAAAGGCAGCCGCAAGGCCATAATGTCACCTCACATGGGAGCCCGCACGGTTTCCTTGGCTGCCGGCTCTCTTCTGCTGTTTTTGATGCCCTAACCTGCTGACCTGAGCTGTGACCCGGTCTCCTCATATGCCTTTCTGAGCTGCCACCTGCTTAGTTGCCCTGTTTTCAAAAGAAAAGGTTTCTGGACAAACACAAGTGCCGTTACATCCCTTCCTTCCTGAAAGCCTCAGTCCTGTGGTGTTGGTGGGAAGTGTGCATGGACCTGCACACCCGGTCCTGCCTGCTGAAAGGGCAGTCTGGGGGCTTTGGGGCAGCCCTTTGCAGTGTGGGGGGAAGACACCAGAGCAGGGAAAGGTGTAGACACTGGTGAGTTTGCTGAGTTTAAAAAAAGACTAAAAGTGGGAGAGAGCAAAAGGTAGGAGATGTTGCCATACCCATACTTGTGTTGAAGATGAGCAATTATGTGCAAACTTGGTCCAAATAGAAAGAACAAAACCTCACTGACTTCAGGACAGTCCCCCCCCATCTAGGTTTTCATACAACCCCATCCTGCTCACAGTGGAAGGCCTCCTTCAGTTGTTTACATTGTCCACAAGCCTTAATTGATGCAAAAGGGGATAAGAGGAAAGGAAATTAATATTATACACTGTCTGGATTTCAGAGATCCACACTGTCTATCTGTATCCTTCAAGCCATCACAAGCAATCTAAGAGCAGTCTCCACAAGCACACACAGACCCAACCATTAACATAATTCTCTCTTTTATTCCTCATCATTGTGGTACCGTATGCTACAGTCTTAAACATTATTTGTTTTATCCACTTTTCAGCAGTTTAAGCTCATTCTATGCTGGCTAAAAAAAGTCCCATTTTTATTTCATCTGATTTGATATTCATCTGTCCCTCACTGATTTTTTTCTCCCCCCTTACCATAATTTTGGTTGGTATTTTTTACCTCAGAGAACATTGAGAACTCTGTCTCAAGGCTTCCAGATTAGACAGAAGACTGATAGGATAATGATGATAGTATGTTAAATGCTATCTATGTAAATCAGTTCTCTCCATCAATGGATACAAGATGCAGCAGCTACATTAGATCCCTTTTTGACATACATTTTCATTTTTTAAGGAAGAGAATATTGGATTGTTATTAAGCTACTTTAGAAAAATCTTTGCATTACCAGGCACATTACTATTGTGCATAAAGTCATATTAAATTTTGGGATGATGTACAACATCATTTTCTTTTAAAGGCTGCTTTTAACCTCAAAATATCTTCTTTTTAGCTTCTGCTGAGGGATTTGTTTATGATAACCAGTGACTGGGGGAGGGGGAAAAGAGTGTTTTTTATTAAGCTTCTTGTAGTAGATAAATCTGAATTTGCACCTCTGATAGGAAACTGGCCCTGGCTAAGGGAAAAAAATGCTGTTACATCTCATCTGTTTCAAATGCCTGGGAAAATAGTTCAGCAGATAGTCTTAAAGTCAAATTCGGATTGCCTTGGACTCGGTTGGAAGCCAGTTGCAAAATCAAGACCCATTCACTGGAAAAATCTTGCCAACTAACCTCTCCCACATTGACTTTTTTAATGAAAAAGGTTATTTTTGTTTTCCTCTTTGAACTCAGAGATGCAGGAATGAATATATTCTCAACAATAATAAGTAAAGTGGTGGAAATCAGCTCTGCTTTATTCACGTCTGTGGACTCGTGCTGATTTTCAGTGGCAGAGGAACTGGCCAGCTAAAAATATATCACTAAAATTCATCTTCAGCCTGTCATTAATGTGGAGAACCTCACCTCAAATATAGGGTGGGCTTTGTTTACTAATTTATAAGAGAATGTATGGGCAACTCTTATTTTTTTAGAGTAGTGTTTGGCTGCAGTGGCCAAGAGCAAACTAAATCCAGATTAGACAATTTTTTTCACGAAAACAGAACTGATGAGCTGGGATTCCAGCATTTCTTTTCTACATTGACTCTCTAATGTCTAATAGTGAGTTTATTAACATTTTCTCTGTGGTAAGGCTTAAGTAAGAGCAGTTTCCCCTATGAGGAATTTATTTTCATAAAGCCTGTGTGAACTCTCTCTCTCTGAGACCTGGTTGCTCTGTCAAATTTTCTTTGGAATTAGCTACTACATCTTAAAGTCATTAAGTGGGGACCTAAGATGTATACACACATGGTTACACAAGTGTGATAAACTTCATTCCTCCATTAGAAGGGCAATGAGAATACAGCAGTAAAGAGAAAAGCTGTTTGCACTGGTGGTCAGAGGCACCACTGCCAGGCTGGTGGTGATCTGAGCAGAGATACAACCTTCTGCAAATACAGTGTAGAGCTGTGCCATTTCCAATTCTGGCTCCCATAAACCAGCTCAAGTCTTCAGGGAATGACTTATATACTCATATTTTTAAATCCACCTACTCTCCAGGAGGACTTGTCTGCTGAATGGCCCCATAAGTCCCCCCCTCAGGGAGGCATGCTAAGGGTTTGAGTGTATGTGTTTTAGGCTGGGATTTTTTTTGTTTAGTGGGTTGGTTGGTTGGTTGGGTTTGGGTTTTTTTTGAGAGGGGGGAGGTGAAGCTGTGGTTCAACATAATGTGGACAACCCATCAAAGAACAATGAAAATTTAACTAAAAATATAAGGCAGCTTAGCAGTCATGTGGAGCATGTGTGTGTACACATATTTGTGTGTATCCTTTGACATGTGTTTGCACTGTGATTATACAGTTTCAAGACTAAGTTTAAAGTCTTTATGCACGTAAAATCTTCAGTATATCTCAGGAACACTGCACTGAATGCTGAGATTAGCAGAGGAGAAGATATTAATTTGTGGACTTGTGGGGAATGGTAGAGATGTGGGGGGTTTGGGCTAAAAACTCACTTCTGAGATCCAGTCCTGCAGTCCTGTCCGTTGCAGCTGTGCACCCAGCTGTGTGCCCAGGTTGCTACTGCAGGCAGGCATGGCTGCACTTAAACCATGGCCCACTGGTGCCATTATGTCAGAAGGGATCAGAGCTGGAGTCACTCTGAAGGCATAAGTATTTTTCTTAACACGTCCTAAATGGCAAAATTCACATTGAATAATTTTGGTAATAAATGGCAACCTAAATATGTCAGGAATGATTTAGTACCTGTGAACCATGTAGCTGAAATGTAGATGAGGCTAATTAGCTGACTCCTTATCCCAGTTCCCCCTTTCCTCTCCCTCTCTCCCCACCAAAAAAGTGTTCTTTTTTTCCCTGCAGTTTTCAGAACAGGGTTGGGTTACAGCTTTGGCATCGCTCTGGTTATTTTGTCCATATGTCCTGTACTTTACACAAATAAGTTGAGACAAGAGGCTTGAGAGCAAGGTAGACAGCCAAATTCAGAGTGAGTAATGCAGGCATTGAGGCAAAACGAGGTCAAAAAGAGCATTTGCAGGCAATGCTATGCAGAAAAGATGCCTCCCTTCTGCCTCTGTGCAAAGCACCCACCATTAGCCACATGATGCTCTCATACCTTGCCCAGTTATTACACGCAGGATCAAAAATCAATTGCTGACTAGGAGGGATTTCTAAGGTACCTCTGCCTGGGCCCAGGCTGCACTGTGCAGTTTGTGCTTTAGAGATGTGTGCATAATTAATTTTTCAGCTTTTTCGTCATTTTAAGAGAACACAAAGCAAGTTTTTTTCTGAAATAGCTCTCACCACTGTCATCTTTTCTGAAAACTATCACTTTGAATTACGCAAAACGTTGATTTGTTCTGTTTTAAAAGAGGGTATACATCTGTATACAAAAAGTCTGAGTTTGAGCAAATTTGGTCTCAAAACCTTCCCATTGAAATATGGAGCTGTAACATTTCATTTTCAAAATGTCAAACAACATGAGTCAACTTCTTAAAAAATACTTTATTTTTATTTTTTTTTTAATCTGGAGTTGTCTGGGTAACCTTTAACTGCATTTTCTGGATGAGTAAACTAATTACCTGAGAACATGTCACTACCCACAGAGCCCCAGAGCTCTCATCTGGCTTAGATGGACATGTGGAAAGCCTCAGAAAGGTACACAGGTGGGGTTGCAGACTCATGACCTCTGCATATTCAATATGCCAAAAAAGAGCATTTTGTATGAATTGAAGCCTCCTCTTTCTGAACTGAGGGTGCACCTTGAGCCAGGGTAGCATGCCCTGTTGCTCTTCTCCAGTTTTTAGCTGCTCTCAGGCCTGTTCTTCAGCTCTCTGGAGGAAGGGAGGGGGATAAAACAGCCACCACATGGTGCAAATGCTGCTCTCTCCCAGGCACAAAACTCGCCTGGCTAAGGCATTGTGATGAATAAGAGCAGGAAATAAGTCCTGCCAAACAGCTGGCTGGCATAAGGAGGAGCTCTTGCTGGTAGGAGAATTTGGGAACAAATATTTTTCTTGTGCCAGCTCTTCTGAGCTACACAGCTGATCCCATGACAGCCCCAGTGCTGCCAGTGCAATTGGCTGCAGCAGTGCTGCAGGCTCAAAACTGAATCCTGCACTGGTCATGTCAAACCATGGAGGTGGGATACACCAATTTTCCCTGCGATCTAGATCAGGGAGTGATGATAACCCTGTTGGTACCAGCTTGTGTAATGGGTGTGTAGAGCAGGCTGTGGTTGGCCCTGAATTCTGTCCTAGTCCCAGTCAGGAACTGCAAGCAGGGCCAACTGCTGGGATGCTGCAGCTGGTACTCCCTGGGGCTCAGCAGGATCCAGTTTCCTCTGAGCTGGAAGGACTGGGGCACCTTGTGATGCTTCCAGGTTTGCCCACTGCCTGTGCAAAGCTGCTGTATCCGGAGTGTCAGAAGTACTCTGCATCCATGTTGGGTTAGAGACATCCACCAGGATGCATGCTGACCCAGAAGAGTACCTCTGATGGCTTTAGCTCCCAAATCCCGTGCTTTGGAGCGAGTGTCTATTCCAAGCTGTCTATTCCAAACCGAGCAAGCCCAGGCAGAGTGAGGGGTCTATGAGATTTTAGCAACGTGCTGCTGCTTCCATCTCCTCTGATCTGTGCTTCTAGGAACTGAGAGCCTTGAATGTAAACACACAACTGTATCATCTGATCCTTCTCAGGGCATTGTTTGTTTGGGGTCAACTTATCTCCTTTTCAAGAACAGGATGTTTAAGAAAAAAATATATAAAGCCTATCTGTAATAGTCTTAATTGTAAACCAGCCTCTATACTTTCAGACTGGAACCTAATTAATCATTGGCTGTACAGGGAATTGATTAATTGCTTTGCTGCTCTTTACTCATATAAATCTTTGATTTAGTGATTACTGCATTTTGATTTATCACTTACTACGCAAGTAATCAATATTTATGATGAATGGATAAATTCAACTACCACCCATTTTGCAATGTTATATATATAATATGATATATAAAACACACATTGTTTTCAATGTCTATTTCTAATTATCCAAACTAGAAATATGTATCTTTTCTCCCACAGTGATATCTGTTTTCTGACAGTGTCTTACGATGGTGTAAAGTAGGAGAACCCCTACTATGACCAACACTGAAGTAGTGATGAAGAAGAATCTGGATTTGAGACAGAGAAAACGTATAACGGGGAAAAGAACTTGTGCAAATGAAAAACTAACTGAAAAAAAGCCTCACGTTTTTGCTAAAACCCTTACAGGGACAGAGTTTTTACTAGTGTAAACTGGTATAGATTCCAGCCTATTTTTTGTTGTCTATCTTTCTTCAAAGTCCTTCAATTCAATGTGAATCTGATCGCAGGGATTATTACACAGGAGTCTGACTGTCTGCAGTCCTTCAGAATTACAAACTAATTGTGGGATAAGAGCTATATATAATTTACTAGCTATGGATTTGTTTTCCTGCTTTCAGAGGACCCTTCACCTTCCCCCCTCCCCACTCTCAGTACCCAAACATGGTTTGAGTGAGAATGGGACCACAGTAGTGGCAGCTCATCCAAAGCCCAGTGAACATGGTCACCACAGGGAAGGGAGAGGGGGTTAGCAGGGAAGGGCCCCATTCTGGAGCATGACAGGTTTAAAAAACCCTCTGGCAGTGAAACACAGTTGATAATGCTTTTGCTCTAATTCCTTAAGTGTTGAGTAGGTACTAGAATAAACAGATCCTGTCTGGCCCATGGGTTCCTGAAAGTAATATAGAGAGGTCTGATCAGCATGGACCCCAACCTGCTCTGAGAGCAGCACCTTCTTTCTTCTTTGCTGTGGAATAAAAATCCTCACCAGTGAGTCATTCAGCTGTCAGCCCTGGGCTGGATCCAAGGTTGGCTGAAGTTGATGGAAGGACCTTTGCTGTCTTCAAAGGATTTGCAATAGGGTTTTTGTGCTTGTAAATGCTCTCAAGAAGGGATGTTCCTCTCTACTCCTTTCACTGCGACATGGAGGCTCATGCAATGGAAAGACCAACTGAATGCTAAAGCAAGGGTATGGTCTGTGCCCTGTTTTAGGGGCTGCTGTTAAGGCTTTGATCCTTTTGTGGACTCTCACTTATGTAGTCAAAGGTCAGATTGACTCATCCTGAAGCTTCTGGTAGAGGTAGGTAACCAGTAGACATCTCCCTCTCGCTGCTGCACGCCAGTTTTATTCCTGTCACATCATCCATTTTCTCATCTTGCATCAGGGAACCACCCCAGCTCTTGTGGCTGCCAGTACTTTCCAGGAAGTCTCAGGCTGCAGGGAGTGTTTTGAGGTGTGATGTATGGAGAAGGGGTGTTCTCCTCCAGGGTTTCTGTGGTAAGAACAGAAGGTTTACTGCAGTCCTCAAGCACAAGTGGTGGCAGAGTATTTCAGAGAAGTGCAAACTGTGACAAGGCTGAAGTGGGTGCTGAGAAACCTGAGTGCAACTTGTAGACCATCGTCAGGGCACTGTCCTGTCTGTCACAGGGTAGAATCCTCCATCCTGTTTCTGGCTTGCCTGTCTAGATGAGAAGGTCTTCATGGAACCCTCTTAGTAGCTCTAGTGAGTTCCTGGGAATTAAGAGTAGTAGTATAACGCACACTGAGAAATACAAACTTCTCCTACAGTGCTCCCTATTACTCTTAAACTGTTTTATCAAAAATAGTAGAAGAAGGGCCTTTGGCATTTTATACAGGTCTATTCATCACCTGGAATACCTCAATATAGTTCTTATGATGCTCAAATCCTATGGAAAATTAACCTGACACTCATTAGGAAAGAGATATTGTTCTTCTAGGGAATTGTGTTAAAAAAGTGAGGCAGTTGTTTTTACATTGTTTTTTTTTCTCCATCTCCCATTGCTGTTCATGTAAAACCAGATGCCTACTGTGAGCAGAAGGGAGAGAGGAGCTCCCTGTCTGCAGTGTGTTCAGGCTCAGCTCTCCTGCTCCAAGCAGCCCGTGAGGTGAGCCCAGCACTCCTCATTATTTATTTTGTTCTGGGGCACTGTCCAAGAGTTATGACCAATGTTCTTCAGACACTGATATATATTACATGTGCTTAGAGGAAACCCATTCATCTGTCCCTTGCCTCTCTCCCCCAGAGCCCGGATTTCCTTGATTGTAAAGCAAGATAAAGCTGCTATCTTGACTTTAAAGAGGCTGGGAAGAAATGTGTTCATGATCTCCCTCTCTCCAGCATACTATGCATCCCTGCTGTGATGGACACTATTTTTTTCTCCCTTCAGCTTCCTCTATTCTTGTCTAAACAGCTGAGAGATTTCTAGCTGAAGAATTAAGAGCCTCTTTACTCCACAGAGGAATATATTCCCACCCTGTTGCTTTTGGATGAGGAAGGGAGAAGAAGGTCAGTGTCCTGCTGGGTTTGTCTCATCTCTCCTGAAGCAAAGCTGATGCCTCTCTCAGGGGTATTAGTCCAGCATGTGCAATGGTCACGTTATGGCTCTGGCAAAACTGTTGGGATATCCAGTTTTCAGTTGTATTTATGGTATCTGAAAAGCTAGAAGAAGACAAAAGGGCCCTGTTTTCCATCGTGTTACTGCACAAAGTGTAACAGCCACTGCTGTTGTAGCAAGGATGGAGAACCACAGAAATCCACATCACTGGAATTAACAGAGGGAAGGGGGAAAAAAAAGGAAACAGACCTAGAGAAGCTTTTGCAACTGGAAAAAACCATAATAAATCCATGAGCTATGCTTAGCCCTGGGGCTTTATGACCATGAGCAGGCATGAGGGAATGACTTGAACTTAACCAAAGCCGTTAATTACCTGTCTAAGATCAAAAGCCTAAGTAAGGGAGTATATTTACGATGCACCTTACAGGATATGTTTCAACTTTCTAGATTTTTTTTTTATTAATTGGTTTGATTAAATAGATTTAAAGAGCCTGGGCAGAGGCTCTTAAATCATACTCCATATTGATCTAATGAAATACTCAATAAATTTACTAATATGGCTCCTTTGCTTTGTGCAGTCTGAAAGGAAATGCCACTCTAAATGGTGATAACTCAATGTGGAGCCTCAGTAGTGACTCATGGCGTGCCAGGAGGATGCTGGGAAGAGGCTCCTGCAATTTGCAGGACAGCTCAGAGTTTAACAGCAGTTCCAGGCTCCTGCCCACTCTGCCCCACACCTGGCTTTCCTACCAGTTTTCCATCCTATTGACCAAATTCTTCTGTGACTTCTAGATTTTACTGACATTCACCAGCTTGCTAAAGTGTGTGATTGTTCAATATATGGCTCAGCTGAGACCTCCCGGAGCAGAACTGTAATGCAGAGGACTCTGCTTTATAAATACACCACACAATGTGTGGTCTAAATAAAATAAATCCCGTGCAGCTCGGGGTAGATCTAATGTAGAAAATGTATGATGTTTATTCCCTCCTGATGCAATAAATTGAGAATGACTGGATGGAAAGTTTACAGTTTTTCAGCATTCACTTATATTGATGAAAATCAAGAGTTTGGGCAAGGACAAGCCCTTCCTGCCCCAGAGCAGAAGGCCCTGTGTGATCACAGAGTCTCTTTTGGCTGCAGTTTTGGTGGCTGAGCATCTCCTGCTGTCCCCTCCCAGCTTCCAGATCTGGGTGCTTCCCTAAGCAGTGTTCAGGTGTTTGTAGGGGGAATTTTGAGACCTGGTTTTGCCTAAATGAGCTAATTTAGTAAAGGCTACTTTACTAGGTTAATAATAAATACAATCACTAAATAATAAATAAGTAAATACACCAAAGTGCATTTACTTAGTAAATGGCTTCACCAGAATGCAGTCATGCAGGTGATCCAGCTGCCATACCTGGCAAAGAAGGAACTTGGAGGTGATGGAGAGGCTCCAACACAGCTGTGTCTCTCTGTTCATCCCCTGTCACTTCCAGCACCTCAGCTGGTTTACCTGGATTGTTTAACTATTTAAACTTCCTTGAACTATATAAGCTAATGTTCACTTCATGTATGCCTGGGAAATGCTAATGCAAACTAATCTGCTAGAAGCCAAGTTTAAAAACGTGCCAGTCTGTCCTCACAGAGCTCTGGTAATTTGAATTTCACCAGGCAATTACAGGATGTCCCAGCAGTTTGTGTGAGCAACCATTGCTTCTGGCAAATATCAACAATTTCATTCATATGTAATTTTTGTGTCATGCTGGAATATAGTTTTAATAGTCAATCTAATATGGGTCTTAATTTTTAAATCTTCTTTATATTTCAATTAATATATTTAGAACAATATGTTTTTGAACACTGTGACTCAAAGCCAGAGTTTGGCATCAGGGCTCTCCCAATAAAATGAGGAGACTGTTCATTCTCATCCAAACATCTCTGTGATTTCTCTCTTTCTTACTTATTTTTTTTATATTTTTCTCATTTTCTTGCACTTTTTCCCTTCATCCTCTTTTCTGGGATGAAATTAATTTTTAACTCTAAACATAAATCCTAGAGAAGAGATCCCACTGGTGATGCATTTACTAATGGCTGTGAAAATAAGAACCAGAGAGGCGGGGAAAGAGGAAGATGGCTAAGACAAATATATTTGGAAACAGCCAACTGAGGAACAAATTAAAAATGCCCTTTGAGTAAAAACAAACCAACCAAACAAAAGAGGCTCCCCTCTGAAGAACATAACCTCAAATCTTTTGTCTGCCTTTATTGAATCTGCATCCCCGGATCTTGGGAACAGCTTATAACTTTTGCCTGCTAGAGAATAACCCCTGACATTAAACAAAAAAGTTGAAGCTTTCTTGGGCTCACAAACCCCTCGGTTCTCTCTGCTTAAGGGGTGCAGATTTGTGATGTGCTGTGATGCATCTTAGATTTTGAGAGTGAAAATAAGGAAGGAAAAGGATGAAACGGATCTTATTGGCAAGACAAGGTCACTGCTTGTGGGGAGCCAATGTCGGGCTAAAAGCCCATCCAAGCCTCCCTCTGCTTGCACTGCTCTAGCAGTCAGTTACCTTTTGCCCAAGTGATAACCCTTCTCCTAACATCCATGTGTTCCAGAGGGTTATTCCGTGGTTCTCAAGGTAAGTCCACTATGTGGGCTCCGGTGTCCTTTAGTGTGGGAATCTTCTACTCTTTGCATCCATCTACAGATGGATTTCTTTTTTTTGCTCCAGAGCTGACAGCGTCTGCAGTGAAAGGTTATAGCAGTGGCCCAAGTCCTCTTTGACAATCCCAAGGGAGTTGCTTAGTCCTGGAACAAGTGCTGCAGATCTCCTGGTTGGGGTCTTGCCAATATTTGCCTAGACAGCACTAGGATGTCAAGAGGTATGAATGTTCCCAGGCACTCAGTGTTGGTTACTAATCTTAAGCAAGCAGGCGCAGGAGAGAGCCAGAGGCTCTTGCATGACTTGGTCTGACCCCCAATTTTTCCCGTTTATTGCACACCTCTGGTGTGCAGCACCAGGGGCTGATGCACCTCCCACATTAATACAGAGCTATTTCTCCAGTGACTCTTTACAACAGATGTTTCCCTGTGTTTAGGTTTCTTTCTTTTACTTGCCATTTTTTCACCTCCATGAACAGCAAACTACCACGCTGCCATTCCTTTTCAGATAGTTTTAAGATACACAGACTATGGACTCTCCTTGTTTCCCATCTTTGTTTCTGGCTTACAGAAACATTTATTGTCCTACTACGTTTTCCCTCTGTAAGGGAGCTGTGGCTCTTTGGCAAATGTACTAAAGGCAAAAGGAAAATACAGTCTTGCTAACCCTGATGCATTCAGCAACATCTGCAGGCAGTGGGAGCAGGATCAGTGATGTCCTCTTCTTCCTCTGGTAAATGTGCTCTCATCTGTCTGACATGTTGTGGTACAGCCATTCAATTGCTTTTGACACCACTGGCTCACCCCCACCAACGTGAGCAAGAGCAGAAGGGATTTTTGTGTGGAGGACTCTATAAAGACCTATATCTAGGTATTGCTACAGGGGCCTCTTTAGTTTCTGAGAGAAAAAAAATGCCCACAGAATACATCTGAAAATAATTTCTGACTTTACAAGGCAACATGCAGCTTCTCAACACATGATCAAATGTTGCTGTTTCTGAAGGTAAACACAAAAAAAAGCATCCAGGAAAGAGTTGGTGAAGTTATCAAGTTTCTGCATGAAAAAAAAGAATGAAAACAAAATAACAAATCACACCCCCAAGCTGAAACCAGTAAGATGCTCTAAGCATGATCTCAGGGGTGTGTGACTGCTGTGTGGGACACCAGGGGATATAACACCTAGGTGGAATGTGGTCCTGAGGAATTCATCACTTGCCCATGAAAGGAGCCAAGAGCTGTAATCAGCTTACCCACTGTATTTGCTCCTGCTGTTCACTAATGAGTGAAGGCAAAGCAAAAAGCACACTTTCAACTCGATCAGACCGAGATATTTACCCATAGCCAGTGAGACCCTAATCAAAATTAAAGCAAAACAGGCAAAATTAGCTTGTTAGCATTTTTCTCTGTTAGCATTGGAGAAATGTCACTTTTTGCCTGGGGCAGTTTTGGTAGCTTTACCACGGAGGAAAAAGCTATTGTACCAGCTATGTCCCTAAACATTTAGTCCTGGGCATTTAAATGTAGCAAGACTGATGATATGACACTTCTCTATTAATTTATGCAGAAAAGGAAGGAGGCTGGGGACAGGGCAGACCAGCCCTCAGCTGAAAGCATCATGTAACTGGCAACTAATGAGCACTTCTCAGTCTTCTTTGATGTATGGATTTCTAACTTCTTCTTCTAACAGAGAGATGACCCTTTGTAGAATACTTTTAAGCCAACTGGAAATAGGTTTCCTTCACTTAGTTATAATTTCTATGCCCTTTGGGAATAGGCCCCACAGGCTAAACATCTGATTCTCTTTCTTGTTGTGACACACATCATGCAAGCCAAGGCTATTTTGTGTGCTCCTTTCTTCAAGCCCCCTCCACAGCCAAAACCAGAAGGAATTAGTCCTCAGGAAGAGGCCATATCTCGGGGAAGGATGGCCAATTGTTCAGAGCCCAATCTTGTGTGGGCTCTGTGCCCTCTGTCACAGATTCCCCTTATCACCTCAGGCAAGTCCCGCATCCATGTGATACTTACCTCACTGCCTGCAAGAGGAGGACACCAGGGTCTGTCTTAAAGGTGGATCCTCAGTAGATGAGCAAGTGAGATGTGATCCAGGGGTGGAGGCTGGTCAAGCGGATGTGCTGATTTTGGGGGTCACATTTTTAATGAGTAGGATGAAATTGCTCCTAAAGCTGCAAGAGCTTTGGAGTTTGCAGGCCAGTGCACGGAGAAACAGAGAGATTATAAATCAGTCTGAGTGAAGTGAAGCTACAGAAAGGAACACAGACTTGGGAAACCCAGAAATCTGGGTTAAAACAACAGGAAATCATCTGTGTGCACAACAGTACTGGCATTCAGAGCTAAGGTAGAATCCCTGCCAGTCTTTAACTCACCAGAAAGGGCTTCAACACAGCCCTCAGTCGTCTTCTACCAGAATAGCGAAGACAACAATTTCTATAGACAATTTCTATAGACTGGTGTTACCAGTGCACTTCCAATACCAGCAAAAATATCCTGGAAATTGGAGAATGCATATTTAAGACAACTCTTTAAAGTGTTATTTCCTGTCTGCCTAGATAAGTCTGTACAGCCAATTCTTCACTACGCAGGGTGATGAGGGTAGGGGACAGTGGAAAACCCAGATGAGGGCTTTGCTTTTGTGAGGCAGAGTTCTTTGGGTAGAATAACACCAAGAAACTGTTTCTCCTGGTAGGAGAAAGTGTGCTTCTGAGTTTATAAACCATAATTTCTGAGGTAATATCAGCTCTGGTGTGACCCCAAACCAGCCTGGACAGGGCAGCTGGAGTGCTTGTTCCCCCTTCCTGGCAGATCCAGCCCTGTGGATAGCAGAGAACTGATTCTTCCTATCTCTCAGTGGTGAGCTGCTTGTAGAGGCATAAGGTCTATCCCAAATTGCTTTCTCATAAGATGAATCCCTGTCTTTATATTTGTCTAAAATACAACCCTGCAATTGGCATATCCCTAAACGTTCCCTGTTTAATATATTTTAAATAACACCACTGATATAAGGCACTTTTGAAATAATATTAACATCTGGGCTGACCCCACCTCCCTACCAAGTTTGAGCCTGATGTTAATTAGAACAGGCAAGTTATAAACCCCAGGAAATGGCAGCTGACCCTTGACTATGAATGTAATGCTGTAATAATACGAAGTAAAAGAGAGGCATAGTCAAACTGCTGCCCAGGTCGTTCCTAGAATGATGCTCTTTCTTTCTCACCACTGTGCTCCCTCACTCTGAGAAGAGAGGCCATTACCTCACCAGCACCCACAATGGGCTGCCCTCTTTTTGGGGTGGTGGGTGATGGGGAGACAACCTGCACATGCTGAGTCATCCACACAAAAATTATCCTGGCCTGACAGGAGAATTTGCCTCTCAGAAATGTGAAAACCGCTTCCTGACCACGTGGTCACTGAGGATCCCGTGATGCTCTTTGTCAGGAGAGAGTTAACCTGAGCATCCCTGATGTCTGAAAAAATATGGAGGAGTATTTTTTCCTTTGCAGTCTGTATTCCCAGCTGGATATGAATGGGGAGGGTGGAGGAGGATGGTCCCAGGGAAGAGGGATGTAAACCCCAGAGCTGAGGGCAGAGTGGAGTTTTGCTGTGAAGCACCTCTAGAAATGGTAACAAGAGGCTGCAGTTTTCACTGTCTGTGTCCATCCATGTAACTGGCCTTTCTTTGGTGGTCCGTAAGTGAAGGGATGTAGGTGGCTCTGATAGTGCTGAGAGCAGGGGGGTGAGATGGGGTCAGGGGAGAACTGGAGAAACCCCTCAGACTCATCGCGACATCTCTCACTGACTAAATATTAGACACGATTTGGAAGTAATTAGAGGAACATTTCTGTTGTTGTTGGAAAATGCAGTATTGTTGAAATTGGAGTGTTTCCTCTCAAGATGTTGCTTTTTGTTAAGCTATGAATGAAAAAAGAAAACAAAACAAAACAGAAAAAGCCTTTCAAAACAAAACAAGCAAACCCCCAAATCCAAAGGGTTCCTTGTCCCACAAACTCCTCTGAATAGACCCTACAGGTTTCAGTTCCTGTGGCATATCGGAATCTGGCCCAGCAGCATTCACAGGGTCCCAGAGAATATGTCCCATTGTTTGTAAACAAATTAAACAAGCTTTTGAGCAGATACATTTTATCTTCTGTGTGAGCTGAAGGAACCAGGATATGAGCCTACGAAAGACTGGGTTGTAATGGATACACCCTGCCCCTTCTCTCTTTGAGGCATGGGAAAGGTCAACTTTTGTCCTCTAAAATGTGTCACTGCTATAAATATGACTGCATAATTTATTGCAAATTGTTTAGCAAATTTATTGCAAACTATTAATAAACCTCCTTGAAACAGCACAATGAGCGTGTGCAATAAACAAGGAAAATATTTGCTTGATTCAAACCACATTGGATGATGTTAAATTAATGTTGAATAGATACATTTGAAGGCCTAGAGGGATGAGTGCAGCCAGCGACCGGATGCTGCATCGCTCGCCCAGAGCACACATGTCAGAAGATGTCGGGGAAGTGACCAAACCTTTTTGTCAATGGCTTAAAGCTGAGATAAGCCCCGAGTGTTTAAATTGGCAATTCTAATAGCTACCTGAATCCAATCCAATTCACAGCAGCTTGGCTTGTAAGGCAATCGGTGATACAGTGTTAATGCCAACTAATCTGATAAAAATTGACACAATGACAACGTTGGGCCATTAGTTACCAGCAGTTTTTATGTCTGTGTAAATCCATCGTGTTTTACAAGGTACAGGGGGATTCTGGGAGTCGGGGAATCTTTTTTTTTTTTTTCAGAACCGTGGAAATAAAGCGGTTTTGCTGCTGAAGCAAACTCATCCTCTTGCTGCGTGTGCTGCTGCTGAGAGTGTTAAATGGCAAAATTCATCACAACTAATTTCTATTTGCCATCTATTAGGCTACATTGTTTTGTCCTCAACGTCAGGTTAAATAATGAACCTCTCGGAATAGAGTAAATTAACCTCCACTTTATGTTCATGTCATTGTCAAATGGAAACATCACTTGTACAAATGAAAAAGATTCATTAGTAAAGCTAATGCATAGGCTCCACTCCAGTAAAAGATAAGAGCGATTGAGGCCTTGTCATAATGCGGTGTCGAACCGCTGGCTTGTTATTTATGATGCCTGCCATAATCTTTGGAGATTATTTTCAGCAATGGTAATTAGCACACAATGCATCAGGAACAATTATGGAACAATGTCTTAGCTTGACAGGTATGCCACCCTGCTGCAGGCGAGCTATGATCCATGAGAAATTCAATCAAATCTGCATGCTGCAGGGAGTTTATTAATATTTCTCCTTCCGAGGCAGTTTGAAAGGCAGCTATGCTTCACTGGCCACCCAAAAATACTTAGCAGTGTGATATGAGTGTGCTCCTTGTTAATACACACCTATCTGCACAGAGCCTTCCTGTGCACTTATAGCTGATTAAAATAATTTCTGTGAGTTTGCTATTTACCACGGTGAAGAGAAAATTACTACCTCTGCTGGCTGGCCACGGGGCCTCGTGCGGGGTAGGTTGTTGCTAAAGGAGCTCTGTAACGAAGTGGCAAATTCCTATACTGACACAAATCCTGTAAGTCTGCTAGAAGCAGTGGGACTATGCTGATTTACAGCTCCTCATATTCCAGCTTAGGAATCAAAGTGTCCCCGATGAAGGCAATTTTCCATTGAATAGCACAAATGCAACAGCGCGGCAGTTTCTTGTTTCAAGCATCCCAACAATCCTGTGTGAAGCCTCTCCTGAGAGTTCTGGGGCATCGACAGAGCAGAGAGAAGAAACATGGTTTAGGAGCACTGCACATGGATGGCAGGCCTGGGGCAATTTAAAGTAAATGACCTTCTTTGGAGCAATGGTGGTTGTTGGGCTCCTCAGGCAGGATCAGGGAGGAGCAAGGGGAATCTCTCATTTTTGCTGGCCTGTTTGAGCTGAAAAGTGGTCTCCTGTCAAAAAACAAAATAATAATTAAAAAAAAAAATCCAGTGGCCAGGTTGCTGAATGCAGATCCCATCCCAGGATGGAGGGACCCCAGGGTGGGGTATTTACCAGCTCCCCTAGAGCTCCCTCTAAGTCCCATCAAAAACATAAAGATATCTGGGTGGCAGATGAACAGTGATGGGCACAGTCAATACCTGCATAACTTTGTAAGGATAACTTGCTGGAAAGTCCTGCTTAACCAGGACAGGACTCAGCTCTGTATCTACAGCTTTTCACTGCAGCTTGCAAACTCCCAAGAGCCAGAACCAGCTTTCTGCAGCACCTGTTGGTCCCTGTAGCTCCAGGTAACTCCAGCTGATCTGCCACGGACAACTTTTTTCCAGAGGGTTGCAGAGAATTGCTGCCATGTGGCTGCTCATCCTGGCACTTGCCTGAGCCAGCACAGTTAATATGAATATCTGGCACTCATGGTGGTTGCAGCCACCCCTCGTAGTGTAGATGTAGTCTCTGTGTCTACAGCTGATTTTAGTACCTGTTGAATAATCCTTCTGGTATTTTAAAGACAACCTCACAGACACTATTTTTTCCCAGTAGTGACAAGAGAACCTTCCAGCCAACTTCTAACCTTGCCCAGGAGTGCATGGCAGAACTGCACAAGATGGGGCCAGGTTGAGGTTAGGAGATACACAAACCATGTACCAGTCTTTGAAAAGACAGTTGTTTTCAACCTTTATTAAAAAATACAGAACCATAGAAAACTTTGACCAGGCCTTACAGGACTTTTGGCTTCAAGATTTCTAGGTATACAGATTGAGATAACTTCCTGATAAATACTGTTTAACATCATGTTTAGTTACTAATAGACTGGGGGACACTTCATCATCCTCATTTAATAAAGATACATCAGTCTGCTTCTTTCTACATGAAGAACTAGAAGTGCTAACTGCACATTTCTGCCCATTCTGCATCACTATTAATGATTTATCATTGTCATCCTTTAATAGGCTTATATCATTATTAAGATTTCTTTTGTTCTTAATAATGCTTAAAGATCATTAAGAAAGAGAATCCATGTGTGTATGTCAGTGGGTGAAGAGACACCCTTAAAACAGGAGGACAGTTCTGAGTGGATAGCAGGAGTGTGGGAGGGACGGCTGGTTGCATTTAGCGACACCAACCATATTATAAAATCATCAGTCAGAAAGGAATTGTTGCTTTTTGTTTATTTTAACATTATTTTCCATGGGGACTGCTGCTAGGGGCTGAAAGGCATGTCTAAGTTGTTTTTTTTCTAATGCAAACATTGTTTGGTATTTCTGTTGCACACAAGCTCTTTGCTTCCTCTTGTTTGGTATTTAAATGTATGGATGGCTTGTGATTAGGAGCAGGTGGAGGGGGAGAACAGGACAAAGTGATTTTAAGTCACTCCTCTTTTGTGCCACCATCTGTTCCTGGGCTGGAGTGAAACTGAATGCACAAAAAACTGATCGGCACCATAACTTTTCCAAAGAAAATGAGGATGATCAGGAGAATCCCAAGGGACATAGGCCTGATGGGAGAGGTCACACCCTCCTCCTCTATACCCTGACAGATTGCTGTGCTGCTTTTCTGCTTAGAACAGACAAGCCACCATTTATTAATTATGGGTTGTTCTGCTGCTGAACCTAAAAATCAGGCCCCCCATGTGCTCAGTGCTGTATTAACACAGGGCTCAGTGGCAGCCATTGGCCCCAAAGACCTTACAGTTTGCATGGAAGAATAAAGAAAACAGATGGATACAACAAACCGACTGCGGGAGCATGAAGTAACCATGAGACAATTATGATCCGTTAAACTATTCAGGTCAGGAAATGCACTGCAATACCATCCTCAATTGAAACACTAGAAGGATGCTAAATGGGCAGAGGGCAGAGTGTAATGATTAGATTTGGGACAATGGATCGAACGTTCTGTTGCAGAGATTGCCACAGGATTTTTAATGACTGGTTCTGATCATGGCTTGTGTTTTATAAAGTACCCAAGGAAATCGTATCTCCAGTTGCTTTACACCTTCTTGGTGTGCACCTTGTGAAGGCCTGAGGGGCTGATGTTTAACACTCACATTGATTTTGATGAGATAGTCTGCAATAACAAAGCAGCAATCAGCACTAAGGGATTGCTGCAGCCAGAAGTGAAGTATCTCCCCTCAGCAAACAGTTTGTGGTTGCTCTAGTCATCCACATGCTCCACACACCTAAGAGCATGGAAAGTTGTTTGGGACAGACTCAGGATGTTCCAAGGGCATTTGCTCAGTGTATCTTGTGAGTCAGCTCAAGGACAGGGGCCTTCAGAGGGCACTGAATACCTCACAGAGCTTGCAGCTTCTGCAGTGAAGGTGGTGTGGATGTGGCACCTGGCAGAAGGAATCCTAGTGCTTATTCCCACCCCAGATTTAGCACAGTGATTATGACTGGGACAGGGCCTAAAAGTCTTCAGTATCCAACTATCTAGCCCAGAAGCTGGAGTTAAGTGGGCATTGAGAGGCTGAAGACAGTGCCAGCCTATCAAGCTCAGAAGTGCTTCCCGCCTCTGTCCACCTCGAGGGAGGCTGAGGTACTTCAACACCTGACTGTTAGCTCCTAAGTGAACTTCTCTGAAGGTGATGCTGGCCTGAGGTCCTCAGTGATGCCTGGTGACACTCAGTGAATAGGGACAGAACAATGATGTCCCTTGGAGACTTTGAATAGCTCATTGCTGAGAGCAAAGTCCCTGCCTGTGGCTGGAGGACCCCCTCCAGCCTGGGGTTCACAGTACTTGTACTCACCTTCTGTGGCTGTTTGGGTTGGCTCCAACTTATAATAGCTCTTCAGAGTTTTACATCTTTAAATTGAGTATTCAGTGCTCTTTAGACTTTAAGTTGGTCCATACTGCCAAACCCTGACAAAAACTGTTTAATGCTTTATACAAGTATTTTCTTTTTAATGATTCCGGCCAGAGATGCTGAGCTAAAGAACCAAACTAATTTCATGTGCTTCTCCAACACCCCATTATGACATTTATGACATATTTTTCTGTTTAGAGGAATGATTTTTTCCATATGCCAGTACATCTAGAACTACCTAATGAGATTTCCACAGATGTAGAGCTTAAAACCATCTATGGTATTTTTATTTTTCTCTCTAAGTAATGATGTTTTCCAACTGAAACATTTCTTGTATAAAGAACTAGAAGCAATTGAATGTGTATTAGATTCATAGACAGAAAAGCTTGTTTATTGGAAGGTAGGTATTGTGTTTGAGTCTTGACTTTTCTGCCACTTGAATTGAAATGGGTTTTATTATTTTTGGAGTTGTTCTAGATTTAAAGACCAAATTTCAGATCTAGAGTTTGAGGTGGACAGGGAGTACTGCAAAGCCCCTGTAGCTCTTCTCTGCAGTAACATCACCTCCCTACCTACAGTGTCTTGCTGTGTACATTGCAAAGGAAGTATTAGACTGTCTTTTACACTAGGAAAACACAAGAACAGAAAGATGAAGTGACCGCTGGTTGAATCTCCCTCTTTCCTCCATGGGTGGGTGAAATCTCTGTTTCCTTCAGGACTGTTGATGCTTCCCCTGTCTTGTATTTTCATCCTTTGGGGGATGGTGATGATGAGAGGTTTGTACCCCTCTACTCTCTGCTCTTCTTGCCTTTTTTAGTCTGCCCATTTAGGAGGGAGGAAACAAGGACAATAAGTGTTACCCCACCAGATGAGGTACTGTGCAGGGTCATTTAGGGTCCCCAGAAGAAAACTGGGAAGGTGCATGTGGTGGTTATTTGATCAGAGCCTCAGAAAGTCAGGGTGTTTATATTGCTGTTGGATGGTCATTTTCATCCCTTTTGTTCTTCACACTTTTCTTTCATAATGCAGCTGATGAGACCCACAGTTTGTTCAGGATCAGAAGAATCATCTTACTTCTGGAGAGTCCCTCCCTGAAGGAAAGGATCCTGCGCTATTTGGTGGCTGTGATTACTGTCTTGGGTGTGATACCCAGGATGTGGAGACATGAGAAAGCTGTTTAACAGGGATTTGGGCGGGTGTAAGTCTTGCTATCTACTGCTTCCCCACATTTCTCCTGCTTTCACACAGAAAAATTATTATATTCTTTCAGTGAAGAATGACCCCTATTACACTTAAAATAAATTGCAGCATTGTCTGGAAATATTTAAGCTGAATCTCTCTCACTCTTGTCAGAGCAGAACACCCACAACCAAGGAAGGGAGGTTGGGCTGTTCCAGCGCTGAACTCAGCCTTGCAGATGTCTGTCACCTGTTTCTAAGGAAATGTGCAAGTGTTTGGGAAAGAGCTGGGCTTCGTTGTTATTGTGGGAATCTGAAACCACTCTGAACTTTGCCCTTCTATCCCCTTTCCAAATTTCTTCTTTTTTCTTTTTTCCTTTTTTTTTTACAGAAGAGAAACTGCAAGGCTCATACTTCACTAACTGGTTTGCATTAAGGGCTCTATTCTGCAAAATGCCAAGTGCTCTTAACTCTTGTCCAAGCCAAAGCTGCTCATCCCCTTGCCAGAACTGAACCATAAGATTCAGATCTGGGCCATAAGCTAGAAAGTCAATCTCCAGTTTGTGTTAACTGATCTTGTCAGCCAACGCCCCCACTCCTGGCTGGGGAACAGTGTCATTTGGCATCACACATGGTATTAATACATAAAAATCCAGACTGTACCTGCAGCAGCTTTTCTATTCGTGGGGCCCACACCTCTTGCAGAGTGCTGGACAAGAAAGCAACAAGTAGTTTGCCTTCTACCTGCTGGTGGGGATTGCTAAACAATAAGTTGAGCCCTCAGAGAAAGGTAGAAGCTGGATATCTGCAGAACGGGAGAGGAAACCTCAAGAATCTGTCCCTAATTTTCTTTCTGAACAGCCCACAGCCAGGTTATTCCCTTTCCACCTTCCATCTACTGCATGAGACTCTTCACTGTATTCCATCACTGAACTCCACCACTGAAATCCTTCACCCCCACTGGCTTGCCAGGTCACTGTGCTTCTCAGGAATG